>NC_133159.1:72616250-72930000 GCF_040802235.1 Manis javanica
GTGTCAGGAAAATACATTTTTTATTTCCTCTCAGACTTAGGTCTGATCTTGAATTTCAGCTCAGGGCAAGGCTGTGACTCTTCGATGTTAAGATTCAATGGGATTGATTTATCAGATGAAATATGGGAGGGGACTGGACAACCTGCTCTAGACCAGAATCGTTGGTAAAGGTTCTCTCTGCCCTCAGACTCAGGAGCCTCAGGAGCCTCCGGAGGGACTGGAATTTAGAGGCAGCCCACACGGGAGCCCCTAAGCTACAGTCTGTCCAGACTGCCTGGGGTTCCACATTCCCACCCACCTCCTTCATTTCTTTGCTTTTGTATGTATCTGTCTTCTCCCCTTAAACTGTAAATTTCTATGGGGGCAAGAATCATTTTCATTCCTAACCACGGCTGCTTTTCCTTAAGATTCCAAGATCTGTATGAATCTTTTGAACATCTATAAGGCACTTTATATTCTGCTTCTCTTGAATGATATTGAAAACCCCAGTTCCTTGCCTCTCTCTGACATTACTTCAGATGACATTACTGCAAATGGATTCACCACCATTGTCAAAGTGCTACTGATCACACAGGAAGATCCAGCCCCAGGGAGGGATCTTGTTTTACTCCTCTTTTTCTCTCTTGTCCTTTTAGTAACGTCGGGAGAAATGAAATTTATCTGACAAAATTTCTCCTCATCAATTACAGATACTGCTTTTGTGTCATCTCAACAGAGCCAGCAGACCTTTAGGTTCTCCTTCTCTCCTTCCCCTTTTCATTCCATCCCTTCCAACTTCCCTTCCCTTCCTGCCTTTCCTGTGCTGTTGATGTTCCTTTGCAGGGGACTAATTTCAGGAAAATGGTGGGTAAAAAAATCGTTAATGCTCATGAGAGACATCTCTTCTTGAATCTTACATTTCCATTTATTCTAGACACTTTGCAACTTCTTCTCCCAAGTCAGTCGAGCCATTTTGTGCCATTTCTGACAGTTCATATGCTGGGGGTAAAAATGTAATAGGAAGGAGGAAAAAAATAATTTTTGGTTTTATGAAATAGGATAAGAAAGTAAAATTTGGTTAGGCTGCTGAAACACCAGACCTTGGATGGAGCATATTTACTTTAAAAACATATATATTGTTAAATATGTAAGACATGAAATGTGTATAAAACATAACGTAATTTTTACAATCATGTACAATCACAAGGAGTACATGAAATGATGCTCAGACTAAAAAAGTTATGATGCTTTAGAGTAAAGCAGTCTTAAAGCCTGACTTGATCAGTGATTTAGAATGATGATCGGGACTCACCAAGGAAAATACATACACTATTTGTTGACTGACAAAATGAATGAATAAATAAATATTAGGGAGAATCTGTTAAAGCATGATCCTGGGTTAAGTTAACAAATAAATATACTTGAGGAAGAGTTAAATTAGAAATAGGTAAAATGAAAATGGGATTATGCAAAAATTTCTCAATGGAATTGATAATTTCTAAAGATATTCAAAAAATGACCTTGAGTTTTCATAGAACAAGTGACTTCATAAACATAATTAGTGAGACTATATGCTAGATGAACTAATCTTTAACTCATTTTTTCATTATGTTAGAAAGACTCTTTTCTTTTTACAGTTCCAGACAGGAATGATGATGGAAAGGGGCACTAACAAATGATTTGTAAGACACATGTCAAGATTTTTCCAAGGGTCATGTTAATGCACACCCCAACCAAATTTACATTTACCACAAGTTCAAATGAAAATCTAATTATTACCCTGTCTTAGGGTGAATGATGTCTATTCATTGATAGAATGGCATATTGAACTAAGGACAGAAATAAATCCATGGCATTCAGTCACTAGGCACATTGCTCTCACTTAAACTATTCATGCATGGCCTCCATTTTGTTCAGTTGAAAAGAGATTTCCTGGTTATGTGTCTAGGCTAGAAAACAGGATAGATCTTACTCATTATACAGCCCAAATCAGTGAAGTTTAGTTTATCTCTCATACCTAGTTAAGACCTTGTTTTAAAACAGGTTAAAGAAATTTGTTGCAGAAAATTCAATCTCAGTATTTATTGAGAAATACCTTCTATATGCCCCTAATTCCAGCCTCTTAATCCACTTAAAATAATGTGAACCAGTAATTCTAATAATAAGTAAAATATAGCTGGAAGTAACTTTTGAGCTTGTGACTATAGAGCGTATTAGAAAATTTCACTATTTAAGAAAAATGAGATTCCAGTTGGAAAGGGTCCACTAACAATCCAGCACAATAAATGAAAATAAGCCTATGACCAAACATATAACTGTCAGATTTCAAGACACTAGAGTTAAAGAGAATGTGTTTAAAGTTTACAGTGATTCAAAACAAAAAAACAATACAAAAAGAGTTAATCTAGGAATTACTGAAAATCAGAATAACACCTCACTCTAATAGCAAAACTTTAATGGAGCAATGCTTTAAAATCAGGGTAAAATATTTCTGACCTGTAATTCTATATAAAGTCAAACTATCAATTAAATGTAAGAGTAGAATAAAGATATTTTCAGATGTGCAATGTCTAAAAAACAAAAGCCATGGTTCCTCCTACAGAAAACACAATTGGAGAATATGTTCCCCAAAATGAGAGAGCAAAACACATAGGAAGAAGATATGTGATCCAGGAAACAGAGAACCTATTACCAGAATGAGTGGGAGAGTATCCCAGGAGTATGGTGACAGGAGGAATTCAGAACACAGAGGAGATCTAGGAAGCACCTAGCCCAGTTTGGAATGAGAGGGTGGAGAAGCTCAAGAGAAATTTCCTCCATGAACTGAGAGATTACCAGATATGTCCAAATGCAGTGAAAGGATATTTATACTTTCTGTAAAGATTTTGGGATGAATTAGTGATACAAGGATGAAAACTAAGCCAACAGGAAAGCAATGCAATTATTAGCTTCAGGGAAACAAGAATGTTGTATAAGGAAAGAAATTCAATTGCTTGTAATCATATTCATTGTCTGACTGAGTTGTGAATTGAAATATAAAATTTGAACATCTAACCAAAATTGATGATCTACTGTATATGAAGAATGGAAGAGGAGGGGTACGTGTGTGTGTGTGGCTATGGCAGTAGTGTTAAATCCTCTTTTCCCAAAATAGGAAGTTAATAAATAATAACTAAAACAAAATATAGTCAAGAACTGTAGTGTAAGGGTGTTATTTAGCTATATGGAGGTAACTTCCCAAAGAAACAGTTAAGTGCTGAGAGTGCCTAACTGAAAATGGAGCTGGAGGATGGAGAGAATGCTAACTTTTCCATTATAAGACTCATAAAATTATTAGCCTTTTAAATTTACATGATCGACTTGGGTAAAAATAAAAATTAAATTATTCAATAACATCAACTAAATTAAAAGAAATATTATGGCAAGTATGAAATATCTCCTTTTAACAGGGGATTTCTGGTGGAAAGATAAAAGTTGAGGCTTGGAGATAAAATAAGAGATTGGCAGATGGTGTAAGAGGCTTTACCCAAGGTTAAATTACTTACTGGAGACAGACACACTGCTAAGACCCAATGTTCTGACTTCAGTTTACTCTACAGTAAGGAGTTATCAGGCTGTGATTAAATATTCATCCATGGAGTTCTATTCCTTCTCTCTATGATGGTATATGAACACTAATGAGAAACATGAATACAGTTTCAGAATTAACATTCCTTGAATCCCTACTATATGACATCCACCTAAAATATCTTAAGTTTTATTTTCACAACAATCTGATGAAGTAGTAGCCATCCCCATTTTACAAATGAGGAAACTGAGGCATCTAAGGGTAGATTACCTTGCTCAAGATCACACAGGTGCTAAGTGTGGATCTGGCCAAGGAACCAAGATTTGTCTAACTCCAAAGCTTAAGTCTGCTTCTGTTCCTCACCTGACTAAAAAGGGGCATGGAGGTGGCAGCAATCAAGGATCAAGTCTTATATATTATAGATGGGTCCAGTAGGGCATGTGGCACCATCTGGCCTTGGCTAGTGGGTGGATGGTAAGGTGTCTTGCCCTACCTAGTCTGTGTCTCTACCATAGGATTTATCACATTTTATCATAGCTAATCATTTGCACATCCATCTCTCCAGACTGATAAGCTTCACCAGACAGGCAGTGAGTTCTCTTCATCTGTGCAGGCTCAGTACCTAGTACATGGCTTGCCACACAGTAAATGCTCCAGAAATATGCAGTAAGTCAGGCTAAGGCATTAAAAGTAGTTGATGTTCTTTCTGGACAAACCTGGTTATACCTAATTCCCCCCCATCCTTAGTGAATCCAGATAGTTGATGGTTTAATTAGAAGACACTGGAGGGGCATTATTAATCAAGTATCAATGTTTACAAATCCTTTCTCTGAAGGACTTGTATAATTATATGTATATGTATATAATTATATGTATAATTTATATATAAAAAATGACTCTGCAGTCATTTTTTATAATTTTAATGGATAATCATCAGCTTATTTTATTTCTACCTGAAGCCAGGAATCTCACAGAACTCTGTCTTCTCAGTTCTGAATCACCCAAGCTGAGAGAGAGAGCTCATATGTCATTCCACCGTTCCCTTTCCCTCCACACCTACTCAAACTTGAGCCTCATTATTTCCATCTCTTTAATCTGTTCCTTCTCTCCCTTCCCACAGCCTTAGCTCAGACACTCACATGTCACCCGGATGGATGTAGTCTTTTTTCAATCTCCCTTTCTCAAGTTATCCCCACTTCAAACAATGAGGAAAAAAAATGTATTAGGAAAATGGAGGAGAGCAATTAGTTTTGACTAAAGGCGATTTATGTGAGAGAACCCAGCACAGTATCTGGCACATAATCGATTCCCAAAACACGTTTGAGGAATTTTGTTTATTTATTTGTTTTGTTGGGGGAGAGGGACCAAGGAGTTAGTTTGGAGGGGGTGAAATTTAAGCAGGCCTTGAAAGAGAAAATCCCTTTGCTTAAGAGATTTATTTTATATTTGGTGATAAAACATGTACTGTTTACCAAAGGTTAAATTTTGCTTCTTTGCAAAATGAATTATGTAACCCCTCACTAAAGTCAAACTGCTATGACCAGTGTACTATATCACTTACAACGAGCATGCTGTATTTTTCTGTGGAACAGACCTTTTTTCATACATAATCATCATAAATCATAAAGCAGGATGTATTTCAAAAGAAAAATGACAGCCTACAATTCAAAGGAAGTAGCTTCCCATTTAAGGGAGTAAGCAGGAAGAGGAAAAGTTTCCATGTGGGAGGTTTCTATTTGTCCACACTTCTTTCCCCAGAAACATCAATTCTTCATTTAGTCATTCACCTCCTCTTCCTGAATAGAAATGTTATGTCTGTCCTTTAAAAAATAGTCCTCATGGTGTATTGAGTAACCCTGGGAGCCACATATGACACTAAAACCAAGACTTCTTTCTGATTATAACAAATGAATAGAAAATTAGTTCCTTTTCCCTCATTCTGATCCAGATTGCCACAAATAAATCATCATATAAATGCTACTGTACTGGAAAGGCTAAAAGGAAGCATATCAGATTTTACTTTGTTTCAATCCATAAAATCCCCCGAATTTTAAGAAAGTAAGGTTGAGGTTATGAGTCAGGGTTAGAAAGAAGACAAAACTACTGGTGTTGTGCTGTGGCAGGGGATGGGCATTTCCTGGGATCCACGTTGTCCCTGACGTGCTGAGTTGTTAGCCAGCCGTGAACACCGTCTGGGTTACCTCCTTCCTTCTCAATGTCTCTTCTGATGCTTATCTGTGCTCCCTGAGTTCTTAGAACATGAAGTTACCATCAGCAGTACAATAACACTAGTGGTAACAGTTGTAGTAATAATTAACATTTATTGCATGCTCACCCTGTGCCAGGCACTGTGGCTATATATTTACATAACTAATACAATTCTCACAATAAACTTAGGAAGTATGTACAATTATTATCTGCATTTTGCCCATGAGGAAACTGAGTCTCAGAAAGGATAAGTCACTTGTCCAGGGTCACTGAACAGTCAATAGCAGAATCAGAAGTTGAATCCTTAGGATGTTTGTTCCCTGGTCCACATGTCACTTGAGTGAAGTGAATGGAGTTGCTGCATGTCAAAATTGGAAGGAAATTGCTGTGCTGTTTCTGATGACCTCACTCTGACTCTGGAAAAATTTTCATTTTGGATTTCAGATCATGGCTGCTGCTATTCTACTGTCTTACACAAAAGCAGGTATAGTTGAGTGGAATAATCCTCCAGCTCGTGGGGTGGGGCTGAGTAGAAGTAGGTCCTAGGAGTAGAATTAAATTGAAATTCATAAGTACTTAACTCAATATTGTGCTAGAGGTGGTGTGATATTGGGCAGGTCCTAAGGTGGTTTTGAGAATGAAAGTTAGCTGATGAGGTAACATAGTAAAAAGCTGATACAAAAGTCCAGGGCCCCAAGGATGAATGAAGAAACAGAAGCTTTTATATCTTTAAATAATAGAGATCATTTAACTTTAAAACAGCAGTCCTCCATTTTGGTTGCATACTGGAATCCCATTTATAGCCTACCCACTTGGGAAGTGTGAGAAATGCAAAAGCCAGGGTCCAGCAGTGTGCTGAAGCCAGCTGGTACTGGTTCGTAGGCTGAATGTTAGCAAATCTTCCCACCTCTGTGTTCAGAGGCATCACATTAGTTACAGGAAATGATGGAAGTATTTACATCCAGGTGTTTTGGAGATGTTTTTGTTTTTGTTTTTGTTTTTGCCAGTAGAGCCAGTTGCTAACATTTACCAGCTTACCACTCTTGCATCTACCCTAAAAGCTTCGGATTTAATTGGTCTGGAGTACAGTCTGGGCATCAGGATTTTTAAAACTCCTCCAGGTGATTCAAACATAATAGTAGGTAGAGCTGTTCCAGTCTAAAGCCCAGCACTCAAAGGGCACCCCTCAGCACTGGTATCCTCTGGGAGCTTGTTAGAAATGCAGAATCTCATACCACTCCACTACCCCTGAGCTATTAAATCAGAATCTGCACTTTAACAACATATAAACACTAAACTTTGAGAAGCACTGGTCTAAAACATTTGTAGCATGTAGATGCTTACTCTAGTCCATTGACATAATCATAAACAAATGAAAAGACAGAAGTAGGCAGTAGCAAGAAAGAGAGAAGGGGCACATTGGTGAGGACGAAAAGGTATGGCCAGGCCGCAGGCAGACGTATCTGGGAGCCATGTGCAAGGAGAGGCTGAGAACCCATGCTTTCTTTCTTTGTCCTTATGATCTACAAGTACACCACTCAGGTAGCTTATTACAGTTTTCTGTGTCAATCACACCTTTGATAGTTTTTTTAAAGAAGTGTGAAAAAATGAAAAAGAAATACATGTAGCTTAATTAATCAGCAGTATATTTCACAGCATTGCCTTTCTAAATCATCCCTGTGAAGCTCATAAAATCTGACAAGAGCAAAGTCCCAACAGACAAAGCGTTAAGGACAAGGCTGGGCATGCCGATGATGAATGATTACTTCAACTTGCCTTTACATAGGTTCTAGAGCTCAGATGTTTTTAGCAGGTATCACTTCACACCCAAACAATCTTTCTGATTTGGTTTCAGACAGCTGGGCTCTGCTAATGTTGAGGTGATAAAGCCTGATGTGAGAGAAGACCTTTTTGAAACTTTCTGGGTCTTATGCATAAACAGTTTAGTATCAAGATCAAGAAGGCTTTTTCAGTGAAAAGGCTTAGAAATACTTCAACTTACAACCAATAAAGTGTTACCACCTTAAGGTTGAAAAGAATTATAGAATCGTAAGTCTAGAAAAGACCCTAGATATCCAACCTGAATCATCACTGAATACCCCAAAAGATCTGTTTTTCAAGGAACATGCAAATAATTTCTTGATTCTTTGGTCATCTTCCACTGGAAGCCAAACAGGAAAATCTTCATAATTTATTCACACAACAAACCTTTATTGAGTACTTACCCTATGTAAGGCCCTGAACTGGACAACTGGAAAGAAAGAGGAATGAAATATATCTTACTCTTGTTGATCCACAGATGATCCAAAGGACACATTGCCATAACCACCTAGTCCCTGGACACCCTTAGTACGCCGACAAAAACTCCTAAAACCAAAATCAGAAATGGAAAACTATTCCTCACTGGGAAAAGACTGTGTGATAGGACCAGAATATCTAGTAGCTGCTTATGTAAAGAACATATTATTTTAACAGAATAGAAAAATTATTTTCAGACTAGTGGATGCATGATGAATAAAAATATAATAATTCTGGGTTATTTCAACAGAAACATTTGTAGTTGGCCAGCCAAGTATTGCAGCATTGATCTTTTAAGCTGCATGTTGGTATTTTCTGGTTGGAAAATATAACTCAGCTTGTCTGACTTCTTTGTCCTGAAAAATCCTACTTAGCATGAGACAGCTTGTAGGACCAGAAGTAAGTGATGGACAGGAATCCATTCCATGCCCAGGCTCTTCAGGTAGGAAGAGCTATCTGAAGCTCTTAAAAGCTGAAGGGAAAACCAATCAGCAAACTAGCAGGTTTTCATTTCCAAAATGGATAAATAAATAGCATCCTAGTTTGTCACTACAGTCCTTTCAGACAAGTAGAATTTTGAATTTCAGCAGCCTTCAAGTGAGCACGTTGAAAACACAGCATTGACGTTTGCAATCAGCTATTTGACCTGACAGCATGCCTTTAAAACTTAAAAAGTGATCAATAGGTCTATAAAGCCCATAGTTGTTTTCTCCCTCTAGTAACCCCAACTGTGGGGTCAGTATTTTTGGGTAGACAGAAAGGAGTGGGCCAACTAACTCCTTCCTCTTACTTGTACAATTCACTCAACAACAACAAAAAGAAAAGAAAAAAAACACACTTTTTTTCCATACTAACCTCAGATGAGATTGTAGATTCCCAAGCTGTTTACAACAAAATGTGAAATGGTCTGCAAGCCAGTCCAAATGTCCATCACCTAGATCATGTCAAATCAAATTCTTTCCCCCATGGAGCAAAGGCCCTAATGTGGCCTGAAGTTTGGGTTGGCAGGCAAAGTGGCTCTGTTGCTCCAGCTCTGTATGATACGCAGATGACAAGATAAAATATTCTCTTCAAGTCCTTCACTAACTAGTACAGTGAAGACAATCAAAAGGCTGCAATGAACTGGGCCCTTTATCTGTACAATTTTGATTTAAGTCAATAAGGAGAAATATTCTTCACTTTGAGCAAACCTGGGAACTTCTAATTCTTCTTGCATATAACCCATGACGAATATAAACACGTTGAATAACAAAGTATCTCAAGTTCTTGAATCTTTTTTCTTGAAACTGGTAATACTGACTTTTTTTTCCTTAGCGGTATATGCAGAAATAGTCAGAAATGAGATTAATTCACTGATAGTGAATTATTATCACCAAGTAGTTGCTATTTTTCACTAAGTTTTACATTGTGTAAGGCATGTTTATATCCATTACCCCTCTTAGTTTTCACAAATCTATCAAGTGTGTGGCAATAAGACCTAGGTCACAGATTGGTTTGAACCCTGCTATGGAATTTACCAGATAAGTGACCTGAGGCAAGCTACTTAACTAGGCGAAAGACTATTTCCTCATCTTGAAAAGGGGTTAATAAAATTTACTCAGAGAAATCTGTGAGGATTAAATGAGATAACTCTGCTAAACTGTCTTGTGAGTAATAAATGAGATAATTACATAAAGTTCTCAGCATAGGGCCTGCCATATGACATATGCTCATTAAATGTAATTCTTACTAATAATCAGACTGGGCAGGATAGATGACTACATTCAGAGAGGTTATATGAGTGCTCAAGGGCACATAATCAGTTATTCCAGGCACAGGGGACTAGAACCTTGGCCTTCTGCCTCCTACCCCTATATACTTCTGCGCACATGGGGTGTTTCTCCATGCAAATGGTACTATGCTAGAAACAGCAAAGGATGAAAACAAATTTTTAAAAACACAGTCTAGATGTTTTTCTACTTAGAGGCAAGATGAAATCACAGGAACTAGACTTACTTTCCTACCTGAAACAACCAGAAAATAGAATGTGTAAAAATAACAGTTTTCAAGACTCTAGGCATCAGGCAAGGCAATGAAGGATAATGGTTTCTAAAAGGTGGAAAGAAAACAAGGTGAGCCCTACAATTACCCCAGCTTTATACTTTGAGAGAAGTTCCTGGATATGGGACAGGAAAGAGAAAGCACCAGGAGACACCTGAAGAAGGTCCTGAGTTATGGTGATGTAGCTAATAGTCTGGGAGAGCAAGGCAGCCAGAGATCACAGGGCAGGCTGCTAGAGAGGAGAGGAGAGAGCTGCACAGAGATAAACCCCGGGAAATCTGCAGAGGGATCCCCTTGAGTATTCAGCTGGTACTGATCAGTGCATGTGTGCAATGAAATACGTAACAGAAAGATATCTGGAAAATCTCCAAGTATTCAAAAACTAAATAACACACTTCTAAATAACCTATGGGTCAAACAAGAACTCAAAAAAGAAACCAGAAAATATTTTGAACTGAATGAAACTGGAAATGCAACAGATGAAAATGTGTAGGATGATTAAATGTGTAGGATTAAAGCAGTACTACTAGAGAAATTTAGACTTAAACACCTATATTAGAAAAAAAGAAAAGTGTCCAATCAACAACCTCAGCTTCTACCTAAGTAGAAAAAGAAGGGCAAATTAAACCCAAGGTTATTGTAGAAGAATGAAAATAATGAACATCAGTGCAGAAATCAATAAAATAGAAAACGGCAAACAACAGAGAAAAGTCAATTAAACCAAGCACTGGTTCTTTGAAAACATCACTAAAATGTATAAACCTTTAGGTAGACTGATCAAGGAAAAAAAAGAGATGACACAATTACCAACATCAGAGAGTACGTAGGCAACATTACAGATTCTACAGATGTTAAAAGTATGATAAGGGAACGTTATGACAACTTCATGCCGCTGAATACGCCAACTTAGATGAAATGGATAAACTTCTTCAAAAACAAAAATTACCAAAGCTTACTCAAGAAGAAGTAGATAAGCTGATTAGCCCTGTACTTATTAAATAAGCTGATTTTATAGTTAAATATCTTCCCATGAAACAAACTCTAAGTTTGGATGGCTTCACTGGTAAATACTTAGGGAAGAAATTATACTAATTCTGCACAAAATCTTCCAGAAAATTGAAAAGGAGGGAATATATACCAATATATTCTATGAAACAGCATTACTCTGACATAAAAAGGAGACAGACATTATGAAAAGAGGGAAATATAGGAAAATTTAACAAATTGAACATGTAAAAAATATAATGTCCCAGGAATACAAGGGTGGTTTAACATTTAAAAATCAATGTCAGTCACCATGTTAACAAACTAAAAAAGAAAACTATATGATAATATCTATAGTTGCAGAAGAAGAACTTAATAAAGTCCAACATCAATTACTTGCCAAACTCTCAGAAGTCTAGAAGTAGAGGGAACTTCTTGAATGGATAAATATTTCAAAACACAAAGCTTTATATAAAAATCTACTACATAAAACAGACAAAAAGCAAAGCTGTTTTGACTAAGGAAAGTTTTCCTCCCATTCCCAGTCCTCCCTCCATGTGGGGCCTAGCGCCCTGCCTCTAAACTCTGAGAGCCCAGGAGCCATGATTTGAAAATCACCACTATTGGCCATCGGGAATCATGGTACCAAATCATTGTTATTGAGACCCTACTCTGTGTGGCAGTTGTGTTATAAACATGGCCAACAGTTAGCCTCAGTGTGGTACTGGTATATAACACCCTTGTCCAAGACTAGAGTCTGGCTATATGCTTTGCATATAGTAGATATTTTACCAATGCTGGCTAGATGACAATGAATACATGAAGTGTAAGAGCATAGAGTGCTGACTCACGCATCTCAAGCCAAGGAAGATTTCTCAGTACCCGGGGGTGCATAAAACCATTGAATAAACATCTTACAGTTCCCTTGAGTTTTAATTTCACTTGAAGTTTGGTGCAAAAGTTATCCTGCTGTATAAGAAGATATGTTGCAGAATACAATGCAAATTTAACTTTATTTTTAAGAAAAAAAAGTGAGATTTAAAGAAAATGCAGGCTTACAGCAGGCATTCTCAAACTCAGGGAATAGATACACATTTTCCTGTCATCAGGGGTTCCAAAGTGAAGAGGTTTGAGAAGCACTAAAAGAATCTCTCAATGCTTCTTCACATTGCAGGTGAGGAAACTCAGGCTTAGACTCTTTTCTTTATAAGGTTTATCTGAGGTCAGAGTTAGACAGCCGAAAACTCCTCATGATGTATCCTGAAGCCCATTTCTTCAAAAGTATCTGGGAAAACCATAATTTGTTCAAGGAGTAAAAAGTTAGATTTAAGAACTTTCCATAGACCAGCAGACCAAAATGAAGTTGGAGGGGAGTGATTACCAAGCAGCCAGAGTTAAAATACTTATATTTTCAAATTAATTAGGAGGATCGTATATGCACATGTAAATTTCTATCATCAAGACCAGATAAAATAAAATCCAGGTAAGTATTAAATCCATTAAATACAGCAGGGTTACAGTGGAGCCAGAGGCTCCTTCCAGCTGGGGTGGAACTTGCAGTTTGGTAGCCTCCCAATGAAAAGAAGGGGAGAAACCTACATTTTCCTTCCTTAAAATAGGCAGTTGATTTGAAACACACCAATTCCTGCAAACCTACATTTTCCATATGTACTTAAGTTGGAGGTATTTTGTCCAGGTAGAAAGGGCTTGCCATAGTTAAGGGCTAGATTATATGCCCTTTCACAGCACTTTCAATTCCTAAAGGTGCATGGTTATACAATGACTCAAAACTGTCCATTTCTGCCTGTTGTGTGACAGAAAGTTGTAATATGCATTTGCCTAATGCTTGTCTTCTGAAATAAGTAGAATTTGTTATTCATTTATTTAATGCCAAATGAGACCTTCATTAAGAAGTTTAGAGGTAAACTCTGAGAGGTAATATCCCTGTCTCACACACCTGCACAGGAATATAAACAATGACCAAATGCACAATAGCTCATGGAGGAATGAGCAGCCAGCCAGCCTCTGTGGCAGGTAGGACATGGCATCACTTGGAATATTGCAACAGAAACTAGAAGGAAACAGCTATTGGAATTCCACACACAGAAAATTCTAAAATTATATTTAATGGAAGAGAGCTGTTGGCTATACAGCTAAGTCTATTACTACCAGAGATGTTATTTTTTAAAGGGGCAAAAACACTTTCAATTATTAGTATTCCCTTGAGGGCTTCCACTGAGCATCCTGTTCAGTATTCTGTCATGCAGATGTTCACTTGGTTAGCACTCAAGAAAAGAAGCAGACAGATTCATTAAGAGACAGGCAGACACAGAAATTCCTCTTGGAAAATTCACCACAATTTTTTCTTAACTGCTTGCCTTTTATGATTGCTGTCATGGGTATTTCAGCTCAGATTGCAACCATGCCTCTTTGATTTTGAAAGCTACTGAGGGACTCCTTCACATGCCAGGCTCCTGCAAGTAAAGCTTTAGATGGGGCAGGATTGAAGAGTAGCAAGGAGGTGGGCATTCTGCTGCCAGATGTCCCTTCCTACACCATATTCCAGTCTTCCTGGCATTACCGCCTTTACCAAAAGTTGTCATTAATTCCTTCCAGCTTCTACTCCAAGCAAATCCTACCTCCCTGATTATGTTCTGGGATTCGTTTGCTGGGCCAGTGCCTAGCTTGGTTACACATGTGTAGCTACTATTGAAACCTAATATTGCACAGTAGAATGCTAGATACAGAATTGGCTTTCTATTCTGGGGGCTAATTAAGAAGAAAATAACTACTACCTCTCAACTAAAATCCTGTGTTTCGTATTACAACGTGAAGGACTTCTTGATTTGCTCCCAAGAACAGAAGGGAAAAAACAAGGACTGCTAAGCCCATTGACCTTCCCCTAAACCAGCTTTCTCCAAAAGAGTGAGAAGACCTCTGCTTTATAGCTACTCAAAACTCTGGATATAGTCATGTTCTGTGTGGCCAAGAATTCTAAACTGAATTGTGGGCAGCTGGGGAGATGGAAGTAACCACTGATAGGGGAGAGAGTTGGAACACTTGCAATCCAGATCACAAGGAGGTTCACCAATCTGGTTCAGGCTGGTGATAGTCCAGAACTCCCTGAGCAGAGGTGGTATTCATCTGCACATGAGTATTGGCACCAAGGATTCTATCCAGGTTGAAGCAGGAAGCTTGAGCCAACTCCTGAGGAAGTGGGGCTAGAAGGAGTGAGCTAGGTAAGACATGGAATATAAAGCAGGAAGCTAAGTGAAACCCAGAACACACGGACTGTGGAGGACAGCCCAGCAGGCTCCTACGCACCTTTGGTCTCGTACCACACTAATTCTAGAACCCTCCTTTAGGTCCAGAACGTGCTCCTTGTAACCTGCCATACTTGGTGCACAGAATGCAAATCTTTTATCACACTCATGGAATAGGATTGGGGCAGGTACAGTCTGACAGCTGTTTGGGCACCACTGATCAAACTGTAAAATACATCAAAATCCTTAAAAAATTCTTGAGGCTAAAAAAGGGAGGAGAAATTAGCCAAAGTGGTCATCAAGCATTTAACTTGACTAACATTTTTTAGTTTACAGGGGGCAGTTTTCCAGAGGACAGTCTAGGTCTATTGTTTTGAAACTTTAATTTGTATTCTTGGTTTGATTCCTTTCTTTGGTGTTTTCCTTGGAAAAGCTTGACCACTTAGAGGGCTTCCTGAAAATAAACTGTATTCACAACCTGCAGACATGTAATCACCCTATTTATCTGGCCACATTTCTGGTCCCAGCTGTCAAGTTATTATGCTTTGAAAACTACCAGTCCCTTTCTATCTTCATCCTTAAGCAGATGCCTTTATTGGAATTGACCTCATTACCAGCTCTCAACAAACCCTTAGAATAGCAGAAAAAGAGCAAAACCAAGGCTTCCTCCAGAAGTTTATATACTGAGGGATAAGATGACTTTCATTTATTCTTTTTCTGTTTTGAGTGGGTTTATGAGGTGATATAAGAAGGAGGTAAAGATAAAAATCTTCTGTTTTGTAGATTATATACCATGTTCACCTTTGTCAGATTATTATTTTTTTAACACACTCTCTTGCTAAGCAAAGGACTTCCCCAAAATAGAATTGTAAGAGGAGACATGTACTGGCTATTTATGGAAATTATGTTTGGGGGAGGTTGCCTGAGCAATTGAATTGAGTAGAGAAATTAAATAAATTGAAAGTTCTGCACATGTCAGAAGAGTAATTTGGAGGTTCAAGGATTTAAAAAGCTCATTGGAGAATGCCTGAGGACACCTTTAAATCCTCAATGACCAGCATCATATTCCAAGATTCTCTTTGGTTCAATTTCAGTCATTATTTACAGCTTAAAAAAGTCTTCTGAATGGATCAGAATTTCAGTTTTTAAGAGTACAGGGAACAGTAAGATATGGAATACTGTGCTGGTTTCCAAGGTATCTGAGCATAAATGAATAAAACGGAAAACAGAAAAGCAAGAGAGACAATGAAACCAGGAGTTGGTTCTTTGAAAAGATCAACAAAATTTACAAACCTTTACCTAGATTGACAAAGTAAAAGAAAGAGAAGACAGAAATTAACAAAATCAAGGATGAAATACGGGAAATCACTATTGACCCTATATAAATGAAAAGGAATGACTTTGTGCTAACAAATCAGATAATTCAGATGGAGACAAACTCATAGAAAGACTCCAATTACCAAACTGACTCAAGAGAAACAGAAAATATAATAGACCTATACAAATAAACAAACTCAATTAGCAATTAATCTTCCCACAAAGAAAAGCTCTGGTGCCCATGGCTTTATTGGTGAAATTTATCAAATATCTAAAGAAAAGATAATGCTAATGACAAACTCTCAGACAACAGGGAAAAGAATACTTCCCAATTCATTCTGTAAGGCTAGTATTGCCATGATTCCAAAGCCAGAAAGAAACATGAACAAATTATACATGAATATAGATTCATGAACATAGATACAAATACAAATTCATCAAACTGAATCCAGCAACATATAAAAAGGATTATATACCATGACCAAATGGGTGTCATGCCAAAAATACAAGGTTGGCTTAAAATATCAATTAATGTGGTGTACCATATTGATAGAATAAAGGACAAAAACCACATGATAATCTCCACAAATGCCAAAAAAAAAAAGCATTTGAAAAAAATGCAGCACCCTTTCATGATAAAAACTACCAACAAACTAAGACTGAAAGGACACATCCTCAACCTGACAGGGCATCTGCAGAAGAGCCACAGCTAACATCATCTTTAATGCTGGAAGCCAGAATACTTTCGGCCTAAGAGAAGAAACATGACAAGATGAGTGCTTTCACCACTCAATATTGTAAGGCAGTTCTAGTGAATGAAAAAAGGGGGAAACCATGAAGCAGCTATATTGGAAAGAAAGACATAGAACTGTTATTATTCACAGAAAACATGTTCCTATTTTTAGGCAATACCAAAGAATCCATTCAGACACCTATTAGAATTAGTAAGTTAGCAAGTTCACATTATGCAGGATCAATATACAAAAATCAATTGCAATACTAGCAACACAAACATTCTAAAAATAAAACTAAGAGGACAATTCCATTCACAATAGTATCAAAAAGAATAAAGTACTTAGAACTAAATTTAACAAAATTGATAAAGGACTAATACATGGAAAAATACAAAACATTGTTGAAAGAAATTAAAGAAAATAGAAATAAATGGAGACACATCCAATGTTCATAAATTGTGAGACTCAATACTGCCAGAATAACACTTCTCTCCAAACTGATCTATAGACTCAAAATAATCCCTATCAAATGCCATTTGACATTTTAATAGAATTTGATTTGATCTTAAAATTTACATGGAAATGCACAGGCTCTACATTGATCAAAAAATAAAAACAACACAGTTGGAGAACTTACACTGCCTTAATACCTGATCTCAAAATTTATTTTAAATCCACAGTAATCAAGATGCTATATTACTGATATAAGAGGGGACTGCAGAGTAATCAAGACACTTGCAGATAGGCATATAGAACAATGGAACAGAATTAAAGTCTAAAAATATAAACTATGTGTATGGATATTTGTTTTTTAGCCATTATAATAATTCAATGGGGGAAAAGATAGTCTTTTCAACAAACTGCATAGGGACAATTGAATAGCCACATAAAAAAATATGACCTTAGATCCAAACCTCACAACTTTCACAAAAATTAACTCAAAATGGATCATACAACTAAATTTAAGATCTAGAACTAAAAAACTTCTGGGAAAAATAATAGGAGAAAATCTCTGTGGCCTCTGATTAGAGTTCTTAGATATGACACCAAGAGTATAATACGTTAAGTCCATTAAAAATTGATAACAATTAGGCAAATTTTCATTTTCATTTCAAAATTGAATTTTTTTCATTTTCCTAATGGTGTCTTTTTAAATGCAAAAGGTGAGCCACAGACTGATAAAATATTTGCAAATCACACATCTGATAAAGGATATGTATTCAGTGTATACAAAGAACTCTTACAACTAAATAATAACAAGCAACCTAATTAAGAAGTGGACAAAGATTTCAAAAGATACTTTACCAGCAGAGATATACAAACTGGCTAATAAGCACATGAAAAGATGCTCTACATCATTACTCATTAAGGAAACACAAATTAAGGCCACAATGAGATACTATTTCATACCTATTAGAATGACTATAATCTAAAAGACAATTCCAAGCACTGGTGAAGATGTAGAGAAACTACAACCCTCTTACATGGCTGGTGGGAATGGAAAACAGTTCAGAAAGCTGGAAAATAGTTTAGCAGTTATTTAAAAAGTTAAATATAAATTTATACAATCCAGAAATTCTGCTCCTAACCCAAGAGAAATGAAAATCTATGTCCACACAAAGACATGTCTGTGTATGTACACAGAAGCATTATTCATCATTGCCAAAAACTGGAAACAATCTAAATTAACTGAAACGAGTCCGACAACCAGTGACTGGATGCACAATATGCGATATATCCATACAATAGAATTCTATTTCGCAGTTACAAGGAATGAGAAACTGATACATGCTACAACATGAATGGATCTCAAAAACACTGTGAGTGAAAAAAATCCAGAGGCAAATAACAACATGTTGTATGACTGCATTTATATAAGATGTTCAGCAAACAAAATATATAGGGGTAGGAAGCCAGGTCACTGGTTGCCCAGGCAGAGATCAAACATACGAGAGAATTTTTTTGTGGTGATGAAAATGTTCTAACACCAGACTTGGATTGTTAGATGGTTGTACAAATCTATAAACTTACCAAAAAATCACTGAATGATATAATTAAACAGTAGTTGGATTTTATGGTATATAAATGCCTCAATAACAGAGTGAAGGGTAAATTGTACAGTTCTTGGATATAAGAAAAATATTCTGGGCTTCTTCCTATTTATTGAATACAAAATAAGGGTTGTGTTAAGAGCTTTATAAATAGTATCTTTATTAAATTATAACAAATAATTTCTAAGGTCAGAATTATTTTCCAATTTTACATAAGCAGCCAGAGAAAATAAGCAAACATCCAGGGTCACTCACCTAGTAATCTGAAGAGCAGGGATTTGAACCCAGATTTGCCTGGTATCAGTGCCTAGGCTCTTAATCACTATACCTTCATGTCTGTCTGTGGACTTTAAAGCAAATTTATTCTGACTTTGCCTGATATGTGAAATAGACTACCTAACTCCCATAGTTCTTTCCTTTAGTATCTTTACAAATACATGAATTTATTTTCCTCCTTCCTGCCTGGGTCATATGTTCCCATCAATTATTATGCTTCAGTGTTTCTTAATCTTCAGCTGTGTTTCAGCTGTGTTTTAATCTTTAACTGCATCAGGTAACTGCAATAGCTTGACATCTTGAATCAACAAAGCAAAGGACTCCAAGGCAATGAAGGGATATTTTTAGTGTTTGGGAAAGCAAGTTCTCCATAGCTTAAATTCTGCATTAACAGGAGGCCTTTTGAGTCCGCTGAATATGGCAACTCTTTGGAGAAAATAAATTGATCACATAGTGCATATTATAAAAACATTTGTCTCTAAATGGGTTCACGTGAAATATAGTTTATTCCACAGGTTCACCTTCCAAATGAAATCCTTCTCTAAAGTCAAAACACTAAGAAAAACCAGGCTTCATAAATAAATAATGGATTTTTTTCATTAATAACAAAAAGAGCATAAAGTTGAAAGGCCCACTGGGTAAATCAGAAATGTGGGAACAATTCATAATTGAGGGCCTAAGGTTCCATTAGAAAAATCTCTTTGAGGTATCATCAGACAAACTTAAAAATTCTCCACCACTGGCCATTTCCAAGTACAGATACCAGTTTGACCACACATTTTAAACATGTGTCTAGAGAATTTTATGTAGCTCCTTAAAGAGAACTATATTCTCTGTTACCAAAGAAAACTGGTCTATTGGGAGGATTTAGAAATGGAAAAAATGTAGAAAATAGTCCACAAGTAAATACTAGGGCAGTTTTTATTTGTACCTATGCCTGCATGGGTTATAAGAGACTTTTGAAAAATGCACACACGTTACACAAAAATGCATTTTGCAAGAAAGTTAAGAAGGCAGCCATGACCAAAGGATGATATAATAAGAAATCTAATCCATTTCACTGAGCAGTTGTTGCCAAAGGGTATCTTCAGCTAAGACCACCATGAGGTGAACCATTCTCCATAAAAGAGCATATAGATGCCACTTAGTGGGACAATAAGCCAATAAACCAAAATGATATTGCTGTAGCACAATTGCAGCCAGATACTTGCATCTTCCATATCCAAATACAAAAGGTACTTGCTAATTTTTGTTTTAATAGCCTTTTAATTTAGGTATAGTTTGGTAAGACAGTATTATATTGGTTTCAGGTGTATAACATAGTGATTTGACAATTACAAACATGAAATGCTCACCATCAGTGTAGTGTAGTTGCCATCTGTTACCATACAAAGATATTGCAAGTATTGCCTATACTCCGTATGCTGTACTTTCCATTCCCATGACTTATTTATTTTATAATTGGAAGCTTTTAACTCTTTACTTCTTTCACCTCTTTTGCCCATCCTCCCACCCCTAACCCCTACCACCAGTTTGTCCTGTGTTTATGAGTCTATTTCCGTTTTGTTCATTTATTTTTTTAGATTCCACATACAAGTGAAATCACGTGGTATTTGTCTTTCTCTGACTTCACTTAGCATAGTATCTTCTAGGCCCTTTACTTATCTTTTTATTTAAAATTCATATTTAAATCTTTCAAATCTTGCTTTATTAGATAATTCTTTAATTATCAGATGATTTTTCATTTATCTCTGTTTTTCTGCTTATCTCTCTAGTTTTACTTAGAGCTCATTATAACCTACCTTTGGACCCATATATTTATGTCTGTGTTTGAACCAATTTTCCTGCTTCAGAGAATGGGAAGTTCAAAATGGACAAGCTTAACTCTTGCTAGAAAATAAAAATAACCCCGAGACTGTGTGGACCAGAGGTCCATGACCATAGATGCAGGCTGGCAGTGGCAAGGGACGGTCACCCTCAGGCGCAGGGCCAGGCCCCATCACTGGGGCTCCTGGAGTAGGAAGGGCAGGACTAAGGTAGTAACCCGTTTGTCTTGCTGGCATTGCCTGGTTCACCTGAATTCAGGTAAGGCTGGTGGGCACAGCCACAGGAGAAGTATGTTATCCCCCACTCTAGGCATGACTCTGGGAAAAAGGAATGGAGGAACAGCATCGTGTAAGCTCCAGGACAAGTATGTTTTCTTTTCAGAAGCATCCAGAGTCTGAGTCTGTAGAGGGGTTATGCCCGGGTCTCTCCTTCTAGTGCAGAAAGCCTGAAGTAATACTGTAAATACTGCTGTGTGTTTTCCTCACTATGACCCCTCTAGTGGGTATAACTTTTAATACCCTCATTTTCAGATGATGCCTCTGAGTCTCAGAGATGGCAAAGGGCTTGCTACAAAGTATTTAGTGCATTAATGATGGAGCCAGGGTAGAATCCTGTTTCCTGACCCCATTCTGAGGTCCCTCCATGAGCCCTCTGAATTCTCTTGAAATCAGTATTGTAAGAAAGGTTTACTGTTTCTTTTTCTCAATGTACTCATGGGAGAGAGAGTGGATTCTAATAAAGATAATAATAAGAACCCTATTGTACCAGCAGCATATAAAACCCAACTCTGGACAGATGGTTTTAGCATTTCCCCTCATATTCCTTCCCTGTTCTTTTTCTTGGTTGGTGTCCCACTGCATGTGTCCTAGGAGACCGAGGCAGAACTGCCAATTGCCACTCTGGCTAAGGGGTTCCATGGTTTCCATTCAGAGTTAGGGGTTATAATTCCACATCTGAAATTTGGTTTGGATTGAATTTTGGGCCACAGTCCTCATATTTAAAAGAAAAAATTCTTCTCCACAAAGGCTTTTAAAAAAAGTTTTTAGGTTGCAAGTAAAAATAGGGAAAAAAGACACAAGTCCAACTTATTACAAGTTATTTTTGGTAATGATCAGAGCATCTTTTTTCAAAGATAATTGTTCTAAATAGCACAGATCAACTACTAGAATGTCATTAGGAATTGCTACCCTGGAAATTACGGAAATGTAATATGGGCTGAAGAGGAGCTCACATTTCAGAGCATTTGTTGTACTTCCCAAAACATCTTCTAAAGACCAACCTGTCCACCACGGGTTTCCTTCAGAGTTTGGGTACAAAACAGCTCTTGGCAACATAAACAGTGATAACTAGCTCAAGGAGATATTAAACATTAATTATTATTTGCATAACATTTTAAAATTTGAAAATGCTTTTCCTATCAATGCCACATGTAAACCTCTTAAGTGGCTTTCATTATCCCTGTCACATGTGGGGGAACTGAGACTCAGCAAAGCAAAGCACCTTGCTTAGCTCCTCACAAAGGGACTGACTTGGAAGCATGAGCTACATTCATGACATATTAATGATTCTCACAAGTAATTCTTTAAAAAATTAAAGGCTTCTCATTAGTTACGTAAATATGCAGTGCCATGTGGAACTAAAGCTTTTGAATTTGCTCTGTGTTAGGTTTGGTACCACCTCTAAGAGGGATGCAGATATTTCCCTTCATGCCTCAATACCCGGGAGGAGCGCTGTGACTGCCAATTTATCATTCACTGAAATTCAAAGGAGTAAAAATGTTAGATTTTAATTAAATGCCTATTTCTTTGGCCATTCAACATGCCCCCAGTCTGCTGTTGAGAATGAGAAATGAGTCAGATTTGGGAACCAAAATTGTCTCTGCCTCGTCCTTCTCTGAGACCTACCGTTGGACTAACACAGGGAGAAGCTACTCTGACTCCACTGTTTACCCTGAATTAGGAGCAGTTACAGGTTCCATTTCCTGGGTCACCATAGCACTTTATCCACAATTTTCTCATAGCTGACACTTGCTCTATTAAGATTTTTTATTTCATATAATCCCCCACTATGTTATGACCCCTTCTGAGGCTAGGGCTGTTAATCATCTAAACAGTACAGCACCTGGCCCAGGAACACAGGCTTAATGAACGCTCACTGAATGAATTGAGTACAACGATAGAGAGATCTGCTATGTGAATGAACTCAGAGTGTTTGGAACATCTGTGCTGAAGCATCCCCATGCGGCAGGGATCGGTCAGGCTGGAGAGGTGTGCTGGCTAGATCAATGGCCTAATCCATTTCTGGCCAGAAGAAAATGTCCTCGACTTAGAAGAATAATATTCCTGTTCACTTAAATTTACTTTTCATGCACAGAGTCTTTGTTTACAGATAATGAGTTACTTTCCACAAACCACAGGGCAGGCCCACATCCTTGCTCCAACAGTGGGGATGTGCTGGATCAAACCATCCACACGCTCTCCCTCCACGCCTGCAAACCACGTGCGGATTTACAGGTTGACAAGCGTCAATGCTTCTAAAAGGAATTGCTTCCCATTTATCCTAAAAGGTAAGGCGGCTTTAGCTAAATCAGGCTCAAGGCAAGTGGACCACTCATTACAGATCAGCAAGGAAAGAAAAGGCTCTCTCACTATAGTGACCAAAGATGAGCTGGCCTTTGGTCTTCGGTCTCTGGCTTGTAAACTAGTCTATGGCTCTCCAGGACTGAATTCTGGTTCTCCAGACTAGAATACAAGTATCTTGTTGACAAAAACCTCCACTCGGAATTGTTAAAAGTTCTCATGGGTCTGCTCTTCTGACTCCAGAGCCCATCACTAGCACTTGATAGCATTTGCTGCTTCCAAGACACTTTACACACATTTTCCTAATTAATCATTGTGGTGGAAATATCACGTAGCTGTGAATGGATTGTTGCATAGGTTTTGAGTCAGACTGACCTGGGTTAGAAGCCTGGCTTTCCTGTACTTGTTTGGAAGTGTGATCTTAGGCAAAGTTAACCTCTCAGAGCTCCAGTTACCATCTGTAAGGAAGAGGTAGTAATAGTGTCTATCTCAAAGGTTATTAAGTAAGATAATGTATATAAAGTATTTGGCATAGTACCTAGCTTATCATAAGTGCTTAATAAAACGACAGTTGTAAACAATGTAAATATTACCCTCTGCTTCCCCACCCCTAGAGAGTAGTTCTGATAGGCAAACAAAGGAAGACCTGGATTAAATGCTTACTCTGCACCAGGTCTCAAGGATGTTGGCTCAGAGTCCTGACAGTCTGTTTAGGCATAGTTCCCGCTGACTTGAGTCAGCCTCCTTCCCAAGGCAGGACCGAGCCCGCAGTTGCTCCTCATCCCATGACTCGTTCTCTTCTCTGACCTTCTCTTCTATCTCATACTGCCTGGCCCTGGCCCCAGGCAAGACATGACACAGGCCAGTGGAGCAAGATGTTTCATGAAGTCGGCCAGGAAAACAACTTTTTCTTAGAGAGACTTTTTTTGGAAAAGAAATTTCTCCTTTCAAGTAAAATAACACTGACTGAAATCACTAGGCTATGCCAGCAACATCAGGGCATCGTTAAAAGAAAAGCCTTGACTAAGCAATGTTTATAATTTGAGTTGTTTGGAGTTTACGGTATAATTTATGCCATGTGTTCTATCATTAACAGTTTTCAAGACTGACCTGTTTTTTGTTTTTTGGTTTTTTATTCAACTGAGTACAAAACACCCACTTAGGACACAGCACAGCACAGCATTTCCCATAATAAGGAAGACACACTCTTTCACTGAAATGGGAGGTTTCCCTCGGAAACCATTATTTGTTCGTTAGCACTTCCCTTCAACCATCTAACAGGCTGGAGACAATAAAAACAACTTCAAGGGTGCAAGAGCTCAATTTCAGGGTCTACTTGCCCAGAATTTGTATTGTAAGCTGTTTGTCATGGCATAATCTGGTTTGCTGGTAGGAGCCTGCCTTGATTCATGTTTAAGAACTGGGAACATTTCTGGGGCTGAGCAAAGCCTCAGAAGTATCTTAAGAAAGGCTTCAGAGGCAACAACATAGTGCTGCTTTATGCAGAGTGAAAGGGAGGCCACGGCTGGCAGGAGCTAAGCTCTGACCCCTTTCACAGAGAGCCAGAAATACACTGTTGGGCACATCACAACACAGACCCTTGAAAGGGCTCAGTTCCTTCTCAGAGTTCTGACTATAGGAAATAACTGTAGAATAAGTAAGTAAATAAGAAACAATGAACTAATTGAATGAACATCTAGTGTAGCTTTAAAAAAATGTGCCCACAAAACTCTCTGAAAAGAAAACACCACCACCACCAACACACACACACAGAAAACCACCTCTGCCTTGGTTTTATGGGACAGGAATAAGACTTGAAATGCTTCTGCAATGTCAGTGAAAACAAGATATCTACAAGATGGAACTATGGAAGCTGTTTTTCCCTGATTTATTTCTACATTGGTGCTTCCTGTCTGTGATGTAGCACGATCTCAGTGACCACTAACAGCCCAAATACTTCACGCACTGACTCTCAGGCCTACCCAGCTAACAGAGGAACTGCAGGCATGCCTAACTTGGCTTTGGGAACCCTGACAAACATTGGGATTGGGAGCATATGAAGAACTAGATAACAGACATTTAAACCACATATCCATTCACTGAGTCATGCTCAGCATTTCCCTCCTTTATATTCACAATCTTTTGGCTGCTGAATTCTATCTGGCTTCTAGGAAAATCCTTTAAATCTAACCCCTCTTGCCTTTTCTGGAGTCACTGCATGGTCTCTCTTGCTAGGTAGGGGTGCCTAACAGCCTTCTCACTGAGCTTCCTGACTTCCCTTTTGTTCTCCTCCATTATATTCTCTATATTGCATTATAATGAACCCCCTAAAATACAAATTAACTCTTACCTGAAAGTCTCCAATGTCCTGTCATTGACCACAGGACAGAGTTCAAACTCCTTCCAAAAGACTTTGGGAATCTATCTGGTTCTGTCATTGACCGGTGTTGGCCCTTAATCTCTCTGAGCCTCAGCCTCCTCATCTATACATGAGGATAATAATAGTACTGATCTCACAAGGTTGTCATCAGAGTTCAATGAGGTAAGGTAAGTAGAAAGTCATAGATAGTACCAGACAGTACAGATAGTACAGATGAAGTGCTAAAAGGACTCCGCACATAGCCCTTAAATTAAATAACATGCAGTTCCAGGAATAGGCTATGATTTTTTCATATCTCAGCAACTTAGAGCCTGTTTTTTATTAATTGATTGATTGACTAATAATTCTTCAGCTATTTACTGAACACCCACAGGTCTGTGGCCTCAGCACCATTTATTGCATACCAAAGACAGAGCCATGAACAAGACAGGACAGCTACTAGCTCTCCTGAAGTTTGCATTCCAGACAACAAAATATTTTATAAATAATTCAATATTTTAATGCATTTAATATTTAATACTAAATAAATGAATATTTATGAATATATACTTACATGTTTCTTATATAAAATTATCTATGAGTTACAGTTTTGTGCTTAAAGACAGTGTGATGGGATTTGGTGGCAAGCCTCACTATTCATTTTTGGACATCAGAACAAGGCCCCTTCAGATAGTGATAAGAAGGAGGCTGGAAGCACTGAAGTCAGTTTATTTTCAGAAACAACATTTTATCAAAGTAAATGCTGAATATACATAAAAATACTTGGGATAACATTTTTTACAAATAGAGCTTGCTAATTCATTTGAGATATTCCATGGTCTTAATGTAAAATGCTCAAAATGCCAACATTTTTTTTTGTTTGTTGCCAACTTTTTATTTTGTTGTTGCTCTGACAGTTGGAACACCTGAAGAGAAAGTTCTGAGTTTATTGTTTTTCTCTGTATCTTTGTTTAGGTCACTTCACCTTTCTTAACTTTAAAATAGAGAGTAATAATGATTTCCTTGCTAGTTTCACAAACTCCACTTCATGCACATGTGAGGGTTCAATGAGCAATACATGTAAAAGTACTTTGTAAGTTGCATGGTGCTTAGTGAAGTGGAAAGTAGCATTATTTAATTCTGTTGTGCAAAAGATAGAGAAGAAGAGATGGTACAAAACCATTCATCTGGTGTATCAAAACAAAACCAGTGGAAGAGAGCACATGGTAAGCTTTCAAAGTTGTGTTTAATTTTCTGTATTCAGTTCCATGCTACCAAATGCTAAATGTTCAAGTGTGTATTAATTTTGCATCAGAACCAGCAGTGTAGCTTGACATTTGATCTACACACCTGTCCTGGAGAGAATATCAATGCCAACCATATTCTTGAACTTGCTTTCCCAAATGAAAAAAGGTCACCTATTTTAATTACAGATATGAGTACAGGTAAAATAATTATATTTACATAATTATTTCATATTTAATTATTTATTTATTTAATGCTGCCACTTAATGAACTCTTACTATTAGGTGCTATGCTAGGAGTTTCATAATTATTATTTAAATCACAGAACAATGCTAGAGAATAGGTATTATAAGCCCCATTTTATAAAGCTAAGAATAACTTATCCAAAGTCCTAACTAGTAAGTGGCAATCAATACTTAAACTTAAATTTGACATGAAGGCATGATATTATTACTGCTTCACAAAGGATTTATGTTCTAGCTAAAGTTTAACTCATTAATAAGTAATATCTAATATAGTGTTAATACTAATCAGTTAATAACACCAAACATACTAAAAGGCTGTCCTCAGCATCATTAACTATGAGGGAAATGCAAATTAGGTATCATTAAATATAAAGCAGAGTGGCTGAAATCAAAAAGATTGATAATACTAACTGCTGGAGAGGATGAGGTGGAACATGTGGAATTCTCATACATTACTGGTGGGAATAGAAATGATGCAACCACTCTGGAAACAGTTTGGCAGCTTATTTTAAAGTTAAACAGACACTTACTACATGGTCTTTTGATTCTATTACTAGGTTACTATCCAAAGGAAAGGAAAATCATATGTCCACACATGTACAAATTTGTACATTAATGTCTAGTGGCTTAGTTCATATTAGTGCAAAGCTGAAAACAATCCAAATATCTCTCAATCCAAGTGAATGGATAGACTGTGGTATAAACCTGTAATGAACAACTCATCAATACAAAAGGATGAATTGACTGATACAGCAATACAAAGGGATTAATCAACTGATACCATGAATCGACAGCATCAGTTGATCCATGCTAGTATGGAGGAATCCTGAAAAAATTATGCTGAGCCAAAAAGTCATATATCAATGAATATATACAGTTTGATTCACTTACATATTATAAGACAGGCAAAACTAATGTATATGGACAGAAAGAAAACCAGAAGTTACCTAGAGTCAAGTGTGTATGGGAGGGAGGGAGGGAGAATTGACTACAAAAAAGGAACAGTTTGGAGTGAGGAAATATTCTGTATCTTGATTGGGATGATAGGTGTGCATATTTGCATTAAAATGGGTATATTTTATTGTATTTAAATTATACTTTTAACAAAGAATGCTTTTAAAAATATTATCAAATGTTACCTAAGAAAGACTAAATACAAAGAAATCTATTACCCATGTGAAGAGCAGACATTTCGATCTTTAAAGTTGCAATCATGAACTTAAACATGACTTTACACTTTGAGGAGGTAACATGGGTGTTCCAGTTTAAAATGAGTACAACCCAAGTAGTTTAGAACATTTTCTAGAATTCTTTTATTCTGAGTCATTTAATCATTTATTCTATGATGGGAATCAATGATGAAAAGTAGTCTCATGGGCAAGACAGATAAGAAAAAAGACAATTACAATATATAAAAGACATGTTTTAATAGAGTTAGATGCAATGTGTGGTGGGGCTTGGACAATGGTAGTAGAGGACTGGGTTTGAGGGAGATGCTGAGCTCCATTCTGAACATGTAAACTTGAGGTGCCTGTGATATGTTAAGTGCAGATGTTGAATAAAAGTTCAGATGTCAAGATTTGAATTTCTCTAATTGCCAAAGAAACAGATTTGTGAATTATTAGCATGTATGTGGTAGCTGAAGTCATGGAAATGGATGATTCTGCTGAGTGTCTGTAGAATGAGAAAACTAAGGACAGACATTTAAGGGTCTAGAAGAGGAGGAACTTAGAGAGGAATTAGAAAAGGAGTCATGTGCTGTCATGGAAACCAAGACAGAAAGAGTTTCAAATCGGAGGAAGTATCTCCTGGGTTAACTGCTGCAAAGAGTTCAAGAACAAGAAAGATCTGACAGCTTGTTAAAACATGGGCAAGAGGCAGTAGAACAGAGGCCTCACTGGATGGTGAGGAGGTGGAAACAATGACTGCTGGGAGCTGTAGAAGGCAGATGGAACAAGAATCAGACCAGACCACAGTGTGGGAAGTTTTAGTAAACTGAAGAGACTGAAGCCCAGAGAGGTGAAGTCTGTTTCTGAGAGACATGATCGTGAATCCAAGCAAGTGTGTAGATTTCCCTCTCTCTATAAGAATTCAGTCAGCAAAACTAATTCTACCATGAAATGGAAAATCCAAGGTCGGCACCAGGTCTAACAACTACTTCCACAGTTGAGCTTTTCTCCCATGATACAACGACTACTATTACTGAGTGCCTCCATGTGCCTGGCACCAGGCTTGAGCCTGCCATACATTCAGTCTCTGTGGCTTGTTTGCCTCCAGGTACCACGATAAGCACAAACTCCAAATTCATTAAGGTTCTTTGAAGTGAATGAAAGAGGCTGAAATCAGAAGCCAAACACTCATTAAAATAATGTTGTTCTGCGAAGGCAGTTTGATATAAATAACTTTCATGCGGAAGTCTAGCTCTTTTTTGGTGCTGCCCATGCATGTGAGATATCACACCAGGCCAGCGCTTCCCAGGGCCACTCCAACAGCCCTTTGGCAGCATGAAATTGTCACAGTGTATGGCCATTTCTCTGAAGGTGGCCCCAGAGCTGCTGCTTCCTCTTTGGTGGCAGAGGGTAAGCAAGAACCTCAAGGGTAATACAGAGAGAGTATATATGGCTCACTGTATTTAAGATCCTAAATGGAGTAAATGCTGTACATGTTGTGCTTTAAAAACATTAATTCCAATATTTATCACTCCTGCCAGGTCTCAATTTCCAATGGCTAAATGAAAGGGCACTGATAATTGCCCTACATTTGTATATGAGTATTTGTGAGTGTCACTGTATATGACATCAAAATACAGTGAAAAACAAAACAAACTTTTATCTGAGATGGTATCTTTGATGTAAGGTCTTAATGATTCAGTGGAAGAAAAATTAAAAACAAAAACAAAACTCAATGAAAGCTCATTAAATATTTAAACCAAAAGATTACAGACAAAAAATAAAAAATGAGGTCATATGCTATTTAAGGTATTGCATAGGCCAGGTTAGGGAAGAGTCCTATGTTACCTAATGTGTATTAAAGCAGTTATCCCTAAGCAAAAAATTTCCTGTTGTTTTAAGATAAATATATATCATTAAATAATGCTAGTTAATAGAATAATACTTAGAGAATGATTTTTATAACTGCCATTTTGAGAGAACAAAGGAATTTCATTTTACAATAAAATTATTTTCTAAATGCTCATTTTAACAACAGAGCTACAGATAGGCCTTTTAATTCTGTATTTCCAAACAATCTATAGTACAACCTATCACAAGTTGGATAGAGAAAAAGTGGTGGATAAATTAGAAACATATTTACAAGGAAACCCAAGAAAGAACACTTGATACGCTGCTTCTTCAAATGACTTGCATAAAATAATTCAGGTTTCTAGCATGTCTGAGGTGTGAATCGTCAAGGACTCAGGAGCCAGTGAAAGTGAACCAGCTCAAAGGAAAAGGGGAGCTGCACTGAAGCCCCCTAGTGGACTGGCAAGACTTAAGGGGAGGATTAAAGATGGCAGCGTGAGAGGTGGGACAGAGGCTTCCTCCTAAAACCGCATATAATATGAAAATATAATTACTACAACTAATCCTGAAAAAGCAACAAGAAAGAGGGCTGCGCCAAACTGCATACACCTCACAGAATAAACCTCACAGAACAGGGTAACATACCAAAGCTGTGGCCTGGTGGGACCCAAGCACTTCCCCCACCCCAGCTCACCAGCGGAAGGAAGAGAAACAGAGCAGGGAGGGAGTGGAGGCCTGGGACTGCTAAATACCTAACTCTGGAGATCTACTCTGGGAGCACAAACCTACATTTCATGGTGCTTTCATGGTACTGTCATGACTAGGGGGTTGGAAAGCTAAAACAGGCAGAATACCTGGAGGGACTGAGATCCCAGCCACTTGTGGAAAGCAGGGATCCATATCCAGCTGCTCTGGGGAAGAAGAAAGGCAGGCAGTCTGAGACACTTCCTAGCAGTAAGAGGGCTGCTAAGGGGGCAAGGATTTCATAGAGCTGACTGTTCATGAGAAAGGACAGGTAGACAAAATTGTCCAGGTGCACTCTGCCCAGGAGATTGGGAAATTTCTTAATCTTTAGGTGCTCCAGGTCCCTGGCTGGCTACACAGCTTGAAGGATCCCCTCCACAATATGCAGCCTACTGTGCCTTTCTCCCAGCCAGCCCCACCTGGCTCACAAACTGGCAAACCCTACTCTGGCATTAGGGCAGCCAGAGGGAAGCCCCATCTACAGCAACTACAATACCTCTGTGATTGGCCCACTGGTTCTGGCAGTGAAGGCAGGCATAGCAGCTGGGAAACAGGAAATAGCTCTTTCCTCCCCACAGACACCAACACCGCTTCCCTATGACCCCCAACATTGCTCCAGGGCCTGAGCAGCTTGAGAGAGTAGACCTTCTGGGCATTAGAGGGCATCATATACAAATATAAAATGCCAAAGACACCTAGTTCAAAGTAAAATTATGAATTCAAAACCTGAGAAAGATTCAAATGAAATCAACCTCATGAATCTTTCTGAAAGGGATTTTAAAATAAAAATCATGAACAAGCTTATGGAGGTACAGGAAAATATTCAAGAACTCAGAAATGAATTCTGGTTGGAGATCCAATCATTGAAAAGAACAATGGAGGGTATTAAAAACAGATTAGATATGGTGAGGAGATGATAAATGAAATAGAAGTTAGGGAAGAGGAATACAAAGAAGCTGAGGCACAGAGAGAAAAAAGGTTCTCTAAGAATGAAAGAATACTGAGAGAACTGTGTGACCAATCCAAAGGGAACAATATGTGCATTATAGGGGTACCAGAAGAAGAAGAAGAGAGAGAAAAGGACAGAAAGTGTCTTTGAAGAGGTAATTGCTGAAAACTTCCCCAATCTGGGGAAAGAGACAGTCTCTGAGGCCATGGAGGTGCACAGATCTCCCAACAGAAGGGACCCAAGGAAAACAACACCAAGACATATAGTAATTAAAATGGCAAAGATCAAGTATAAGGACAGACTATTAAAAGCAGCCAGAGAGACAAATAAGATCACACACAAAGGAAAGCCCATCAAGATATCACCAGACTTCTCAGCAGAAACCTTACAGGCCAGAAGGGAGTGGCATGATGTATTTAATGCCATGAAGCAGAAGGGCCTTGAGCCAAGAATACTTTATCTGGCATGATTATCATTTAAATTTGAAGGAGGGATTAAACACTTTTCAGATAAGCAAAAGCTGAGAGAATTTACCTCCCACAAACTGTCTCTACAGTGTATTTTGGAGGGAATGCTATAGATGGAAGTGTTCCTAAGGTTTAATAGCTGTCACCAGAGGTAATAAAACCACAGGAAAGAGAGTAGAACAGTTAATTATTAAGCAAATGTGAAATTAAATCAAGTATCCCCAAAGTCAATCAAGGGATAGACAAAGAGTACAGAACATGATACCTAATATATTAAGAATGGAGGAGGAAGAAAAAGGAGAAAAAAAGAACCTTTAGATTGTGCTCATAATAGCATATTAAGTGAGTAAAGCTAGACTCTTAGATAGTAAGGGAGTTAACCTTGAACCTTTGGTAACCACAAATCTAAAGCCTGCAATGGCAATAAGTACATAACTATTGATATTCACCCTAAGTGTAAATGGACTGAATGCACCAATCAAAAGACATAGAGTCACTGAATGGACAAAAGAACAAGACCCATCTATATGCTGCCTACAGGAGACTCACTTTAAAACCAAAGACATACACAGACTAAAAGTGAAGGGATGGAAAAAGATATTTCATGCAGTAGGGAGGAAAAAGAAGGAGTTGCAGTACTTGTATCAGACAAAATAGACTTCAAAACAAAGAAAGTCACAAGAGATAAAGAAGGACATTACATAATGATTAAGGGGTCGATCCAACAAGAAGATATAACCATTATAAATATCTATGCACCCAACAGAGGAGCACCTACATATGTGACACAAATACTAACAGAACTAAAAGGGGAAATAGAATGCAATGTATTCATTTTAGGAGACTGCAACACACCACTCACTCCAAAGGACAGATCAACCAGACAGAAAATAAGTAAGGACACAGAGGCACTAAACAACACATTAGAACAGCTGGACCTAACAGACATCTACAGAACTCTACACCCAAAAGCAGCAGAATACACATTCTTCTCAAGTACACATGGAACACTTGCAAGAATAGATTATATATGAGGCCACAAAAAGAGCCTCGGTAAATTTAAAAAGATTGAAAGTGTACCAACCAGCTCTCAAACCACAAGGGTATGAAACTAGCAATAAATTACACAAACAAAATGAAAATTACCACAAACACATGGAGGCTTCACAACATACTCCTAAATAACCAATGGATCAATGACCAAATAAAAACAGAGATCAAGCAATATATGGAGACAAATGACAACAATAATTCAACACCACAAAATCTGTGAGACGCAGCAAAAGCCGTGCTAAGAGGCAATTATATTGCAATACAGGCCTACCTTAGGAAAGAAGAACAATCCATTATAAACACTCTAAACTCACAACTAACAAAACTAGAAAAAGAAGAACAAATGGGGCCCAAAGTCAGTAGAAGGAGGGACATAATAAAGATTAGAGCAGAAATAAATAAAATTGAGAAGAATAAAACAATAGAAAGAATCAGTGAAAGAAGTGCTGGTTCTTCAAGAAAATAAAGTAGCTAAACCCCTAGCCTGACCTATCAAGAAAAAAAGAGAGTCTACAAATATAAACAGAATCAGAAATGAGAAAAGAAGAAGCACTAGGGACACCACAAAAATACAAAGAATTATTAGAGAATACTATGAAAAATTATATGCAAACAAACTTGATAACCCAGAAGAAATGGAGAACTTTCTAGAAAAATACAACCTTCCAAGGCTGACAAAGAAAGAAACAGAAAGTCATAACAGACCAATTAACACCAATGAAATTGAATTGGTAATAAAAAACCTACCTAAGAACAAAACATCTGTACCAGATGGCTTCACCACTGAATTTTATCAAACATTTAGTGAAGACCTAATACCCATCCTCCTTAAACTTTTCCAAAAAGTACAAGAAGAGGGAATACTCCCAAACTCATTCTATGAGGCCAGCATCACTCTAATACCAAAACCAGGCAAAGACATCACAAAAAAAGAAAATTACAGACCAATATTCCTGATGAACATAGATACAAAAATATTCAACAAAATATTAGCAAACTGAATTCAAAAATATATCAAAAGATCATCCATCATGTTCAAGCAGGATTTATTCCAGGTATGCAAGGATGGTACAACATTTGAAAATCCATCAACATCATCCAACACATTAACAAAAAGGACAAAAAACACGTGATCATCTCCATAGATGCTGAAAAAGCATTTGACAAAATTCAACATCCATTCATGATAAAAACTCTCAACAAAATGGGTATAGAGGGCAAGTACCTCAACATAATAAAGGACATAAATGACAAACCCACAGCCAACATTGTACTTAACAGCAAGAAGCTGAAAGCTTTTCCTTTAAGATCGGGAACAAGAAAAGGATGCCCATTCTCCCCAGTTTTATTCACCATAATTCTGAAGGTCCTAGCCACAGCAATCAGACAACACAAAGAAACAACAGGCATCCAGATTGGCAATGAAGAGGTTAAACTGTCCCTGCTTGCAAATGATATGATATTGTACAAAAAACCCTAAAGAATCCACTCCAAAACTACAGATCTAATATCTGAATTCAGCAAAGTTGTGGGATACAAAATTAATACACAGAAATTTGTTGCATTCCTATACACTAATGATGAACTAGCAGAAAGAGAAATCAGGAAAGCAATTCCATTCACAATTGCATCAAAAAGAATTAAATACCTAGGAATTAACCTAACCAAGGAAGTGAAAGACCTATACTCTGAAAACTACAAGACACTCATGAGAGAAATTAAAGAAGATACCAATAAATGAAAACCTGTCCCGTGCTCATGGATAGGAAGAATTAATATTGTCAAAATGGCCATCCTGCCTAAAGCAATCTACAGATTTAATGCAATTCCTATCAAAATACCAAGAGCATTCTTCAGTAAACTAGAGAAAATAGTTCTAAAATTCATATGGTACCACAAAAGACCCTGAATAGCCAAAGCAATCCTGAGAAGGAAGAATAAAGCTGGGGGGATTATGCTCCCCAACTTCAAGCTCTAGTAAAAGCCACAGTAATCAAGACAATTTGGTACTGGAACAAGAACAGACCCATAGAACAATGGAGCAGACTAGACAGCCCTGATATAAACCCAACCATATATATAGTCAATTAATATACAATAAAGGAGCCATGAACATACAATGGGGAAATGACAGCCTCTTCAACAACTGGTGTTGGCAAAACTGAACAGCTACATGCATGAGAATAAAACTGGATTATTGTTTAATCCCATACACAAAAGTAAACTTGAAATGGATCAAAGACCTGAATGTAAGTCATGAAACCATAAAACTCATAGAAGACAACATAGGCAAAAATCTACTGAATATAAGCATGAGCAACTTCTTCCTGAACACATCTGCTCAATCAAGGGAAACAAAAGAAAAAATGAACACATGGGACTACGTCAATCTGTATGGCAAAAGGACACCATCAACAGAACAAAAAGGCATCCTACAGTATGGGAGAATATATTTGTAAATGGCATATCCGACAAGGGGTTAACATCCAAAATATATAAAGAACTCACACACCTCAACACTCAAAGAGCAAATAATCCGATTAACAAATGGGCACAGGATATGAAGAGACAATTCTCCAAAGAAGAAATTCAGATGGCCAACAGACACATGAAAAAATGCTCCACATCACTAATCATCAGGGAAATGCAAAATAAAACCACAATGAGATATCACCTCTCACCAGTTAGGATGGCCAGCATCAAAAAGACTAAGAACAACAAATGCTGCTGAGGATGTGGAGAAAGGGGAACCCTCCTACACTACTGGTGGGAATGTAAGCTAGTTCAACCATTGTGGATAGCAATATGGAGGTTTCTCAAAAACTAAAAATAGAAATACCATTTGACCTGAGAATCCCACTCCTTGGAATTACCCAAAGAATACAACTTCTCAGACTCAAAAAGACATATGCACCCCTATGTTTATTGCTTCACTATTTACAATAGCCAAGATATGGAAACAACCTAAGTGTCCATCAGTAGATGAATGAATAAAGAAGAAGTGGTACATATACACAATGGAATACTATTCGGCCATAAGAAAGAAACAAATCCTACTATTTGCAACAACATGGATGGAGGTGGAGGATATTATGCTCAGTGAAATAAACCAAGCAGAGTAAGACAAGTGCCGAATGATTTCCCTCACTTGTGGAGTATAACAATGAAGCAAAACTGAAGGAACAAAAGAGCAGAAAACTCACAGACTCCAAGAAGGGATTAGTGGTTACCAAAAGGGAGGGGTATAGGTGGGTGGGTCAGGAGGGAGGGAGATGGGGATTGAGGGGTATATGTGTAGTACACATGATGTGGGGGGTCACGGGGAAAACAGTGTAGTGCAGAGAAGGCAAACAGTGAATCTGTGGCATCTTACTACACTGATGGACAGTGACTGCATTGGAGTATGGGTGGGGACTTGATAATATGTAGTAGCCACATTGTTTTTTCATGTGAAATCTTCATAAGAGTGTATATCAATAATACCTTAATATAAATAAATAGATAAATAGATAATAAATAAATAAATAACTTAAGGAAGTAAGAAACCCCCTAAATCAGACAGTCTGACCACAAGTAGTAATGTCCCTTGGCTTCTGAAGGAGGCAGTCTTTGCTGTATTTTTCATATACACATACTTTGTATATACATTAAGGTGACAAAATTGTAATGAACTTATTAACATTTCTGTGATAATGCTCCCTGGTCTAGAAGGCTTCTGAAGACCCTCTTTCCCTAGAAACAGAGTTCCTACTCCTGTTCAATCAAATTTTCCTGAGGAATCAAAAGGAAACAGTGAATTCCTATTACAGTCTGGCACTGTTAGATGTATTCACTCATCTAATCCTCATAGTAACCCTGTGAAGTATTATAATCTCCATTCAGTCTCAGAGATATTAATTTGCCTGACCAAGGTTACACAGTGAGTTAAATTAGTCACAGAGTCTCAATTTCAGTAAAGCCTGGCAGCTTACAAAACATCATGTGATCTCCCAAGATGAAACCTTCTTTTATTTAGTAGGTATTTTTTACCATGTACTTAAGCTACTTTTAAAAAGAAGATACACCTGAAATGTATTTATTAAACAAGAGAAGACGTTGTCATCAGCATTTATTTCGTGATCTAACCTTGCTCCTTGTGGCAAGGCATCAAAGAGAACTTCCAGAATATGCTGGCAGTTGCTGGAGAATGGGCCTGCAACTTTGCATTTCCCAGGTATCTCGAGTAACTCATCAGGTTCAGTTCATTCTCTATGGATTCAAGTGAAAGCAAAAACACAAGCACAGAGGAGACCTGTCCTTGCTGGAAGCCTAAGACAGAGACTCTGGCTGCTACAGCTCTGTGCAAACAAATACTAGGCTAGTGGTCACCAGTGGGTTTCTCAGAAAAGGCACATCTGCCTCCTAACTGTTCAACATTATTAATAAGAAACACACCTAAACAGAAAGGACAAGGAAAAGGCAAACATTAAGTGATTATTTTAAAGTGCCAGGAAGATACATCCAAAAAGAATACATAGCTACAATATTAATATTAGACTAAACAAGAATTCAAGGAGAAAAAGGTTATTATGAAATAACAAAAGGTACCATTCACAAACAAGACATAATATTTTTGTGCCAAACAATGTTAGCACCAAACTCTTGGTTTCTTTGGCCCAAATGAACTCAATTACAATACTGAAAATAGGGACAATTTTGGGAACATGTATGTATATATCTGATAGATAAACACATAAAAATATATATCACAAAGAATACATATTCTTGCAATTATGCTATTTGATTATGAATTTGATTATAAATAACCTTAAAAAAGTATAGAAAACAGAAATGTCCAGGACTTATTTTCTGATTATAATCCAACAAAACTAGTAATCAACAATAAAAAGAATAGAAAAAACTTAAATACTGGAAATTAAGAAACACTCTCAATAATCCTCAACAGACCAAAGTGAAAGCAAACTATTTAGAAAGTAACAAAAGCCCATATCATATTAAAGTATATGAGATATGGCTAGGGCTAAATTCAGATGAAAATTTGCTCCTTCAAAACTTACATTATTAAAATACAGACACAAATTAAAAGATTTAACTTTAAATATTAGAAAAATAGTACCAAAATAAACCAACAGAAAGCAGGAGACATGAATTATTAATGATAAAAGATTAAAATAATGAAAGAAATAAAAACTACCAAAAAGACAGAAAAATGTTAAAAACTGAAAAGACCCAGTTTCATTAAAAAGAAGGAAAAACAAAAACAAATGAGATTAGCCATGAGAAAGATACCATAAATACTAAGTAGATTGAAAGAACTATAAAATCATATTGTGTGACTGTCTGATAACAAATTTGAAAGTTTGGAAGAACTACAGTTAACCCTTAAATGAAGTGGGACTTAGTGGTGCTAATGACCCATGCAGTCAAAAATCCATGTAAACTTTTGAATCACCCCAAATTTAACTACTAATAGTGTACTGGTGACAGGAAGCCTTACTGATTCCTCCAAGAAAGTAAAGATGGAGAAAAGAAAATGTTAAGAAAATCCTAAGGATAAGAAGATACATTTACAGTACTATACAATATTTAATGAAAAAAACCCACACATAAATAGACCTGAACAGTTCAAACCAATATTGTTCAAGGGTCAACTGTATGATTGTATGATTTTCTATGAAAATATAAGGAGCCAAAATTGACCTAACAAAAAGTAAAGAAAATAAAACAAAAGCAGAAACCTTAGTAGACCTATAACTATATACTAGATTGGAAAAATAATTAAAGATCTCCCATTAGGTAAAAAAAAGATATGTCACATAGCATTTTACCAAGACCAGATGGTTTTGTAATTGGGTTCTATTTAATCCTTAAAAACAGGTAATAACTATATTACTTGTATTATTCCAAGCCTTAAAAATAGGTGGTGAACTCTGATTCATTTTAGAAAGCTAGCATAACTATAATCTTAAAACCTAACAAGTACAATACAAGCCATAGGTACAGTTGTTGAAAAATGAACTTAAGCCTGTAAAAAGGATCAACAGGAACTATTTTTTTGCAACAAAGATACAAAAGTAATATCAAGAATCCCACTATTTAAGTGTTCCCTTGATGCTGAGACAAGTTAGGTGGAAGCACTCCAAGTGTCTGGGGAGGAAATCCTTGAGTCAAACCAAGAGACCATTACCTAGGTTAGTACTACAGTGTATTGCAAAGATGAAAAGGAGAAGGCTCAATTTATGAAAAAGCTATCTGACCTGTTGTTCTTATCTCACCTAAAACTTGGTGAAAGCTTCTTTGTGTCAGCTATGGGCTAAAGAATTTTACATTATTTTTCATTTAATTGCCACAATCTCCCCATAAGGTAAGTGCTATTATTATCCCATTCTGAAAATGAGGAAACACTTTCCAGTGTCACACAGCAAGGAAATGGCAGAGCCAGGACTTGAATCCTCCTATGAATCCAGTCCAGAACCATTCTGTGTGTTCTCCCTAAACCTAGCCTGCTGGCCTTCTCACCCCCAGCCTCTTTGTATATGTTATTTCTTTTGCCTGGAACACTTAACCAAAATAGTAATAGTGGTAACGATAATAAGGATTATAAATAAAACAATGGCTGCCATCTATGGAGTGATTAATATGTTCCAGGTACTATGTTAGGCATATTAGATGCATTGTTTCGTTCAATCCTCCTAACATCCCTGTGAGGTTAGCTACTGTAAGGTTATCACCCACCAAAACACCATGGACTGTGTGTTCCAAAGGGGCAGGAGTAGCATTTGAGACGGCAGTGGTTAGCAAAAGATTGGTTCAAATTAATGTTCTGAAAGAAAATGTCTTGGTAGGCAGCAAGCCTAAAATATTTTACCAGTCTAAAATATTCCTAAATGAGAATAAAAAAAGAAAGCCTTAATTTCTAAGATTATATTTTTACATATATAGTTTTACTACCATTAAAGGTCATTAAGCTAAAAAAAGCTATTGAAAAGTCTTGATGGAGTAGCAATAAAAATAGTCCATATCTAGGAGCTGGAGCCAAGATGGCGGCATGAGTAGAGTAGCGGAAATCTCCTCCCAAAACCACATATATTTTTGAAAATACAACAAATACAACTCTGCCTAAAAGAGAGACCAGAAGACACAGGACAACATCCAGACCACATCCACACCTGCGAGAACCCAGCGCCTCACAAAGGGGGTAAGATACAAGCCCCAGCCCGGTGGGACCCGAGCGCCCCTCCCCTCAGCTCCCGGCAGGAGGAGAGGAGTTGGAGCAGGGAGGGAGAGGGATCCCAGGACTGCTAATCACCCAGCCCTAGCCATCTGCACTGGAGCGCAGACACACAGTGTGTGTGTGGCGGGGGGGGGGGGGTCCTGGAACTAGGGAAACAGGACAGTAAGACCTGTGAGCAGGTCTCCGCAGCCAGCACCCCTGGGACAAAGAAAAGTGAGTGCTTTCTGAAAGTCTTAAAGGGACAGGGACCCCACACCTGGACAGAAGCTTCCTGGGACACTTAGCCTAGCAGCTGGGAATCCCGGGGAACTCTGGGCACCCTAACCCCCTGTGCAGCAGGGTGGCTCAGAGACTCCTCACAGAGATAAACAGCCTCCCGGCCATTTCCCCTTCGACACAGCTCTACCATATTGGAGCAGCAGCCCGAGGCAGGCCACGCCGACAGCAACAGCAGAGATAAACTCCATAGTGGCTGGGCAAGAATCAGAGGCCCCATCTGTGCCCAGCTGCCCAGCACAAGCCGCTAGAGGTCGCTGTTCTCCCAGGAGAGGAAGGCCACAAACCAACAAGAAGGGACGTTCTCCCAGCCATCAATCACCCCAGCTCCGCAAACTATCTCTATTGCCATGAAAAAGCAGAATCTGAGACAGACAAAAATCACAGAGTCAACACCTGAGAAGGAGATAGACCTAACCAGTCTTACTGAAAAAGAATTCCAAATAAAAATCATGAACATGCTGACAGAGATGTAGAGAAATATACAAGAGCTAAGGGATGACGTCCAGTGGGAGATTACAGAAGTGAAACAATCTCTGGAAGCATTTATAAGCAGAATTGATAAGATGCAAGAGCTTGTTTTATTTCTGTATTCAGGCATATTTAAAGAAGGAAGAACAATCCCAAATGAATAGTCTAATGTCATAATTATCAAAATTGGAAAAAGAAGAACAAATGAAACCTAAGGTCAGCAGATGGAGGGACATAATAAAGATCAGAGAAGAAATAAATAAAATTGAGAAGAATAAAACAATAGAAAAAATCAATGAAAGCAAGAGCTGGTTCTTTGAGAAAATAAACAAAATAGATAAGCCTCTAGCCAGACTTATTAAGAGAAAAAGAGAGTCAACACACATCAACAGAATCAGAAACCAGAAAGGAAAAATCATGACGGACCCCACAGAAATACAAACAATTATTAGAGAATACTATGAAAACCTATATGCTAACAAGCTGGAAAACCTAGGAGAAATGGACAACTTCCTAGAAAAATACAACCTTCCAAGACTGACCCAGAAAGAAACAGAAAATCTAAACAGACCAATTACCAGCAACAAAATTGAAGCAGTAATCAAAAAACTACCCAAGAAAAAAAACCCCAGGCCAGATGGATTTACTTCGGAATTTTATCAACATACAGAGAAGATATAATACCCATTCACCTTAAAGTTTTCCAAAAAATAGAAGAGGAAGGAATACTCCCAAACTCATTCTATGAAGCCAACATCACCCTAATACCAAAACCAGGCAAAGACACCACCAAAAAAGAAAACTACAGACCAATATCCTTGATGAACGTAGATGCAAAAATACTCAACAAAATATTAGCAAACCAAATTCAAAAATACATCAAAAGGATCATACACCATGACCAAGTGGGATTCATCCCAGGGATGCAAGGATGGTACAACATTCGAAAATCCATCAACATCATCCACCACATCAACAAAAAGAAGGACAAAAACCACATGATCATCTCCATAGATGCTGAAAAATCATTCGACAAAATTCAACATCCATTCATGATAAAAACTCTCAACAAACTGGGCATAGAGAGCAAGTACCTCAACATAATAAAGGCCATATATGATCAAGCTAACATCATACTGAACAGTGAGAGGCTGAAAGCTTTTCCTCTGAGATCAGGAACAAGACAGGGATGCCCACTCTCTCCACTGTTCTTCAACATAGTACTGGAGGTCCTAGCCACGGCAATTAGACAAAACAAAGAAATACAAGGAATCCAGATTGGTAAAGAAGAAGTCAAACTGTCACTATTTGCAGATGACATGATATTATACATAAAAAACCCTAAAGACTCCACTCCAAAACTACTATAACTAATATCAGAATTCAGCAAAGTTGCAGGATATAAAATTAACACACAGAAATCTGTGGCTTTCCTATACACCAACAATGCACTAATAGAAAGAGAAATCAGGAAAACAATTCCACTCACAATAGCATCAAAAAGAATAAAATACCTAAGAATAAATCTAACCAAGGAAGTGGAAGACCTATACCCTGAAAACTACAAGACACTCGTAAGAGAAATTAAAGAGGACACTAACAAATGGAAACTCATCCCATGCTCCAGGCTAGGAAGAATTAATATCATCAAAATGGCCATCCTGCCCAAAGCAATATACAGATTCGATGCAATCCCTATCAAATTACCAACAGCATTCTTCAATGAACTGGAACAAATTGTTCAAAAATTCATATGGAACCACCAAAGACCCCGAATAGCCAAAGCAATCCTGAGAAGGAAGAATAAAGTAGGGGGGATCTCGCTCCCCAACTTCAAGCTCTCCTACAAAGCCACAGTAATCAAGGCAATTTGGTACTGGCACAAGAACAGAGCCACAGACCAGTGGAACAGAATAGAGACTCCAAACATTAACCTAAACATATATGACCAAATAATACATGATAAAGGAGCCATGGACATACAATGGGGAAATGACAGTCTCTTCAACAGATGATGCTGGCAAAACTGGACAGCTAAATGTAAGAGAATGAAACTGGATCACTGTCTAACCCCATACATGAAAGTAAATTTGAAATGGATCAAAGACCTGAGTGTAAGTCTTGAAACAATAAAACTCTTAGAAAATAGCACAGGCAAAAATCTCATGGACATAAACATGAGTGACTTCTTCATGAACATATCTCCCTGGGCAAGGGAAACAAAAGCAAATATGAACAAGTGGGACTATATCAAGCTAAAAGTCTTCTGTACAGCAAAGGACAACATAAATAGAACAAAAAGGTATCCTACAGTATGGGAGAATATATTCATAAATGACAGATCCGATAAAGGGCTGACATCCAAAATATATAAAGAGCTCACACACCTCAACAAACAAAAAGCAAATAATCCAATTAAAAATGGGCAGAGGAGCTGAATAGACGGCTCTCTAAAGAAGAAATTCAGATGGCCTACAGACACATGAAAAGATGCTCCACATCGCTTGTCATCAGAGAAATGCAAATTAAAACCATAATGAGATATCACCTGACACCAGTAAGGATTGTCATCATTGAAAAGACAAATAACAACAAATGTTGGCAAGGTTGTGGAGAAAGGGGAACCCTCCTACACTGCTGGTGGGAATGTGAATTAGTTCAACCATTGTGGAAAGCAGTATGGAGGTTCCTCAAAATGCTCAAAATAGAAATACCATTTGACTCAGAAATTCCACTTCTAGGAATTTACCCTCAGAATGCAGCACTCCAGTTTGAAAAAGACAGACGCACCCCTACGTTTATCACTGCACTATTTACAATAGCCAAGATATGGAAGCAACCTAAGTGTCCATCAGTAGATGAATGAATAAAGAAGATGTGGTACATATACACAATGGAATATTATTGAGCCATAAGAAGAAAACAAATTCTACAATTTGCAGCAACATGGATGGAGCTAGAGGGTATTATGCTCAGTGAAATAAGCCAGGTGGAGAAAGACAAGTACCAAATGATTTCACTCATATGTGGAGTATAAGAACAAAGGAAAAACTGAAGGAACAAAACAGCAACAGAATCACAGCACTCAAGAATGGACTAACAGTTACCAAAGGGAAAGTGACTGGGAAGGATGGGTGGGAAGGGAGGGACAAGGGTGGGGAAAAAGAAGGGGGACATTATGATTAGCATGTATAGAGTGTGGGGGGCACGGGGAGGGCTGTGCAACACAGAGAAGACAAGTAGTGATTTTACAGCATCTTACTATGCTGATGAACAGTGACTGTGAAGGGGTATGTGGGGGGGACTTGGTGAAGGGGTGAGCCTAGTAAACATAATGTTCTTCATGTAATTGTAGATTGATGATACCAAAAAAAAAATAGTCCATATCTAGCAAGGAAGATATATGAATCAATCAATCATAAAAGTAAACTCCTTTTAGAAAAAGACCTTCTTATCTGACCTCATAGGTACATTCTCACATAATTCAGTATCTTCAGGTGAAGTTAGAAGGTATCAATATAAGAGACGACAACACTACATATTAACCACTCTATATTCCAAATCTGTAATTTCTTATCTTCCGTGGGCCTGATAAATTGGCCCAAGGTAAGAAATTCCTAAATTACTACTACTTGATCCAAGACAATGTTACTCTATCTTAATTGTGGTATTAATTTTGGTAAATTTGGGGGAAAAAAACACAAAGATTTTAAGTCCACCCCGCCAATGAAAGGCATACACTTCAAAAATGGTAAACTTTATTAAATGGCTTATTGATGTTTAAACTAGTTTGAATGAAGAAACCTGCCCTTCCAACTAAACAGAAGCCTCTTTTAAAATCTATGTCATTACAGAAAAGAGAATTATAAAAAAAGACATTTTGCTTTCAATATGGAAAGTTTGAATATGGCTTATACATTAAATTTTTAATCATGGTAGTGTTATTAATGGTTATTTAAGAGAATATGTTTGTTCTTAGGTGACAAGTACTGAAGTATTTTAAGGTGAAGTGTCATGATGTTTACTTCTTTCAAACAGTTCAACAACAAAAGGGGAGGATGTAACAAAATATTTAAAGATGATAATACCACATGAAAGACATGAGTTCTACAGTACTGAATTTTTCAATTTTTCTGATGGATTATAATTTCTCAAAATAAAAATTTAAGAGAAGAAATGTGAATACAGAAAATTATCTGCCTTTATATCTTGTATCTTAGTAGCTAACATGTAAGTCATGTAAATGCTTTCATTTTCCTATGTTCCCATCTAGTATTTGTGAGTGAACATAATCCTGACCATTATAACCTAGCAATGTACCAGGAAAAGACTATTACAGATATAATGGCCCAATATGAAAAATTCAGACAACAACTGCAATTTCTTTTAAGCTACAGTCCAGAAATACTTAGGAAACACAGCAGAACCTTGGTCTATCAGTGTTAGTTGGAGGAATATGTGGAACACTTTTGGAGGGGCAGCATTATTCTGACTACACATGGATTCTTGTTTTTCATCATCTTTCCAGGCAACACGTGAAATCCTGAGCCTGGGGAGGAACAGTCCTATGCACCCATGTGGGCTCCCTCTTGATCCCTACTGATTGATGCCAGAAAGCCTAGGAGGGGTAAAAGCTCCCAAATTCTTGTGTGGGGTATGGAATTTCCCACCCATACTGATTGGGGGCATCAAGAGTTTGTAAAGTGTCCCAGGAGATTCTCACACGGAGCCAGAAATTCTCATTGGAGAGCCACTGCTCTTGACTTGCTTCTCAGGGTATCTGTGGACCAGTAGCATCCACAGCACCTGAGAGCTTGTTAGAAAACCAAACTCCTCAGCCCCACCATAGACCCACTGAATCAGAATCTGCTTTTTAGCAAGATCCCCAGGTGACTCAAGTGCACATTACAGTTTGAGGACAACAATGAGTACAGTGATCCAACAGATAGGGAGGGGTTGATCCAGTACTTTAATGACATTTTACATCCTTACCTGATAGCCAGGCTATGATAAAAGTTTTGTCCTCAAAGAACTTAGTCATGATCTTACAGATGACCCACTCGTCCAACTAGATAAGACTTCACAGAGCACGGATCCTTTTAGCCCCTCCCAATAACTGCAGAGCCCAGCACGGTGCTTCACAGATCATGAGTGTACCATAAATGTGTCATGATTATATCATTAGAAATACAAGTGTTTTGAAATTAGGATTATTACAGGATTCTAGCTCCCATGGTGTAAGTAAAATACACCAGGCCTTCCTTGAAAGTTTAGGGACCATCAGTAAAGAGAATAATGCTATTGGCTTCCTGATAAGATTGCCTGTAGCAGTCTGTGGACTTACAGCTGGCAAAAATAACCTTCACATCCCCCCTATTATCACCACGGCTACCAAATGCCCTATCATTTCCTTTATCCAAATACATTGAGAAGGCCTGTAGATTTTTACTGTTTCTTCTTTGTTTATAGTTTTAGAGTATAAGTTGAAAACTGAACTGAAGCTGTTCTCTAGAGACAAGGCAATGAAAGGTGAGATAAATTATGGAATACACTTATGTTAGCAAACAAGTGACTTTTTTTCCAGCATATGTGTCTTATTAATTCAATTAATAGTGAAGATATGCCACAGGAGTGAAGACTTTCAAGTGTGGTTCTGGATGTGATAGTGAAGTTTTGTGCACTTTGCTTCTTTGGGTATGTTATGATGCACGAATACAGTGTTCTAAAATTTTCCCCACAGCAAATTTGACACATACCCAACCAAATAAATTATTACTCCCAGCTTGACTGCTTCTGGCAAGAACAAGAATTTCACATGCCAACCCATGGCTGAGCCACAGTATGTCTTCATTAAAAATATTAAAATAGCTGTCATTTAGTAAAGGCTTAATATGCTAAGTATTTTCATACTTTGTTTTACTCAACTCTCAAACAACCTTCTGATACTTATGTATTATTAACCCAAATTTTCAGAAGAGTAAACTGAGGCTTAGCAAGCTTAACTGAGTTGCTCTGAATTAGCCAACAGGAACCAAGTTCTTCTCCTATAGCATTTCCTACAGTAATTTAGGGTGAGAAAATGTTTTCCCAGTAACATCTCTTAGGAGCTAGAATTCCGTGGTACAATTCAGATAGCAGAAGCACAGTCTATAAGGCTTCTGTGCTTCCAGTTCATCCGCATCTTGCCCAAGGGGAACACCACTTTGGCAGGATCATCTCAATAGAGGTGGCAGTGCTTGGCACCAAGACTCCTTACAGTGTCAAAGATTTTCAGGAAGGAGACAGTTTCCTATTTATAGGCTCTACTTCCTAACTCCTCACACCTCCCAGTCCTCTGGGAAGAGGATGGAGTGTAGGAAAAGTTGCAGAAATTAGTAATTTATTATGATAAGTCTCTTAACCCTTTTAACAACAAAAAATCCTGATTTCATTATTGCTTTTGGTATAATTAGTCATTTCATAGTATCAGAAACAGTAGTGTTATTTTTACCTAAGACTTTAAAATACTGTAACATTTTAAATGTATAGGAGTTCAGGTATTCCTTCCTACATTTTTAAATGGCAGAATTCCTTACATTCCAAAGTCAGTTTGATGGTAAGATGGCCTGCCCATCAAATGGATAACCAAAAACAGTATTTATCACAAATAAAAGACTCCTATTGAAATATAACCATATTTTAATCATTAGATAGATGTTGTGATCTCCATATAGGCTGGATATAGGTCTTATGAGCCTTAGGTTTAACAAGTACCTGGTAATAGAACACAGAAATGACCTTTCACATCCATTTCAAGAAAGAAATCTTCTGGCAGGATGCCCCATAGTATATTGAGCCACGCTCTGACTTTCATGTATGTTCAACTTTAGGCAAAAATATGTCTGCCTATATCCATGTGACTAGTGACCTTCAACAAATGTCTGCATTGAACTGAAAATGCATAGTAAATAAAATCAAATTAAATACCTATAGGAAATTTTATTTCAAGCCAATTAGATTACATGCAGAAATAGATAAACTCTGTATGATTAAAAAGATGAATAAAACATTTATAACTAACTCATGCCTCATTTAAATATAAAATTAGTAGAACTGACATTAGTTTTTAAGCTTAAGTTACTGCCAGTATACCAAGATCAGAAGTAAGTAAGCTCATTCAGAGACTGAAATTACTACCACTGCATGAGTTATGAGCAAATTGAGATTTCTGTCCTCTGAGAGCCTGTTGGTAGGCAAATACAGGATTTTGAAATTCTTTTCAGTTCAAGAATTGATTGCATTTCCAGAAAGAATGTGTTTGGTGGGATGGGATGATAATAATCAACTGTCTTGGGTCAGCACAAGCTTGGGGTGGCTCTTTTTCCACATTTTTCATCTTAGATATTATCCTGAGTTCAGCATGTTTGTGTATTAAATAGATGTTTGTGAAATATCATAATCCACTGGGAGCTAGGGGAATTCAACTTCAGCATAATGCTGTATATACACATATATATCAGAAGAATTCTTCAAGTAAAACGCCAATACGAGGTCTGAAAGTCAACATTTGTTCTCCAAATGTCTATGCTGTCCATATGTATTTACTCAAATCTTTATTCTTCTTCAATTTTAAAAGAGAAGTTATGAAGTTCTGCCATACCACAGTATTACAAAGCCAAAAATGATAAAATAGATAGCATGCTTAGATGAAAGAATCTGGGGACATCATGATTAAGAGCACAAGCTCTGTGGTAGACCTTAACAGTGCCTTGAATTTTCTGTGACTCTGGTTACCTATCAGAGAAGTGGGATGACTATACTTAGCTCATAATGTTGTTATGAGATTATATGGCATGACAAATACTTAGTAAACTGCCTGAGTCATAGCAGTAAATGTGTGCTATCAAAATATTCTTATCAAAAATTTTAATTCTAGAAAATGAATGACTGAATACTCAATCTAAGTTGTCTTTGTCACCTGTGATTCACAGGGATTTCTGGGAACTAGTAGTCCAAAGGCCTTGAAAGTCTTAGAAACTAAAAGACTTCTTGCTTCACTCTCACCTCCCCCCATGAATGATCTGAAAAGAAACTTAAAAGGCTACAATTCTGCAAGACTCCCAGTTTCTATCTGCAATACAGTCCAAATCTGGGACCCACTTTGTGTATATTAACCCTGTTTCTAAAACATGGGTGCGAATATCTTTAATGAGAAACAGAGCATGTCCACTAGACGGCATTTTCTCAGTCTTAGTGGACATTCAAAGCCAAATCAGCTTAGTCTGAGTCTGGCACAACAGAAAAATTTTACCCCACTGTTAGGCCTATTTTAATTATAATCTAGTTGGTTTAAAAAATTGGAATCAAGACTTCAAAGATAAGTGTCAAACTATCAAAATTTACAAGAGAAAACAAATCTACTTACAACCTTTTAGACATATACTATCATGTTTAAAAATTTATTCAAAAGTTTGCCTTGCTATATCATTTGTGCCATTTGGCAATAGTTTATTAGGTCCAATAAAAACCCTATTCATTAGATTTTAAAGCATTTAAATATGGCTGCTTTGAATGCTTTTGCAGCCACAGCTGGCACCAATGTGTTGATAAAAAGTCATTTAGGAAAGCAAGTTCAAGAATACGGTTGGCACTGATATTCTCTCCAGGACAGGTGTGTTGATCAAATATCAAGCTACACTACCAGTTCTGATGCAAAATTAATAGACACTTAGACATTTAGCATTTGGCAGCATGGAACTGAATACAGAAAATTAAACGCAATTTTAGAAGCTTACCATGTGCTCTCTTCTACTGGTTTTATTTTGAGACAACCGGATAGATGGTTTTGTGCTATCTCCTCTTCTCTATCTGCTGTAAAACAAAATTAAATAGTGCTACTTTCCTCTGTTTCGTACTGCACAGCTTACAAAGCACTTTTACATGTATTGCTCATTGAAACCTCACATGCACATGAAGTGGAGTTTATGAAACTAACAAGAAAAGCATTACTATTCTGTATTTTAAAAGTTAAGAAGGTGAAGTGACCTATACAAAAATACAGAGAAAAACAATAAACCCAGAACTTTTTCTTTAAGTGTTCCAACTGTCAAAATACCAAGAAAATTAAGACCACTCTGGGACTCACCAAACATCTGGACACCTTTGGCTCACACCACTGGTGGCCAGATCAGCTCCAGAAGTACCAAAGAACAAGATCTGAATTAGAATGGACTCCATAAGCCCACTCCTCTTGTTAAGACCAGGGGACTGCGGGCTGGTTCTTGGAATCTGAAGAGATATATATTCTGGGGTACAGCATTAAATTACAATGGCAACAGTCTAGTGAGTAGGACTGAGAGTACTTCTAATATCATGCAAAGGACTTATTAATGCTGATACTGTTAACTGGGAAAAAAAATTCAGCATCTGCCTTTGCTTATATGTGGCTAGATCTCAAACACTTCCAAAACCATATGTGAATTTAACATGGATTTGGTAAAGCTATATAGATGCTTTTTGATTTCTCATTTTTTTTCTTTTTCTGCCTGTTGGAAAGAGAACACGAAAGACCAAATGAGAAGAACTGTTGCCAGAAGAATATTTTAGTCTACCTTTCTTTTCAAAACATTGGACTCATGAGCTCAATCTCATTTTATTGAACTTATAATTTCCTGATGTTTTTACTTAATTTAGTTTCAAGCACATATATATCTGGATGTCTACAAATTATTCTGATAACCTCACCCATAAATGACAATACACCATAGGAAAGTAGGTTTATATATAAAATGTCTGATCAATGTCAGAATCATCAGATTCCTGAACAATAGAAAAAAGAAACCTGAGACCCAGTAGGAGCAGGATGGCATGCACTCACTAGTCCCTCTTTATTCCTATGACACATTCAAAGGGAGCAGGGAATACAGGGAATGAAAATTCAGACTGTAGGGTGGCACAGGAGCTCAGACTCCAAAATATTTGTAAATGCTGCCAAAAGCTACTGAGTAGCACAGAGCCATTGACAGGAAGCAGAATGAAACCCAGGAAAGAGAGTCCAGCAGTGGCAAATGTCAGAAATTGAAAAACAAAATATCAGAAATAAAACACTTCCTGAAGCTCAGATACATATCCTGAGGGCCAGAAGGTATATCCCTTGTCTGAACCACAGGATGAAAGAACAGAGATGAGCTGAATATCAGAAGCAGCCCTCCTGAGCATGGTTCATTCAGAGAAATGGAGGAATCAGGGCAAACTAAATGTATCTTTGTACAATTCAAAATTTTGAATGTATCTTTGTATGAATCAAAATTCAAGGCATTCAATGAGCAAAATTCAATAAACTCACTAAGTAGCACAGCATTTAATACAAAGATGCTATAAAAAAAGACAAGAAATATAGCAGCAAACTCTATTAACAGAAGAAAAACACCCAACCAACACTACCACAGAGCATATGAAGTTGTGAATGAAGAAAAGGTTTGTCATGAAATAATAAAAACAATCTCCTCTCCAAGAAGAAGTCACAAAGCAGAAGTGCCAGATCTTAAAAAGGAAATGTTCAAACGGAGGAGATGAAGTGTGAACTGTAAGAAACTGCGGTAAAATGTAGAGGGATAATATAAAACCATCATAGAAATTAAAACTGAAAAGAGTTCAAAGACAACAAATACGGAAAACTTAAAATAGACATAGAAGATAAAATGAGAAACTCAAATACAATAAAATAAAAATACAGAACTAAAAAGAATTACAGAGAAAATAAGAGCTATGAATGATAGATACAGAAGATTCAACATACACCTAACTGGAATCCCTAAGAAGAAAATCTGAACAATGGAACAGAACAAACATTTAAAGTCATAATTCATGTAAACTCTAAATAATGAGTGTGCTGGGTGAATTTATCCAAAATAGTCAACATGGAGACAATCTAATACAGCTACTGATCTTCAAAGATAAAGAAAGGACACTGAGCAATCAGGCAAAGATATCAAGTGTGTTATAAAGGAGGAAATACTCAAGGTGACCTTGTATTTCTCTAAAGCAACATTTATCATCAGAAAAATATAACATAATTTAGAAAATACTAATGGAAAGAAAACAAGAGCCAAGGATTTAACATCAAATCAAGAGAGGCTTTAAATTTTCAGGCTACAGACAAATTACAACATGCAAGGATTTAGGGAATACTGTTACCATCCCTCCTTGACTAAACTTCTAGAGACAAAAGAATGGCAGTGAACTTTAATATAGTTAATTGTAGAACCGAGACTAAAAAAAAATGTGGAGATAGAGTGATATTATAGAATATAAACATTGTATGTCCTGAAAGGTAGAAACTATACTGTCAACAAAAATTGGAAGAAAAATGAGAAAGAAAGTGGGAGGAAAAGTACACAGATTCCCTCATGTGTAGTATATAAAATCATTTTAGATGACATTCTAATTAATATCTGTACAAATATTTAACAATACAAAGGTAAACTCTATAGCTAGGTGATGGTGACAATGTAGGGAAAGAAGAAAAAACAGGATTTTAATTTTTTCATTGCTCATTATAAGGGAACTCATAGACAGTGTCTAAAGATATGAAGAGCTAAGAATGTCAGATGAGGCTTTAATTGCAAAAGTAATAGTAAGAACAAACCCACAAACTTTTCTTAATCTCAGTACAAACACACAAAGAACACAAAATAAGGAAAACAGAAAGCAGGCCTTATGCTACACTGCCTTCTCTCCCAGCCTGCACCTATGCTTCCCTACAATCAGTTGACAGAGGCCGAGAAAGTTCAGGCCTGGTTTACAGATGGTTCTGCATAATATGCACTAAACTCCCGCACATCAGCATTAGGAATTTTTTCTAGATATGTCTCCCCAGGCAAGCAAAACAAAAGCAAAAATAAACAAGTGGGACTGCATCAAACTAAAAAGCTTCAGCACAGCAGAAGAAACCATCAACAAAATGAAAAGACAACCTTCTGAATAGGAGACGATGTTTGTAAATGATATATTGATAAGGTGCTAATATCCAAAATATGAATAAAGAACTCATTCAACTCAATACCAAAAAACAAATGATCTGATTTAAAAATGAGCAGAGGACCTGAATAGACGTTTTTCCAAAGAAGACATACATATGGCCAACAGACACATGAAAAGACACTCCACATTCTGATCATCAGGAAAATGCAAATCAAAACCACAATAAGATAGAACTTCACACCAGTCAGAATGGCTAATATCCAAAAAACAAGAAATAACAAATGTGAACAAAGATGTGGAGAAAAGAGAACCCTCTCACACTGTGTGTGGGAATATAAATTTGTGCAGCCACTGCGGAAAGCAATATGGAGATGTCTCAAAAAATTTAAAATAGAAATAATATACAACTCAGCAATTCCACTTCTGGAAATTTACCCAAAGAAAGCAAAACCACTAATTCATAAAGATATATTAATCCCTATGTTTATTGCAGCATTATTTTTAATAGGCAAAATATGGAAGCAATGTAAGTTATCATCAATAGATGAATTGTTAAAGAAGATGTGGGCCACTTTTCTGTATCCACATATATATGTGTACACACAATGAAATATTACTCAGCCATAAAAAAGAATGAAATATTGCCATAGGTGATACCATGCATAGATCCAGAGGGTCTTATTCTAAGTGAAATTAGTCAGGGAAAGATATGATTTCACTTATATGTAGGATCTAAAAAAAAAGCAAATGAACAAGCAAACCAGAAGCAGACTCATCAACATAGAGAATGGACTGCTGGTTACCAAAGGGGATGGGGATGGGAGAATAGGTGAGATAGGTAAAGGGGATAAAGAGGTACAAACTTCAAGTAATAAATTAGTCTCAGAGATGGAAGTACAGCATAGGAAATATAGCCAATAATATTGTAATCTCTGCATTTTGACAGGTAACTAATCATGGTAAGCATTTATTAGGATATATCATAGTTGAATCACTGTTTTAAACCAATATAATAAATTGTATATCAACTATATTTCAACTAAAACATTTTAAAATACATGTATATAGCAAATATCTTTGTTTCCTTCTCTCTTTTAGTCCCTTATTTAACATAAGATGTATTGACATTATACTACAGTATTTAAATATTGTCAAGTTTATATCATTGTATTTAAGTTACAGGAAAAGAGTAAACATCACTAAAGGATATTACTCCTATTCTGGGAAAGGCACTAGTATATTTTTGGTTGTACTCAAGATAGTCTTACCATGTAGGCAAAATTATGACTTCATTATGATTTTTATTTGGAGATTAGGTATGGTTTAAGGAGATTGATATGGGTGCCAAATTGACAAGGGGTGGACTTACGATGGTTACTTTTATCTGTCAACTTCACTATCATGGGGTGCCCAGATATTTGGTTAAACAGTATTCTGGGTATGTAAACTAGTGAGTTTCTAAAAGAGATTAACATTTGAATTGACAGCATAAAGCAGATTGTCCTTCCCAGGGTGAGTGGGTCTCATTCAATCTGCTAAAGGCCTGAATAGAACAAAAATGATGAGTAAGGGAGAACTGGCTCTCTGTCCTTGAACTAGGATATTAGTCTTCTCATACCTTTTGACTCAGCCTCCGATGGAACTTAAACCATCAACTCTCCTTGTTTATAAGCCTTTGGCCTCAGACTGGAACTCATACCACTGACTCTCCCAGCTCTCCAACTGTCTATATGAAGATCAGCTTCCAGAATCATAAGCCAATTCCTCAGATATATATCCTATTGGTTCTGTTTCTCTGGAGAACACTAAGTCATATTTATGGAGAACTAAAAGTATCGAATAAAGCTGTAACTATAAAAATAACAATGAGAACGAAACCACAAACATTACTTAGTACCAAGAGAATCATATGCTGAAATCAAAATAAAGAAAACAGAAAACAGGCCTTATCCTAAAGACCTAAAAACAATCTTATAAATGCAAGAAATATAAAATAATAAAACTAAGTTTAAACATGCCTGTCATACTGATAAACATAAGTAGGCTTCAGATCAGATTATTAAACCCACTCTATACTGTCTTTAAGAAAACCACCTAAAATAAAATAATTCAGTATGTCTAGCAGTAGAAGAATCGTATACCATTCTTGGTTAAAAAAGAAAAGAAAGCAAAAGTTACAATCTAATATCAGAGAAGGCAGGACTCAGGTTCAAAAGCATTAAATGAGGCAAAGAAAGGAACTTTATAACACCAAGGGTAATTCATAGTAAAGATATAATATTTATGATTATTTATACACCAAGTAACTAGAGGATATACAATGAGAAATAAAAACTTACAAATTATAGGAAGCTTTAATTCACCTCTCTCAGGCCATGACAGATAGAGGGAAAAAAATAAAGGATATGATATAAATGACCTATGTAATACAATTAAATGGACTGATCGGATTGTAAATATCACATTCTCTATCCTGAAAAAAGAGATTACGCCTTCTCTTCTGCCTATGAAACAGAAATTCATAATATACTTAAGATACAAAGAAAATCTCAAAAGTTACAGAAAGTAGAAATGATATGGACATTTTCTGGTCACTATTCAATCCTACAAATTAATAAAATCAGAAAACAAAGTCAGTATCTTGGGGTTAAAAAAAAATCTTAGTTAACTCTTGGATCAAAGAGGAAAATTCAAAACTAATATTTCAGGACATCTAAAAAACAATTAGAAAATTACATATTGTTGAAGCAACACAGAGAAAAACCATGGCCTTAACTTCTTCTGTTACAAACATGAAAGACTGAAATAAAGAAATTGGGCATTCAACTTAGGAAGTTAAAAAAGAAATAAAACAAAATGAAAGAAGGCCAAAAGAAGGAATCAATAAAGACAAAAGCAAAACTTAAGAAGCTGAAAGACAAAAACTGAAAGCTGGTGTTTTGAAAACAGTCGATTAAGTAACAAAACTCTAGCTAATTTAGTCAAGAAAAAAATGAAAAATGTGCTAATAAAGTGATGAGGGAGAAATAGCCACAAAATGAAAACAAAGTCTTAATAAATTGGACTATTTTCTCAAGAATTAAAATACCAAAACTGGCCTTAGAAAAGACAAAAAGTAAACAACACAATTTCAACAGAGAGAAATCTGTCAAAAAGTTACTGCTGTCTCTTGCCCATTTTCCCCAACCATAAAATCAGGTAGAAATGATTACTCAGAATAATTCTCAAAAAATTTTTCAAAAAAAAACCAATGCAATTTCCAATGCAATTTAAGCTGTTTTGGAGAATAGAAAAAGAATTTCAGATTCTTTTTTGAAGCAACCAGGACACTGATTGTAAAATCTAACAAAACACATAAAAAGAAAATTATCTCCAACTTCATGTATGAATATTGAAGAAAACTCCTAAGTAAATCCAGTAGCACATTAAAAAATAGTACATCATTTCTAAGTAGAATTTATTTTAAGTTTACAAAGGAGTTCAATATTAGAAAATCTATTAATCTATAGATACACTCTTTCAGTTAATAGGCATAAGAAAGAGAATCATATATCATCTTCATATATGCTAAAAAGGTATTTGACCAAATTCAAGATCCACTCTTGATGAAATTCTTAAGAAAATATTCATAAATAGATACTTCTTTAAATACTAAAATGTTTTTATTTCAGCCACAAATTGTTATTACTTTTAAGGGGGAAACACAAGCATGTACCTACTCAGGAACAAGGCAAGAATGGCCCTACCACCACTATTATTTAACACTGCACCAGATGCTAGCAAATGCAATTACACAAGAAAAAAAAATTAGAGATGGGAAGTTTAAAGAGGAGATAAAACTATTACTATATGCAGAGCACATAATAACATACCTAGAAAACCCAAGGAAGTCAACTGAAACACTACTACACACAAAAAAATCCAGTAAATTAGAAGGTGTAAAATTAACATACAAAAATTTTCATATACATACTATTAGTTGAAAACATAGTGGAAGGAAAGTTCCCATTTCTAGGTAAAGGATCTAAAAGAAATGTTCAAGACCTAGTAGTCTAAAGAAAAAATTATTAAAATATTCTTTAAAAGACAAAATGGAGTCTTGGACAAATGTAAAGGATTTTGGATAGGAACAGTATCATAAAGCTGTCAATCCTCCCTAAATTAATTTTTAAATTTAATGTTATTTCAGTAGACATAAAATTTAGGTTTTTTCAGAACTAGATCAAGTGATTTTAAAATTTACATGAATTATAAACAAAGTCAGAAATCTCTGCCAAAGGAGAGCACTACAGAGGGATTTAACTTGTCAGATACTCAGTAATTAATAGAGTATACTATTGACACATGCATAGGCCAACAACAAATGCAATATAATATATAGCCAGAAATAAATGTAAATACATACAAAGCTTTACTATATAATAAATTTGATAATCTCAAATCAGTGAGAAAAAGAAGTAATATCAATGAATCATCTGGGAACAACCAGAAAACCATGTAGAGAAAAAAATATGGCTTGATCTATACCTGACATCATAACCTGAGATAAATCCCAAGTGGGCCGGGAATCTATCCTATTAGATACAAACACATAAGAATAGAATAACACTTTATTCATTGAAGCACTGAAACAATATACTGGCAACAACCTAAATGTTCGCCAAGAGGGGACAGAATAAATATACTAATAATATACCTATAAAAGGGAATACTATAATTTTGTATAAAATAAGGTATTTTATACCAATATATCACAAGACTTCACCTTCTTAACTACATTAAAGCAAGAAGCAGTAAATTGTTGTGGATAAAATTATAGTTTCTGTGGGCAGGATTCCCACCTAGTTGCGGATGACTAGCTCACTGTACACCTGTGGGCAATACATGGCTGTTGACTCTATAAAAAGAGCTCCCACTGGGCGCAACACGGTGGCAGGGCTGCAAGGCTGCAGGAGAGCAGAGCAGAGGCTGGAGTGGTGGCAGCGCCGAGGACAGAGGCCCAGAGGACGGCTGTGTGAGATGACTGTGCAGAAAGAAGAGCCCAGAGGCAGAGACCGGCTTGCTGCCTGCAGACTTGCTCTGAGTGAATGGGATTCTAGTGACTGACCTTCCACTGGAAATAAAGTTGGGTATAACCCTTTCACCCCAAGAACATTTTGCTGTCATTTTCTTTGGTCACATTGAATCCATAGCGAACTTGCCTGGCTCCATACATGCTTATATGTTTATATTTAAATCAGATAAACAAATACTTATTCAAAAGTTAATACATATTTTTAAATGACAGAAGTCCTAATCTAATTATAACCAAAGGCTGAAATAGGAAGGTATGAACAATTTGCCAACTAACAGAGATAAATTTATTTTACTAGAAAGTCTGCCTATAACTTTTGTAAATAAGTATGTGTTGCCAATGGGTTTCAGCCCCGGGAAAGTTCACTATGGATTCAGTGTGACCAAAGAAATGATAGTAGAACGTTCTAGGGGTGAAAGGGTTATACCCAACTTCATTCCCACGGTGGCAGGTCAGTCACTAGAATCCCATTCACGCAGAGCGAGTCTGCATACAGCAAGCCGGTCTCTGCCTCTGGGCCTCTCTGCCTGCACAGCCATCCCAGCCTCTGTCCTCGGCACTGCCACCACTCCAGCCTCTCCTCTGCTCTCCTGCAGCCTTGCAGCTGTGTCACAATGTCGCCCAGAGCACTGAGCAGGGCTCTTTATATAGAGTCAATAATGAGGCATTGCTCACATGTGTGTAGTGAGCTAGCCAACCAGGACCAGGTGAGAATCCTGACCACAGGAACCTTGACTTTATCCACAATATCACCTTAAGAGGAAAATGCATTCCTGATCTCTGCAGCCCAGGCCACCTTCCTGTGTTATATGCACACATATATACTCCCTGTACTTCTTTGAAACAATTATCATAATTGGAGAAATCAATTCATAATAAATTGTTCAGTGGATATCTTCCACCCTAGAATGTAAGCATCATGAGGACAGCAGCCAGGATTGTCCTGTTTACTAATGTATCTTACAGTGTTGACACATAAGAGGTTCTCACTATGTTAAATGAAGGAGTTGGTATGTTTTAAAATCTAAATGTTTTATTTCTACTTTATTCAAAGAGTCATCATTGCTATGAACATCTCACCATTTTGTTGCTACTTAGGGGTTGAAAAAGATGATTTCTGACATCCCCCAGCTGTGTTGCTTCTCACAGGTATCTGTAATTTGAGAAAAAGGGCTAGAATAAGAGCCCATTTGCTGGGGACCTTAGGGGTTTCAAAAGCTTAATGATGTGATCTTGAAAAAAGTTTGGACTTTTCCCTTTTTCACTCTCCCCTTCTTCATTTACTAAGAGAACTTCCCATATTCATCAAGTTTGGGCTAGCCTAATGGCCACTCCAGTTAAAGATCACATTTTCCATCTTCCTTTGACTCTTAGTGAGGCTTTGAGTCTTGGTTTTAGCTACCAGGTTTTAGCAAAAACTTCTGCTTCATGTCCTTCAAAATGAAGTTGCTTCCCCTCCATGTTTTGTGTTTTTCTTTCCCGGGTCCTGGAACACAGCACGACACAGCTGAAGACAACTGAAGCAAATGCCTTTAAGCTAGAGAGAGAGCCGAAGGGAGCAGCTGGCAGAGTGACCCCACCAGCATGGTCAGTAACAGAAAAGTCATGCTGACACAATTCTGAGCCTAATTCCAGAACTGTGCCTGAAAGGACAAGATTTATGGTCAAGGAATGAGTTTAAGTGATATAGTTGACAAGTAGTCAAAAGAGATCAACTTTCAGTTATTAATATTCTGAGCCATATGTGAATGGACTAGGAACCAGATCTTGGAGTTATAAACATTAAGACTTGTTCTTTCCTTTTTGTCAATTTAAACACCAAAAGCACTTTAAGCAACCAAAGAAACATGAATATTTTAAAGGAAAGAGATTGGAGTGAACCTGTCTCTTTTACTATAATGTTGGGATATTTCACATTCTTTCTCATGTTTTACTTAGTTTGAATCCAGTGTTTTCTGCAATTTTAAAACTTTCCTCAAAGGCACTTCATTGTGAGTCAGCAAGGTATGCAACCTTCACAGATTTTCACATAACTGAAAATTACTACTTCACTATTTAAAATATTTTTATCTTATTTTTGTCAGAAACCTTTCTATAGTCTATTACATTCTCACCTGCCTTATTAAACAGAAGATACTATCCTCAGTTATCTCAGTGGATACTCATCACTAGTCAATGCTTTGCAGAGTGAAATTCTAACTCCTTTTCAAAGTTCTATCCTCTTCCTATACTATTGGCAATCGCTTTTCATTGAGACTCCATCATGTATGAGAATGCCACATCCTCTTTGCAAATGTATTTTTATAACTTATCAAACTTAATTCAAGTTGTCTGTTGAGTAAAATCAAGCAGGCTCTGAAAGAGGGTTTCTAAATTCACCTATGAACTAAGGATTTCACTTATTCCAGTAAGCTAGAGTGCTGTGGCTTGTCAAAGCCATTCCAGCATGCTTTTAAAAAAACTTTGGGGTGCATATTTATGTACCAGAGTCTGCCAGTTACAGACATCTGACCACCAATAGAGAGTGGTTTTACTATGCTTTTAGATGCAATCTTTTTTTAAAGTTTTATTGAAGCATAATTGATGGATTATAAGCTACATATATATAAAGCGTATACTCCTGTAAATTTTGATATATGTACACACCCATGAAAACATTATTCCAATCAAGATAATGAATATATCTATCATCCCCCAAAGTATCTTCAATCTCCTGTGTGATTCTAAAATCCAGATCCATAGGAAACTATTGACCCCCTTCTGCCACTATAGATTATTTTGCATTTTCTGTAATTTTAAATAAATGTAATCATACAATATGTATTCTTTTTTTAAACCATTTCTTTTTCCACTCAGCATAATTGGGATTCATTTTTTCTGTAGTATATATCAGTAATTCATCCCTTTTTATTACTGGGTAGTAGTATATAATGTAGCTATACCACAGTTTATCTATTCATCTGTTTATAGACATTTGGGTTGTTTTCAAGTTTTTAGCTATTACCAATAAAGCTGCTATGAACTTCTATGTGCAAGTGTTTGTATGGTGCTATGGGCTGAACTGTTGTCCTTAAAACTCATATGTTGAATACTTGTCCCCATCACCTCAGAATATGACATTACATTTGGAGAGAGAGAGCCTTAAAAGAGGTGATTAAGTTAAAATGAGGCCATGAGGGTGGGCCCTAATCCAGCCTGGCTGGTGTCATGAGAGGAGATTAGGACACACAGGGAGACACCAGGGAGCAGCCCACACAGAGAAAAGGCCATGTGAGGACACAGCCAGAGGGTGGCCAGAGAGGCGTCAGAGGAGAGACCAACCTGGCTGGCACTTCCGTCCAACACTTCCAGCCTCCAAAACCATAGGAAAATGGATTTTCTATTTAAACTACCTAGCCTGTGGAATTTTGTTAAGGCAGCCCTAGCAAACTAATACATGGACATACACTTCCATTTCTCTTGAAAAAATACCTAGGAGTGAAATGAAGGGTAATAAAAGTCTTCTTAGTAAACTGAGAACTGTTTTTCAAAGTAGTTGTGCCATATTATATGCCCAGCAGCAGCATATGAGTGTTCCAGTTCCTTCACATCGGCGAGTCAGTCACTTCACTCCAGTGGTTTTAATAATGTGTAGTGCTAGTTCACTGTGGTTTAACTGCATGTTCCTAGTGACTAATGATACTGAATATCTCTTCATGTGCTTATTTCCCATGCGTGTTATCTTCTTTGGTGAAGTGTCTGGCCAAATTTTTTGTCCATGTTTAATTAGGTCATTTGTTTTCTTATTACTGAATTTTGAGAGTTCTTTATCTATTTAAGTTGCAAATTTTCTAAATATATCAGATAAGTGATATACTACATACATGATTTGGAAGTATTTTCGCTGTAACTTCTTTCTTTTGAGGAACGTAAGCTCTTAATTTTGATGCAGTCCAATATATCTTTTTTTTCTTTTACAGATCTTGTTTTCAGTGACATACCCAAGAATCTTTGTTTGATCCAAGGCAGCAAAGATTTCCGTTCCTATGTTTCCTTTTAGAGGCTCTATAGTTTTAGGTTTTTCATTTAGGTCTATGATCCATTTTGAGTGAATTTTTATAAATGGCTTAAAATATAGATTGAGGTTCATTTTTTTCCCTCAACATTTGTTAAAAATACTATTGAAAATCATTTGTCCATAAGTTTGTGGGCCTACTTCTGGACTGTATTTTGTTCCATTGATCTATTCCTCTATCCTTAAACTAGTGCCACACTGTCTTGATTACTGTAACATTTTATTAGCCTTAAAATCAAGTAGTGTTAACCCTCCAACTTTGTTCTTTAATAAAGTTGTTTTTGGCTACTCTAGGTCTTTGCATTTCAATATGAATTTTCAAATTGGTTTATTATGGGATTATGATAGAGACTGCATTAAATCCTTAGAGTCAGTTTCAATTAATTGATTTGTTTTCCCATTAGGGTTCATATTTTCCTGCTTCTCTGCATGACCTGTAGCTTTTTATTGACCAGCAGTTATTATAAATTTTATCTTATTGGATACTGTGTTCCTATATTCTAGAGCTTTGTTTTGGGATGCAGTTAAATTACTTGGAAACAGTTTTATCATTCATGTCTTGTCAGACTGGTCCAGAGCAAAGCTTAGTCTAGAGCTCCTTATTCCCCCCACTTAGAGCCCATCCCTGGTATCTCTCTGTGTGTCCTAATCTCCTCTCAAAAGACACCAGCCAGGCTGGATTAGGGCCCACCCCCCATGGCTTCATTTTAATTTAATCACTTACTTTTAAGGCAAGACCCTTCTCTGTACTAAACCCAAAGTCCTGTGACTTGTCCTGCCGCCTGGCTAGTGGGAGGGGGATCATCCTCCCCTGTGTGAGCACTGGGGCACTACTCCCGCTGATATATTCAGGTGCTTCTTTCCCCAGACTCAGGTACTTTCCTCCCACGCAAGTGCTAATCAGTAGTCAGTGGAATATCTGAAGGGAACCCACCGCAGACCTCAGAATTCTCTCTCCATGCAGCCCCCTCCGTGCAGCCCCCTCCTCCCCAGTACTCTGTCCTGTGAACTCCAGCCATCTCAGTCCCCTGGGCTCAGCTTCCTCTCCTTAGCTCACAGAGGCCACAGCACTGTCCTGAGCTCCCCATTGCAGGGCTGTGGCCTGGACACCCTCCACACGGCAAGTGGGTTAAACACAGGGCTCACCTTGTTTGTTCCTATCTCTCAGGCATCTCTATCCTTTGTTGCCTGATGTCTAGGGTCTTGCAAACCAGTTTTCGATATTTGTGCATTTTTTTGGTTGTTACTGGTAGGAACAAGAACATAGTCCCTGTTACTCCAGCTTGCTCAGAAGTGGAAGCTCCAACAATCTTTTCTGACCACTGTTTTGCAACCTCAGGTAATATGGGTAATGCAATTTTTAAAAATTATGTCATTGGTGAAAACTTTTTAGTCAAAAGTTAGCTATTCTAATTTGCTTTTCTTATATTATGCCACTCAGTAACTATCTTTTGATCCTAATGAATGCAAGGTTCCTGTCCCATAGTATCAAACAATGTTAATAATAAAAGTAAATAACTGAATTAGCACTAGACACTAAATATTTGCTGTCCCTGTGTGCCACTTCTGACTGATTTGTTAGGGCCACGGGATTGTGATGGCCCATAAGTAGAAGCCTATTTGCTGCCTTTTCATCATAACTGAAAATGAGTGAAGAGGAAGAATTTTAAAGAAGTTTCAAATTTTGGTTAGAATGCTAAAACATTCTCCTAGAAGCACAAGGCTTACTGTTTGTGCCAGAGACTGTGCTAAGTGTTTTACATAGCTTTCCCCATTTGATTCTCCCCTAAATCCTATGAAGTAGATAGCATTATTAATATCTAGTACTTAGAAGGAAAAAGAAGTATAGAAAGATACATTTGCCTACAATTAAACAGCTAGCAAATGATGTAAACAGAATTCTAGCCTTGTCTGTCTAACTTTAAAGTCATCTTCATGATCCTTATCAATGTAGTTTTGACATACATAATAAAGGAAGAGTAGAACAGAGAGTTCAAATCTATGGAATCTTACTGTATGGCAAGGTTGACATTTAATTTAATAATTATTGTGACAACTGGCTATGCATTAGGAAAAAAAGTATTGTATCTCACTCATGAAAAAGATACTAATTCATAAATTTTTAAAAATAAAGTAAAAAATGGAAACAGTACCAAAAAGAACATAGAACACAGGAGCATTAGGTTCCTGTGACAGTCAGGTGGGCTCAGTTATGCTGCAGTAACGCACAGAACCTCAAAGTCTCAGTGCCTTGATACAAAAGGTGAAATGTACATCTCCAACCTCATCTCATCTCATCTCCATGTCATCTCCATCTCCAATTTCAGCTACATGTCCAACACAGATCAGTGGGTGTCCTGCTCATCATCACTCAGAGACCTAGACTGATGGAGACTACATTTCAACATAAGTTTCCACAATCATCACAGCAGACAGAAGCAGAGGGATCCAGTTAGAAAGAATTGTTCTGACCTTGAAGAAGCCACATGACTTCTGGGTGCAACCCATTGGCTAAAACACACCATATCAAATGTTAATTTCAAAGGGGTTGAGACCAGTGCAACCCTTATCAGACGTCTTGAAGGAAAAGAAATGAAATATTCTGAATATCCTTACTGTTTCTTTGTCTTCTTCAGTTTTATGAGAATGCCTCTAGAGTTTAGTGCTAGACATGATTTTTGTTTCTAAAGTTTCTGTTGACTTGTGCAAAATTATTTTTATCATACTGAGCAAGTTTTCTTTCATTAAAAGCTTGTTATGAGTTTTTATCAGGAAGAAATGTGGAATTTTGTCTTCTAATATTTATAGAAATAAGCACTTATTTTTTTCCTTTTTAACCAGTTACCATAGTTTATTATTTAACAGATTTCCTACTTTGAACTATACTTACATTGCAGGGGAAACACTACTAAATCACGGTTATTATTATTATAGTCTATTATTTTGTTTAAATACTTCTGGATTTGATAAGTTTCAGCAGTTTATTTCAGATTTCTTTATTACCATATTTGAAGATGAGCTACATAATCTGATATCTTGAGGCCATCGTTGTTGATGACTTATAGAATTTACCAGTGAAAACTACTGATTCTGGTATCTTTAAGGGAGTACATTTTTAACCATTTTAAATTTCTTCTATGGTTATTGGTTTAGTCAGATTTTTTACCTTTGCTTAAGTTGATTTTGGTTAGGTTAAACAATCCATTCTATCTATTTTTTTAAGCTAGATAGAATAGTCATTTTCATTATATTTTTAATCTCTAGCTGTGGTTATACATCCTTTATTATTCAAAATATTTGCATTTATGTTATCTTGTTTTTCTTGGTCAAAACTTGCCAAACATCTATCTCTATAAAAATTGGTTTTTGATATTACTTATTAATTTTTACTTTCTTGCTTTCTTTCTCCTTAATTTCTGCTTTTTATCCTATTGTAATTTTGTTCAATTTTTGGCTCTTTTCTAGCTTCTTCAGACAAAAGCTTAGTTTGTTTCAATTATGATCATTCTAGGTTCCATCTCAACTGTTTTCCTAGCTGTCACAACTTCTATCCAACATCTCAAAAGATTCTCTGAAGTGTGTGTGTGTGTGTGTGTGTGTGTGTGTGTGTGTGTGTGTGTGTGTTTTAAAACCAGTAATTTGGCAGATATTTCTATTATACGAAACAAACAACCTAAGCTTCATAAGGGTGGGTCTGTCTGCTTCACAAGGGCAGGTTTTACACTGTAAAACATTTGGTGAATGAATAAATTTATCTGTTCCTGCCTAACATATTCTCTTGTTCTCATCTCTATACCAGGAATGCCCTTTTCCATTTTTGCTAGGTGGAAGTGTTAATTCTTCAAGACTGGTTCTGGGTCAATTTGCCAAAAATCAACTGCAGAAAGCCAACTTTCCACAAGGCTAATTTGCCAGATTTTCTTGTTCCTTTGAACTATTTCTAAAGTTTACAACAATTCACATTGGATAGGATAGCTTTAATAGCTTTTAAAATTTTATGTAAACTTTCAGTTGACCAGTTTTCATTTTGTTTTCATAACAGCATTTTAAGGAATGTATAATTTGTCTCTACCCAGATTCCTGAAGCTGCAGCTGGAAAGGGCTGGGACAGAGAAATGGGACTTCTACCAGGGGCAAGATGAAGAGGCTGGTCAGCACACACACATCGCTTCCTACGGAGAGGCAAGATGTGGTCGTAAGAAAAAGGATACATTCATAAAACCAATGTTCACAAAGAATATATTCTCAAATATAAGGACTTTATATAAACAAGAAGCTGCACCAGTTTCCTTTTGTTCCCCACGCATTTTGCCCTGTTTCTCCTCATCTCTGTAGCGTCCTTGCTCCCTGGGAGGGCTGTGCAGTATGCTGACTCTGCTCCTTGTCTCTTCCCAAGCGGTCATTCCATTCCCTCTCCTTCCAGTGCCAGTAGCAAGGAGCTGGGGCAGAGACAAGCAGAACATTCCTTTGAAAGCTATTATGGAGGCAAAAAACTAGCCCTTCAAAATTAAGTAGTGAAAAGAAACAAACAGATTCAGAGAACTGTCTTTTTTGGTGAATTAGACTCATTTCCTCCAGGACCTTGCTCCCATTACTACTTTTCTACCAAGCCTTCTCTGACTCTCCTTAAACAAACTGGTGGGTCCCATAGTATCCTCTTCACATCTCCATTACATCTCTTAGGAGTGATATGAAGATAGAAGTACTGTGTCTTAGTTATTTGATTTCATAGGTATCGCAGTTTCTAGACTGTTTATGCATTCAATTAATAAGCAAAATTTTCTTAATTAAATAGACATTTACTGGGGAGGGTGGTGATGGGCAAAAGGGTGAAGGGGTCAAAAGGTGCAAACTTCCAGTTACAGACTAAATAAATCATTGGGATGTAATGTATGGCATGGTGACTACAGTTAGTAATACTGTATTACATTTAAAAGTTGTTAAAAAAAAAAGAGAGTAGATCTTGAAAGTTCTCATCACAAGGAAAAAAATTTGCAACTACAAATGGTGACAGATGTTAACCAGACTTACGGGGAGATTATTTCACAACATATGCAAATACGAAATCACATTATACACCTGAAACAAATATAATGTTATATGTCAACTTTTCCTCAACAAAAAAAAAGTTCTTAAACAAAATAAAACACAGACATTTACTGTAAACAGACTATGTACTGGAGAGTAAAATAGATGCTGGAGATTAAGGTTAAGCCCAGGTCCCAGTCCAGAAATCACAGTATGGAGGAGACCAACCAAGGCTTAGCTACCTTTATATTTACCTTCCCCTTTGCACTATGACTAGCAAAGTCTGGGCTCAGAAGAAGTGCTAAACATATTACAGGCATGTTGCCACTAAAAGAACTAGAACTACAAGTTCCAAGTACAGTCACGGCTGTTATAACTAACATTTAAAACAACAGCAGAAAATAGCTCAAGTCCAACAGAGTTTATGAGGTGGCTCTGAAGGCTACATTTTCTACTTCACTAAACTATTTAGCAAAAGAAAGACAAATATTGTTTAGTGAGATACAAGGCATTCACAATGTTATGACAAGGAAAACCGATGGGAGAGCCCTTGCATTTCAAGTTTGGAAACTGAAACAAGGTCTTTAGGCTTCCACAATAACAATTTAATAACTATGCTCAAAGTCAGGATATGGTGAATAATCTGTTAGGTGTAAATTCACTGAAAAAAATGTATTAATACACCCATAATCTAGTTCAAAATGTAACCTATCTGTCCCAGAGTGTTAAACAGTGTTGAATCATTCCTGACTCGAGGTCTTAATAGCTTCCATATGGCTAATCAAAAACATGCAGAAACATGATAATTTAGGAAGTTCACTAACATATACAAAGTGACCAAAATAAAATCTAATTCAAATCTGACCCTCAGGATCTTTGAAGACTATCGCTAAATTACTCTGGATATTTAAAAACAAAAATATCTTAGATATTCCCCAAAACAAACTTTTTAAAAATAAACTTTAGAAACCTAAGTTTATGATTGATAATCAAAAAGAAAGGTCATTGAAATCTCCATCTCCAGATGATCTGTTTGGAGGTAGTAGGTAGCAGGCAGCACATAAGTTTGAGTTTTAGTGCATTTTCAGACAGCATGCATGTTAGGCTGAATAATGTCCCCAACCCCTAAAAGACCCCTGTCCTAATCCCTGAAAATGTATATGGCCAAAAAGACTTTGCAGATATAATTAAGGATTTTGAGATGGGAAGATTACCCTGGATTGTCTAGGTGGATAACTTTTATCATAGTCATAATTTATAGTTATATCGTAGTTACACTTTGTCAATGTAACAATTTAATTCAAGGCACAATGGATTAAGATAAACCCTGTCATCAAATTGCTAAAACAGACAAGATGACACGGATAATAAAAGTCACCATTCTTTGCTCCACCTTTCCTGAGTGAACCAGAATTCCCTTATTCCCCTACTTTGCCTTCAGGGCCAGACTGTGCCTTCAGGTTATCACAACCAGGTACGCACCAAGTTGCCCCACTGATTCCCCTTTAAGTAATTCATATGCTCTGAGTCACAACCAGATCTGATTCAGGACCTGTCAGACTGTCAGGCCAGATTTCTATGATGCAGCCCTTGAACGGAACATCTAAGGATGGAGATTCCAAAGACCTCTTTGATCCTATTAAATTTAAATTTTAGCAGTAAGCCCTCCACCCAACACCACTCCTTGGACAGCCAGATAACTCCTGAGAGGTGGAGCTTTGCTTCCAGAATTGTTTTGGATGATGAGATCCTCTGCCACATCACAGAACCCACAACTGCACATTTTGGACTGTTGGTTAAATCTCAAGTGAAAGCTTTACTTTGTATCTGTATAAATTGAGAGACATTTTTATAAACATATACACACGTGTGTGTGTGTGTGTGTGTGGCAAAAGCCTTTTTTTAGTGTATTTTTTATTGAAGTATGGTTTATATACAATATTATGCTGGTTTCAAATATCTAACACAGTGATTCAACTGTTATACATGATTAAATCCTCACCCCAACTAGAGCAGTTACTATCTACCAACATAGAAAGATATTACAGAACCTTGACTATATTCTCCATGCTACACTTCCATCCCCATGACCAACATATTTTAAGATTGAGAGTTTTGTGCCTCTTTATACCCCTCAACCCACCCCTCCCACCCACCCTAAGCCCTCCCCCCATGGTAACCACCAGTCACTTCTCAGTGTCTATGAAAAGCCTTTTTATTAAAAACTTTTGGCAGACATACTCTTACTTTCCATTTTGGAGGTGGTGAGAAGTGTATGAAAAGTTTGATTATACTCAGGGCATTCCTGTTTTAAATCAAACTAATTTTCCCATAGAATATTCTGTAATTTGCCCACTCTTAACACACTGCAGCCAGACATGTTCCCTTTGAAATTAACTTTAGTTTGTGAAATTTGAAAGATGGAGACTAGAAGAAATGTTATTTCACATTGGTGGTTTCTGTGGCTGGGTAAACATTATTCATGTTTTCATAATGGCATCGAAAGTGATTACATTCATTAAGCACATTGGACATATGTTACCATGTTTGTATTAGCTATGCCCAGTACATTTAATCACTAAGTGTGTGTGTGTGTATATACATACATTTTATTTTTACTAACCCACTGCATTTGAATATGAATTTGTCACTAGTAATGATGATCTCTATTTATATTAACTATGGCAAGAGAGAATATACCATTAGATGTATGGGTTAATAACAAGAGCATGTAAAAAATGAGTGATTAGTAATTCAGTTCCACAATATTGTGATCTTACTGTGTGACCGGACCTGTATCTGGAACTGGGAACAGAGGAAAGCATTAGCTGGGTCCAGCTTCTGCAGGGTGGGGCCTAGTGTACCGATGAGGTACCACTCCTGCCAGGCTCACAGTGTCTGTGATTGTGGTAGACAAAAGAGGGTTGCCTTACTCAATACCCATTTCCAACCTCCTTCCTGGACTGCTTTGATTGGAAAGCTAACCACTACACTTCCTGGACTCCCTTACAACCAGAGTTCAGGACGTGATTTGGATTCCACAAATCAGGTGTAGTTATCAAAGACTTAGATTCAAATTAAATTAAGTGTAGACTGGACTAACTACAGAATTTGTGGTGCCCAGTACAAAATGAAACTGCGAGACCCCTGTACAAAAAGCAGGAAAAAATTTTTTTCCTTCCTTCTGCGGTTTTTTCCACAGCTTATCAGGGTGTAGGGCTTTGTTTGTTTGTTGTTTTGCTACTTAATGTTGCACTCACAGAACGCTGGCACACTCAGATATAAATGCACTCACGGAAGTCCAGGGGTCCTGTCCACGACTCAGTTCACATGTGGCCCACCTGCTGCAGGACAGAAGCCTCCAGAAGTCCAGTCAGGCACCTCTCTTTCCCAACGCCTGCCCACGGAGGATTGGCGACCCGTGAGACCTGAGAGTACTGCTATCTCCACGCCAGACGTGCTAAGCACCTGAACGGAGGCAGAGAAGCCTGGCCTTGCCTTCTCACCACCAGATGCTGCTCCCGGCCTGGGGCGAGTACTCTGCTCGGCTCGCCAGGCCCTGCCCACAGATGCGCCGGGCGCATGCGCCTGATTCGAGCCAATCCCAGGCCCTGCTCTCCACGCCCAGGCCACCTGGGCCAGGGAGGCAGTGGTCGCTGGGCAGCAGCAAAGTAGAGGCCTGAGGTGCCAGGGTGTAGGCGACAGGTTGGCCAAGAACTGGTCATGAAGTGACACAGGGAGAGAGCCGAGGCTTCAAGCTCTGGTAGCAAACTCCACTGTCCCACAGGATTTCACTTTATAAAACACAAATTTCAAGATAAATTATTAAACTTTCAAGAGGGCAAACACAGAGCACTAAACTCCAACCGTGGCCCTCTTCCAAGCATGGGGCCTTGAATGACTGCACAGGTTACGTCCTTGTGAGTGTTGGTTCTGAGTGTTGAGAAAGGGTGGGAGGCTTTCCTTTTATGCATGCAGATTGTTGCAACCGCATCAGGTTCTGTCACCACTTTCCCCAAAAAATGTCAGGAAGAGATTGTGAGGTCCTTGGTCATGAAAAAGCTGTGTGATTTTGGAAATTGGGCGTTCTTCTTAGAACCTCAGCCTAGGGTGTGCTCATATAGCCTTTCCAATAATTCTGTAAACCATCTAATAGCTGGTAATAATTTCCTTAGCTCAACCAGAAAGATTCAGTTGCAAACAACAAACCACAGTGGATAACAGTATATAATTTCTCTGGGTAGGCATAAAATGGGAAGATGCCAGGAGTAAATTGTGGAGGTGGCCACTGTTGAGACACACAAAAGAAAGCAATTTATAATGCAGAAAGCCATTCAGTGCTAAGAAAAAAAGAGACCCAACTATACTAAAGGAGAAGCATCATAAAGAATAGGGGCATCAGTCCTCACAGCCCTTTATATTCCAAGAGTTGGAAAGGATTGTTGAAACAGAGTAGTAATTAGGTTTGAAAGTGGGGAATAGAAATAAATTGTGTCCTTGCTCAGAAAGAAGTAGAAATTATTTCCGCAATGCAGTGGGGAAAACATAGGCTTTTACATTTAAGTAGATCTACTTTCAGTGCTACCTTGAGCAAGTAAATTAACTTCTCTTAGTCTCAGATTCCTCATACTATCCTTCCAGAGCAGTTAGAGATAATATATAAAAAGAACCTAGAATAATACCTAATATGCAGTAAATAATAACTAGTTATGACAATAAAATTGAAACTTGTGTATTGGAACATGTGGATAGTTTTCCCAGGGCACCCCTGCATGTGGATACATCACCCTGGCAGAGCTTTAATCAAGCACCACCATCCCCATTCTTTATTGGATTCCTTGGCATCCATCTCCTATCCTACCGCCTATCCAACTGTCAATCCAGTCAACTCACTCATCTACCCTTCCACCCACCTAACTTTCTTGTCTCCCAGCTAAAACTGGAACTTTCAGAAAAGTTGGAATTCAGCATTCAGAGGCTTCAAGATTGCCATGTAGCCATCTACTGGGGCAAGCCATGAATTAGAGGATTCAGGGCATGGTGGAGGGATTTGGTTCCAACATGGGGAGGGACAGTGATTCCAGCGTGACAGAAATAATAGGAGGAAGGATGAGTGGGATGCACTTAAGCTCAGGTGGAATGGAAGCTGAAGAGTTCTCATCTCATTTTTCTGTTTTCTCTGTGAAGTAGGTACCCCAAATGCTGTGTCCCACTCACCTGATTGAACACTCATAGCCAAACTTTAATAGAATTAAGATTGAGGCTCTTCCTCCTCTTGGACCTTGTCCCTGTCCTGTGTTGGCTACTCTGAAGTCAGGATCTTTACGTGAATTACTGCTCTGGGCTCCTTCCCGGCTGACCAAAGGTGTCAGTACAACGACGGTGCTTGGTGCTTCTTTTCTTGAGTCCTGGGCATACCTGAACTCTTTAAGTGGCAGTACTATACACTCGAATGAAAACTAACAGGTGAGAGTTGATCTGTCAAGTAACTTTGTAACAAACGGCTCACTATATACACAACCTTCACACCATGAGGTGACCTCAAAGGAATTCCACGGCTCCATTGTCAAGGAAAACATTTCTGTAGAGGGTGAAGTGAAATCCCATGAATAGTCTCCTCTGGCAGCGCTGATATCATCAACCTAAATTTCTCATAGGCTGAATGGGATCAAGGATTCGGACAGATATAAAATCCCACTGGTGCAAGACATTACTGAACATGTTTAATAAAACTCTTGTGATGAAATGACATTTTCCTTCCAAAACACCTGCCCACAGCTTATCCATTTCCTTTGAGAAAATGGTAATGGTTGTGTTTCTTTCCATTAATAATAAAGGTAATAAGGACAATGCATACAGAAAAGGATGAGTTACATCACTCAAGATGAGTTCTATACAATAATTTACTCAGTTTTGAGATGTAAATTCTCTCTTCCAATGAAAAGGCTGAATTGTTGACCTATAATAACTATAAAAGAAAATTTTCTCAAACTTTTAGCTGAGTAAGGCTGAAGAGCTAATGTATAACATGGCAATTATAGTTGATAACATTGAATTGTATAATTGAAATTTACTAAGAGAGCTGAACTTAAATGTTCTTAACAAAAAAAAAAGATAAATATATGAGATAATGGATAATGGATGAGTTAATTTACTAGTTGGGAAACTAGTAACATTTTCCTAGTGTATATGCATATCAAAGCATGATGTACATTAAATATCTTACAATTTTGGCAATTATAGCTGATCAAAACTGGAGGAAAAAATTAAGTTAAATGATTTGTAACCATTTCCCTCCCTGCCCCTCCCCCCACCAAAAAACATTTTTCTCAGAAACTAAGCTATGTTGTTCAGGAAGCACTATACACTCTGAATTTTTTTTAAAAAATTATGTTCAGAAAAATTTCATAATTAAGTACATTACACTATATCATCTAAGATTCATTTAGGGCAATTACAGTATTTCTCTGATTATCTGAAACTCAGTATTTTAATCTAGATATTCTATATTTAATCTAGATGTTCTATTGATTAATCTACTCTTTAGTCATGACAAGTAACAGAGACTTTCCCATATTACTAGCCTGAAAGATGAACAGCCTATCTGAGAATTGGATGGAATGATCATGGAGGAAGTATATGAAAAGTTAAAAAGAAAGTAAGAAGCTCCAACGAAATGGGTAACAGTTTTCTAACGTGACTCTTAGTTTGGTCAGTGTTTCTCAGACAAGATCTTGAAAGGCCTTAAAGGCCTAAGAGTTGCTTGAGAATTTTATATTACAAAACATCAGTTGATTTTGTTTCCAGATTTTTGCATTACAATTGAATTGAACAGAAGAAAGCTGGTTTCCACCAAGTACTAGGCTTTGTAATGTTTGTTAAACAGAAAGAAATCAGAATAGTATTTAGATAGTTCTGGGTATTTTAAAGATAAACTATCTTTAAAGATAAAAAAAAAAAATATTAAGAGTTTGAGCAAAAATCAATTCTGACTGGGCAGCACCAAACTGGATGTAGTCAGGAGAGCTCCACTGGCAGGAGCTAGGCAGGTTTAATGGGAGGAAGTGGAAGCAAAACAAGGAAATTATGGCTATAGTTAAAGCATTTGCTTTATTTGGAAATGCCTATTGGCTGTTTGTGATCAGTCTGATATCTTTAGGTTTTGATTTCTTAACTTTGAGGCATTTACAGGCTTAGGTTTTGTTTTGCTTACAATAGGCTGCTAAGGTATTAGAACCCCCTCAGCCTAATTGCCTCCTTGTTTAATTAATTTAACTGTGTATCTTAGTTAAAATTTATCAGTTAATTGGAGATAAGGTTGGAAACTAATGAGCATATGGAGAGACCACTGCACTTGACTAATTTAAAGAGAAAGATCAGACTTAGAAGATCTTGTGCATATTCCTTACTGGATTTAACTAAACTGACTGAATATTACCTTGTTTTCAGAAACTTTTTCTACCTTTGGGTTTTCAACTAAAAAGAACGCATTATATTTCCATGTTTTGGCAAATATACCAGGTTAGGTCTCCTTTAGCTACAGGCAACTGAAGAACCAACTAAAATGGATTGAATTAAGGGGCTCATTTATGTCATAGAATGTCTGCGTAAGCTGCCCAGGGCTGGTACAGGAGTTCCACGTCATCAGGAACCCAAGAGCAGTCATATCATTCTGCTCCACCATTCTTGGTTTCTGGCTTTTCTCCCATGGCCATGAGATGGCTGCTGTAGTACCTCAGAGCTCATCTCCCTTCAGGACCAGGCCAGCTTAGTTTATCACTTTAAAGAGGCTGTTTCAGGGAAGTGCTCAAGATGACAGCATGAGTAGGACAGCAGAAATCTCCTCCCAAAACCATGTATATTTTTGAAAATACAGCAAATACAACTATTCCTAAAAAAGAGACCAGAAGATACAGTACAACAGCCAGGCGACATCTAAATCTGCGAGACTTCAGCACCTCATGAAAAGGATAAGATACAAAGTCATAACCTAGCAGGACCCAAGCACTCCCCCCACCCCAGCTCACAGCAGGAGGAAAAGAATCAGAGTGGGGAGGGAGTGGAAGCACAGAACTACTAAGTGACCAGCCCCAGTAATCTGCACTGGGAGCACAGACACACATCGCATGGTGTACTGGATATTAGAGAAGGGGAAAAGTAAAATCTGAGATGAAAACTGTGAGTGGGTCCCCACAGCCGGCTCCTCTGGGACAAAAGAAAAGTGGGTGCTTTTTAAAAGTCTTAAAGGGACAAGGGCTTAACAGCTGGACAAAACCATCTGCACACACAGCCCAGCAGGCTGGGAATCTTAAGGAACTTCAGGTGCCCGAACCCCCTGGGGGGAAAGGCAGCTGCAAAGCCCCTCCGGGTGATAAGCAGCCTGCCATTCATTCCCCTTGGATGGCACTGCAAGCAAACTGACTGACCCACTACAAATGTGGGGCAGCCAGAGAACAGACCCACCCAAAGCAACCACACAGAGTCTTCTCCCAGGGTGCAGCCAACCAGGACAGACCCAGAGGCTGTGGCCGGCACTCAACTGCTGGGTACAGACAGAGGAAGCCGGAGCATGGTCCGGAAGGCACAAAGGGGTGCTTTTCTCACAGGAGAACACACCGGCATGTCTGCCACTGCCTGCAGTGAACTAGGCTATCCCAAGGGCCGGCCCACCCAAGGCAGCTCAGGAGATTATCCCAGAGACTGCTCCCAGTGTGCAGGCAACCAGCACAGGTAGCAGAAGCCAGAGTAAGGTCCAGAAAGCATGAAGGGGCACCGTTCTCACAGGAGAACACACCCAGCACATCTGCAAAACCCCTCGCAGGGATCTAGGCTATCCTGAGGGCAGCCCCGCCCATGGCAGCTCAGGAGATTATCCCAGAGACTGCTCCCTGTGTGCAGGTAGTCAACACAGGCAGCAGAGAAGGGCAAGGCGACCAAGAAGCAGGAAGGGGCTTTGCTCTCCCAGCTGACACATGCGCCACCTGCCTGCAACCACTTCTATTGCAATGAAAATGCAGAAAAATCTGCTCCAGTCAAAAATCAGTCAGACAAGCCCAAAGAGAGGGCCTGGTGAGACAGATATAACCAATCTTCCTGAAAAAATAATTCAAAATAAAAGTCATAACCATGCTGATGGACCTGCAGAGAAATATGCAAGAGCTAAGGGATGAAGGCCAGGAGATAACAGAAATGAAAAAAATCAATAGAAGGTCTTAAGAGCAGACTGGATGAGGTGCAAGAGACTGTTAATGGAATAGAAATCAGAGAACAGGCATACAGAGAAGCTGAGGCAGAGAGAGATAAAAGGATCCCTAGGAATGAAAGAATATTAAGAAAATAGTGTCACCAATCCAAACAGAACAATATTCACATTATAGGGGTGCCAGAAGAAGAAGAGAAAGAAAAAGGGATAGAAAGTGTCTTTGAAGAAATAATTGCTGAAAACTTCCCCAAGCAGGGGAAGAAAACAGTCTCTCAGACCATGAAAGCCCACAGATCTCCCAACACAAGCGACCCAAGGGGGACAAACCAAGACATATAATAATTAAAATGGCAAAGATCAAAGACAAAGACAGAGTAGTAAAGACAGCCAGAGAGAGAAAAAAGATCACCTACAAAGGAAAACCCATCAGGCTATCATGACATTAATCAACAGAAACCTTACAGGCCAGAAGAGAATGGCATGATATATTTAATGCAATGAAACATAAGGGCCTTAAACCAAGGATACTGTATCCAGCATGATTATCATTTAAATTTGAAGGAGGAATTAAACAATTTCCAGACAAGCAAAAGTTGAGGGAATTTGCCTTCCACAAATGACCTCTACAGGATATTTTAAAGGGACTGCTCTAGATGAAAGCACTCCTAAGGCTAAACAGATGTCACCAGAGAAAATAAAATCACACCAAAGAAAGCAGACCAACCAAATACAAACTAAAGGCAAAAAATAAAATAAACTATCAACAAAAGCAGTCAAAGGAAACACAGAAGAGTACAGCATAAAACACCTAACATATAAAGAATGGAGGAGGAAGAATAAGAAGGAAGAGAAAAAAAATCAGACTGGGTTTATAATAGCTTAATAAGAGAGTTAACTTAGACAGTTAGATAGTAAAGAAGCTACCTTTGTACCTTTAGTAACCATGAATCCAAAGCATGCAATGGCATAAGGACATATCTATTGATAATCACCCTAAATGTAAATGAATTGAATGCACCAATCAAAAGACAGAGAGTAATAGAATGGATAAAAAAGCAAGACCCATCTATATACTGCTTACAAGAGACTCACCTCAAACCCAAAGATATACACAGACTAAAAGTGAAGGGATGGAAAAAAATATTTCATGCAAACAACAGGGAGAAAAAAGCAGGTGTTCCAGTACATGTATCAGACAAAATAGACTTCAAAACAGTAAAAAGAGATAAGAAGGACATTACATAATGATAAAGGGGCCAGTCCAACAAGAAGATAGAACCATTATAAATATCTGTGCACCCAATAGAGGAGCACTGACATATGTGAAACAAATACTAACAGAATTCAAAGAGGAAATAGAATGCAATGCATTCAATTTTAGGAGACTTCAACACACCACTCACTCTAAAGGACAGATCCAGCAGACAGAAAATAAGTAAGGAAACAGAGGCACTGAAGAGCACACTAGAACAGATGGACCTAACAGACATCTACAGAATTCTACACCCAAAAGCAGCAGGATAAACCTTCTCCTCAAGTGCACATGGAACATTTTCCAGAATAGACCGTATACTAGGCCACAAAGAGCCTCAGTAAATTCAAAAAGATTGAAATTCTACCAACCAACTTCTCAGATCACAAAGGTATAAAACTAGAAATAAATTGTACAAAGAAAACAAAAACGCTCACAAACACATGCAGCATAAGAACATGCTCTGAAATAATCAATGGATCAGTGACCAAATTAAAACAGAGATCAAGCAATTTATGGAGACAAATGATAACAACAGCACAAAGCCCCAACTTCTCTGGGACACAGCAAAGGTAGTTCTAAGAGGAAAGTATATAGCAATCCAGGCCTATTTAAAGAAGGAAGAACAATCCCTAATGAATAGACTAAAGTCACAATTATTGAAACTGGAAAAAGAAGAACAAATGAGGCCCAAAGTCAGCAGAAGGAGAAACATAATAAAGATCAGAAAAGAAATAAATAAAATTGAGAGGAATAAAACAATAGAAAAAAATCAATGAAACCAAGAGCTGGTTCTTTGAGAGAATAAACAAAATAGATAAACCCCTAGCCAGACTTGTTAAGAAAAAAGAAGAGTCTACACACATAAACAGAATCAGAAATGAGAAAAGAAAAATCACAATGGACACCACAGAAATACAAAGAATTATTAGAGAATACTATGAGAATCTATACACTAACAAGCTGGATAACCTAGAAGAAATGAACAACTTTCTAGAAAAATACAACCTTACAAGACTGACCAAGGACAAAATTGAAAATCTAAACAGACCAATTACCAGCAAAGAAATTGAACTGATAATCATAAAACTAACCAAGAACAAAATCCTTGGACCAGATGGTTTCACTGCTGAGTTTTATCAGACACATAGAGAAGACGTAATACCCATTCTCCTTAAAGTTTTCCAAAAGTGGAAGAGGAGGGAATAGTTCCAAACTCATTCTATGAAGCAAGCATCACTAATATCAAAACCAGGCAAAGATGCCACAAAATAAGAAAATTTCAGACCAATATCCTTGATGAACATAGATGCAAAAATACTCAACAAAATATTAGGAAACTGAATTCAAAAATACATCAAGGGGATCATACACCATGATCAAGTGGAATTCATCTCAGTGATGCAAAGATGGTACATTCAAAAATCCATTAACATCATCCACCACATCAACAAAAAGGACAAAAACCACATAATCATCTCCATAGAGGCAGAAAATGCACTTGACAAAATTCAACATCCATTCATGATGAAAACTCTCAACAAAATGGGTACAGAGGGCAAGTACCTCAACATAATAAAGGCCATATATGACACACCCACAGCCAACATCATACCTGACAGTGAAAAGCTGAAAGCTTTTCACCTAAGATCGGGAACAAGACAGGGATGCCCACTCTCCCCACTTTTATTCAACATAGTACTGGAGGTCCTAGCCATGGCAATCAGACAAAACAAAGAAATACAAGGTATCCCGATTGGTAAAGAAGAAGTCAAACTGTCACTATTTGCAGATGACATGATATTGCACATAAAAAGCCCTAAAGACTTCAAAACTACTAGAACTAATATCTGAATTCAGCAAAGTTTCAGGATACAAAATTAATACACAGAAATCTGTTGCATTCCTATACACTAATGATGTAGCAGAAAGAGAAATCAGGAAAAGAATTCCATTCACAATTGCATCAAAAAGAATAAAATGCCTAGGAATAAACCTAACCAAGGAAGTGAAAGACCTATACCCTGAAAATTACACGACACTCTTAAGTGGAATTAAAGAGGACCCTAACAAATGGAAATTCATCCCATGCTGTGAGTAGGAAGAATTAATATTGTCAAAATGGCCATCCTGCCTAAAGCAATCTACAGATTCAATGCAATTCCTATCAAAATACCAACAAACTGGAAAAAATCATTTTAAAATTCATATGGAACCACAAAAGACCCTGAATAGCCAAAGCAATCCTGAGAAGGAAGAATAAAGCAGGGGGATCGCTTCCCAACTTCAAGCTCTACTACAAAGCCACAGGAATCAAGACAATTTGGTATTGGCACAAGAACAAAGCCACAGACCAGTGAAACAGAATAGAGAGTCCAGATAATAACCCAAACATATATGGTTGATTAATATACAATAAAGGAGCCATATTTATACACTGGGGAAATGACAGCCTCTTCAACAGCTGGTGTTGGCAAAACTGGACAGCTACATGTAAGAGAATGAAACTGGATCATTGTCTAACCCCACGCACAAAAGTAAACTCCAAATGGATCAAAGACCTTAATGTAAGTCATGAAACCATAAAACTCTTAGAGAAAAACATAGGCAAAAATCTCTTGGACATAAACATGAGCAACTTCTTCATGAACATATCTCCCTGGGAAAGGGAAACAAAAGCAAAAATGAAGTGGGCTTATATCTAGCTGAAAAGCTTCTGTATACGAAAGGAGACCATCAATAAAACAAAAAAGTCACCCTACAGTATGGGTGAATATATTCATAAATGATATATCCGATAAAGGGTTGACATCCAAAATATATAAAGAGCTCACACACCTCAACAAACAAAAAGCAAATAATCCATTAAAAAATGGGCAGAGGATATGAACAGACACTTCTCCAAGGAAGAAATTCAGATGGCCAACAGGCACATGAAAGATGCTCCACATCGCTAGTCATCAGAAAAATGCAAATTAAAACCACAATGTGATATCACCTCACACGAGTTAGGATGGCCACCAAAAAGACAAACAACAACAAATGTTGGCAAGGATGTGGAGAAAGGGGAACCCTCCTACACTGCTGGTGGGAATGTAAATTAGTTCAACCATTGTAGAAAGCAGTATGGAAGTTCCTCAAAAAACTCAAAATAGAAATACCATTTGACCCAGGAATTCCATTCCTAGGAATTTACCCTAAGAATGCAGGAGCCCAGTTTGAAAAAGACATGCATCCCTATGTTTATCGCAGCACTAACTACAATAGCAAAGAAATGGAAGCAACCTAAGTGTCCATCAGTAGGTGAATGGATAAAGATGTGGTACATATACACAATGGAATATTATGCAGCCATAAGAAGAAAACAAATCCTACCATTTGCAACAACATGGATGGAGCTAGAGGATATTATGCTCAGTGAAATAAACCAGGCAGAGAAAGACAAATATCAAATGATTTCACTCATCTGTGGAGTATAAGAACTAAGAAAAAACTGAAGGAACAAAACAGCAGAAGACTCTCAGAACCCAAAAATGGACTAACAGTTTACAAAGGGAAAGGGACTGGGGAGGATGGGTGGAAAGGGAGGGATAAGGGGGAAATAGGGGCATTATGATCAGCACACATAATGTGGGGGTGGGGCATGGGGAAGGCAGTACAACACAGAGAAGTAGTGATTCTATAGCATCTTACTACACTGATAGACAGTGATTGTAATGGGGTATGTGGTCGGGACTTGATAATGGGGGGAGTCTAGTAACCGTAATGTTGCTCATGTAATTGTAGATTAATGATAACAACAACAACAACAAAAAGAGGCTGTTTCAAAGTTTCATCCAATGACTTAGATGTTCCTGGCAAGAATTTGGTCACATGGTCACCTCTAATGGAAAGATTGTTGGAAAGGTATTTTAGCTTTCAAGCCACCATGTAAAAATGACAAGATTGAAAAGAATGGCAAAAAAAGGCAAGAATGAAAGATTGTGAATGGCTTTTAACCTACCATGTCTGCCTCTGTGGGCAAAGGGATAAGGAAATTTATTATATATGTATATATTAATAGGCCATTCAACTTATTTTCTAAATCACAGAGAGAGAAAACATATTTCCTTAGCAAATACTGACTTTTGGAAGTGTTGTTTGGCACTACAAGGCAGATCTTAATTTATTAACATAAGAGTTATGTACTTAACACTGAGATGGTTTGCCAGTATGCTATACCATTATGATTTGACCTTCAGCTGAGCCATTTTTCAAATGCTTTCATTTAAACCCTGAACACTTCTAAACACTCAAATTTCAGTATAGCACAGATCTCAGCCTCATTATTCCCTTTCTAAACTATATCAGGAAAAAGAAAACAGGAATTGCAGGTTTGTCTGATTCCCTTACATATCAGCAAGCTAGGGAAGCAAGATGTTAAGTGGTCTCATTTATACAGTAACTCCCCATGTGAGAATCACTTAGGAGGCCTTTAAGAAATTCTGAAAAAATGATATTTAAGGTGGAGCCAACATGGCGGCATGAGTAGGACAGTGGGAATCTCCTCCCAAAAACATATATATTTTTGAAAATACAACAAATACAACTAATCCTAAAAGAGAGACCAGAAGACACAGGACAACAGCCAGACTACATCCACATGTGCAAGAGCCCAGCGCCTGGTGAAAGGGGTAAGATACAAGCCCCGGGCCGGCGGGACCCAAGCACTCCTCCCCCCAGCTCCTGGCGGGAGGAGAGGAGTCAGAGCCGGGAGAGAGAGGGAGCCCAGGACTGCTAAACACCCAGCCCCAGCCATCCGCACAAGAGCGCAGACACAGTGCACGCATGGAGGCTGGGAACTAAGGAAACAGGGCAGCAAGACCTCTGAGTGGGTCCCGAAGCTGATGCCCCTGTGACAAAGTAAAGCGAGTGCTTTTTGAAAGTCTTAAAGGGACAAGGATGCAACAGCTGGATGGAAACAACACAGGTCACAGACCAGCAGCTGGAAATTACATGGAAAACCAGGCACACTAACCCCCCAGGCAACAGCTATGAGACCCCTCACAGAGGTAAACAGCAAAACAGCCCCCCGTCCATTACCCCTCCGGGTGTGGTGAAAGCAGAGAAGAAGCCTAAGGCTGGCCACCCCCTCAGCAAGGGAGCTTCCTTCATACCAGCCGGGCAAGACACAAAGACACAGTCTACACGCAATTACCCAACACAAGCCACTAGGGGACGCAGTTGTCCCATTAAAGAAAGGCCAGTAGCAAGTGAAAAGTTTGGCCCTCCCAGCTGACAGTCAATAGCACCTATCAACATGAAAAGGCAAAAAAATATGAACCAGACAAGACTAACCCAGACAGCTTCGGCATCTGCTACATCTTTCCCTGAGAAGGAACCTGGGGAGATAGATTTAATCAGTCTTCCTGAAAAAGAATGCAAAACAGAAGTCAAAACCATCCTGATGGACTTGCAGAGAAATATGCAAGAACTAAGGAAGGAGAATACAGAAATAAAACAAGCTCTAGAAGGACTTCAAAACAGAATGGACGAGATGAAAGAGACCATTAATGGACTAGAAAACAGAGAACAGGAACACAGAGAAGCGGATGCAGAGAGAGATAAAAGGATCTCCAGGAATGAAAGAATTCTAAGAGAGCTGAGTGACCAATCGAAATGTAACAATATCCGCATTATAGGGGTACCAGAAGAAGAAGAGAGAGAAAAAGAGATAGAAAGTGTCTTTGAAGAAATAATTGCTGAAAACTTCCCCAAACTAGGGGAGGACATGGCCTCTCAGACCACAGAAGTACACGGAACTCCCATGACAAGGGATCCAAGAAGGGCAACACCAAGACACATAATAATTAAAATGGCAAAGATCAAAGACAAGGACAAAGTATTAAAGGCAGCCACAGAGAAAATAAAAGGTTACCTATAAAGGAAAACCCATCAGGCTATCAGCAGACTTCTCAACAGAAACCCTACAGGCCAGAAGAGAATGGCATGATATACTTAATGCAATGAAACAGAAGGGCCTCGAACCAAGACTACTGTATCCAGCATGATTATCATTTAAATATGAAGGAGGGATTAAACAATTCCCAGACAAGCAAAAGTTGAGGAAATTTGCCTCCAACAAACCACCTCTACAGGGCATCTTACAGGGACTGCTCTAGATGGGAGCACTCCTAAAAAGAGCACAGAACAAAACACCCAACATATGAAGAAGGGAGGAGAAGGAATAAGAAGGGAGATAAATAAAGAATCATCAGACCGTGTTTATAATAGCTCAACAAGCAAGTTAAGTTAGACAGTAAGATAGTAAAGAAGCTAACCCTGAACCTTTGGTAACCACAAACTTAAAGCCTGCAATGGCAATAAGTACATACCTTTCAATAATCACCCTAAATGTAAATGGACTGAATGCACCAATCAAAAGACACAGAGTAACAGAATGGATAAAAAAGCAAGATCCATACATATGCTGCTTACAAGAGACTCACCACAAACCCAAAGACATGCACAGACTTAAAGTCAAGGGATGGAAAAAGACATTTCATGCAAACAATATAGAGAAAAAAGCAGGTGTTGCAATTCTAGTACCACACAAAACAGACTCAAAATAAAGAAAGTAACAAAAGATAAAGAAGGACATTACATAATGATAAATGGCTCAGTCCAACAAGAGGATATAACCATTATAAATATATATGCACCCAATACAGGAGCACCAACATATCTGAAACAAATACTAACAGAACTAAAGGAGGAAATAGAATGCAATGCATTCATTCTGGGAGACTTCAACACACCACTCACTCCAAAGGAAAGATCCACCAGACAGAAAATAAGTAAGGACACAGAGGCACTGAACAACACACTAGAACAGATGGACCTAATAGATATCTACAGAACTCTACATCCAAAAGCAACAGGATACACATTCTTCTCAAGTGCACATGGAGCATTCTCCAGAATAGACCACATACTTGGCCACAAAAAGAGCCTCAGTAAATTCCAAAAGACTGAAATCCTACCAACCAACTTTTCAGACCACAAAGGCATAAAACTAGAAATAAACTGTACAAAGAAAGCAAAAAGGCTCACAAACACATGGGGGCTTAACAACACGCTCCTAAATAATCAGTGGATGAATGACCAAATCAAAATGGAGATCCAGCAATATATGGAAACAAACGACAACAACAACACAAAGCCCCAACTACTGTGGGATACACCAAAAGCAGTCTTAAGAGGAAAGTATATAGCAATCCAGACATATTTAAAGAAGGAAGAAAAATCCCAAATGAATGGTCTAATGTCACAATTATCAAAATTGGAAAAAGAAGAACAAATGAAGCCTAAGGTCAGCAGAAGGAGGGACATAATAAAGATCAGAGAAGAAATAAATAAAATTGAGAAGAATAAAACAATAGCAAAAATCAATGAAACCAAGAGCTGGTTCTTCAAGAAAATAAACAAAATAGATAAGCCTCTAGCCAGACTTATTAAGAGGAAAAGAGAGTCAACACAAATCAACAGAATCAGAAATGAGAAATGAAAAATCACGATGGACCCAACAGAAATACAAAGAATTATTAGAGAGTACTATGAAAACCTATATGCTAACAAGCTGGAAAACCTAGGAGAAATGAACAACTTCCTATAAAAATACAACCTTCTAAGACTGACCCAGAAAGAAACAGAAAATCTAAACAGACCAATTACCAGCAACGAAATTGAAGCGGTAATCAAAAAACTACCCAAGAACAAAACCCCCGGGCCAGATGGATTCACCTCGGAATGGGAAGACATAGTACCCATTCTCCTGAAAGTTTTCCAAAAAATAGAAGAGGAGGGGATACTCAAAAGCTCATTCTATGAAGCCAACATCACCCTAATACCAAAACCAGGCAAACACACCACCAAAAAGAAAATTACAGACCAATATCCCTGATGAATGTAGATGCAAAAATACTCAACAAAATATTAGCAAACTGAATTCAAAAATACATCAAAAAGATAATACACCATGACCAAGTGGGATTCATCCCAGGGATGCAAGGATGGTACAACATTTGAAAGTCCATCAACATCATCCACCACATCAACAAAAAGAAGGACAAAAACCACATGAAAAGAAGGACAAAAACCACATGATCATCTCCATAGATGCTGAAAAATCATTCGACAAAATTCAACATCCATTCATGATAAAAACTCTCAACAAACTGGGCATAGAGGGCAAGTACCTCAACATAATAAAGGCCATATATGATCAAGCTAACATCATACTGAACAGTGAGAGGCTGAAAGCTTTTCCTCTGAGATCAGGAACAAGACAGGGATGCCCACTCTCTCCACTGTTCTTCAACATAGTACTGGAGGTCCTAGCCACGGCAATTAGACAAAACAAAGAAATACAAGGAATCCAGATAGGTAAAGAAGAAGTCAAACTGTCACTATTTGCAGATGACATGATATTGTACATAAAAAACCCTAAAGATTCCACTCCAAAACTACTATAACTAATATCAGAATTCAGCAAAGTTGCAGGATACAGGATACAAAATTAACACACAGAAATCTGTGGCTTTCCTATACACCAGCAATGCACTAATAGAAAGAGAAATCAGGAAAACAATTCCATTCACAATAGCATCAAAAAGAATAAAATACCTAAGAATAAATCTAACCAAGGAAGTGGAAGACCTATACCCTGAAAACTACAAGACACTCGTAAGAGAAATTAAAGAGGACACTAACAAATGGAAACTCATCCCATGCTCCAGGCTAGAAAGAATTAATATCGTCAAAATGGCCATCCTGCCCAAAGCAATATACAGATTCGATGCAATCCCTATCAAATTACCAACAGCATTCTTCAATGAACTGGAACAAATTGTTCAAAAATTCATATGGAACCACCAAAGACCCCGAATAGCCAAAGCAATCCTGAGAAGGAAGAATAAAGTAGGGGGGATCTCACTCCCCAACTTCAAGCTCTACTATAAAGCCATAGTAATCAAGACAATTTGGTACTGGCACAAGAACAGAGCCACAGACCAGTGGAACAGACTAGAGAATCAAGACATTAACCCAGACATATATGGTCAATTAATAAATGATAAAGGAGCCATGGACATGCAATGGGGAAATGACAGTCTCTTCAACAGATGGTGCTGGCAAAACTGGACAGCTACATGTAGGAGAATGAAACTGGACCATTGTCAAAAGTAAACTCAAAATGGATCAAAGACCTGAATGTAAGTCATGAAACCATTAAACTCTTGGGAAAAAAAAGGCAAAAACCTCTTAGACATAAACATGAGTGACCTCTTCTTGAACATATCTCCCTGGGTAAGGAAAACAACAGCATAAATGAACAAGTGGGACTATATTAAGCTGAAAAGCTTCTGCACAGCAAAAGACACCATCGATAGAACAAAAAGGAACCCTACAGTATGGGAGAATAAATTTGTAAATGACAGCTCTGATAAAGGCTTGACGTCCAGAATATATAAAGAGCTCATATGCCTCAACAAACAAAAATCAAATAACCCAATTAAAAAATGGGCAGAGGAACTGAACAGACAGTTCTCAAAAAAAGAAATACAGATGGCCAACAGACACATGAAAAGATGCTCCTAATTATCAGAGAAATGCAAATTAAAACTACAATGAGGTATCACCTCACACCAGTAAGGATAGCTGCCATCCAAAAGACAAACAACAAATGTTGGCAAGGCTGTGGAGAAAGGGGAACCCTCCTACACTGCTGGTGGGAATGGAAATTAGTTCAACCATTGTGGAAAGCAGTATGGAGGTTCATCAAAATGCTTAAAACAGACTCATCATTTGATCCAGGAATTCCACTCCTAGGAATTTACCCTAAGAACGCAGCAATCAAGTTTGAGAAAGACAAATGCACCCCTATGTTTATTGCAGCACTATTTACAATAGCCAAGAATTGGAAGCAACCTAAATGTCCATTGGTAGATGAATGGATAAAGAAGATGTGGTACATATACACAATGGAATACTACTCAGCCATAAGAAGAGGGCAAATCCTACCATATGCAGCAACATGGATGGAACTGGAGGGTATTATGCTCAGTGAAATAAGCCAAGCAGAGAAAGAGAAATACCAAATGATTTCACTCATCTGAGAAGTATAAGAACAAAGGAAAAACTGAAGGAACAAAACAGCAGCGGAATCACAGAACCCAAGAATGGACTAACAGGTACCAAAGGGAAAGGGACTGGGGAGGATGGGTGGATAGGGAGGGATAAGGGCGGGGGAGAAGAAGGGGGTTATTAAGATTAACATGCATAATGGGGGCGTGGGAGAAAGGGGAGGGCTGAACAACACAGAGAAGACAAGTAGTGATTCTACAACATTTTGCTATGCTGATGGACAGTGACTGTAAAGGGGTTTATAGGGGGGAACTGGTATAGGGGAGAGCCTAGTAAACATAATATTCTTCATGTAAGTGTAGATTAATGATAACAAAAAAAAGAAAGAAAGAAAAGGGGGATTACTCACTGATAGGATAAAACTAACTGTAAATCAACGATTAATGCATGCTTTAAATAGCCTTAATTTTGATCACTTAAAGGGTGTCAGATGATCAGCTAAGGAGGTCCATTTTTCTGATAATATTCCTTTCTCTTAAAAAAAAAAAGCAGTTCCTGTGTGGTGACCTCCAAGGAGTTCTACACAATGTTAAAAAGGGCATATCAAAGTGTAAGCAAAGGGTCTGTTTCTGTTTATACAGAGGATCAAAGCCTAATTTGGCTACCCAGAAAATGAACTAAGATACGATATGAAGAAGAACTTCCAACATCAGCACTCTCTGGAAGACTCACACCAGAAGATGATCATCAAAAAACGTCAACAAAGATGCAGGCGCTGCTACAGCTGTAGCTGCATTCATCCCACCGGTTCCCGGACTTGCCATGGGAATGAAGAAGGAGATATCTAAGCTGGCCTGTGCATATAGTAAAGCAACAAATTTGACTGGACCTATACTGTTGGAACTCAACCAAGAATTAGGAGAAGTGCAAGTTTTAGTGCTCCAAAATCTTACAACTACAGACTATCTACTGTTAATAGAACATATGGGATGTGAACAGTCCCCAGGAATGGGTTGTTTTAATTTGTCTGATTTCTCTCAGACTGTTCAAGTACAGTTGGACAATATCCATCATATCATAGATAAATTTTCACAAATGCCTAGAATGCCTAACTGGTTTTCTTGGTTTCACTGGAGATGGCTGGTAATTATAGATCTGCTTTGGTTATGTAACTGTATTCCTATTATGCTAATGTGTGTGCACAATTTAATTAGTAGTTTAAAACCTATACATGCTGAAGTTACTGTACATGAAGATATGTCAAAGAAATAATCAATCTTCCCATGCTTTCTTCTGCCTGCTACTTCTATAGCTTTTCTTCTTCCTTCCTAATTACAACCCTTAAATAGAATTCGTGCCTCATATCGAATTTACCGAGTATCATAATTCCTCCAAGTGGTAAAGATACCTCAAGACAAATGCTGGGCATAGAAGCCACAGGGCATAAATCTGCAAAGAAGTAAAAAGCTAACCTTTTCAGACAATATGGTTTCTCTCTCACTTACCAACTTTACATTTCCCTGTATGGTCCCGGAAGATAACTGGTTAGCCAGAGATGGGTAAGATTCCTCAAGGGAGGAACAACCTGAGACAGGCACAGTCGCAGGGGGGCCATCAGGTGAGAAATTGGGGATCAACAGAGGTGAGGCTGAGAACCTCGCCCCCCCTGTTCTGAGAGAAATCTTCTGCATCCGTGGATGTTTTATTGCCCTTGTCTAGTTTGGATTAACACATAGTCTACAGGCACACACCTGATCATCTGCATTTGCTCTCTTACAACACTAAACTATGTTTTCTACCTTTATCTTGCATCTACCTACCACTTCAGCATTTTATTAAAAATAATAGTAATAATAATAATAATAAAGGGAGAAATGTGGTATCCACATATAAATCAAGTAAAAAATCAAACAAATATTCATATTTGAACTGATTGTTTATAGTTCATAATGCATGATCAAAACCGAAAGTTTCTGTGATGAATGCCCTTGTACTGTTCACCATGTAAGAACTTATTCACTATGTAAGAATTCATTCACCATGTAAGAACTTGTTCGTTATGCTTCAGAAGATTGGAGACTGATGAGAATTAGGCTTGAGATGGATTAATGATTGTGCATTGAGCATTGACCCCCCTATACAGAATTTTATTGTTGTTAACAACCATTTGATCAATAAATATGAGAGATGCCCTCTCAAAAAAAATGATATTTAAGTTTCTAGATAATAATATGCATCTAATGCTGAGAACTAGTGCACTAGAAAAAAAGAAGGGGGAAAGAAATAGCATGGAAAAGCTTGAGCAAGTTATTGAATTTCTTAAGCTCACTTTTCTCATCTGTTAAATGAGTTAAACCATATAAAGATTGTTTGGTTCATGGCACATAATAAACAATAAATATCATTATTGTTTTGGTGATGTTAATATATTTTTAAGTCTTTTTATTTGTGAGCAAATGGGAGTTTCTCCAAGGCAGGTGATAATATATGAGAGCATAGATCTTGAAGACAGAAAAATTTGGTGTTTAAATTCCAGCTTGGTCACTTACTAGTTAATTTGACATTAAGCAGGTGAATTGTTGGATCTGAATCTGTTTTCTCATCTATTAAATGTGAATAATACTTCTCTCATGTTGTGAAGATTAGAAGATACTACATATGCTAAGTATTATTTTCAAGAAAGTAAAATCATGACTTATGCAAATTTAAAATGGACACATAACAAAGATTTTATTCAACTCTTTAATTACTAAGGAACCAGTAAGATGGCAAACCCATTCAAATGAGAATTTGACTTTGAAATCTTTATAACCTGTGTCAAAATTCATTTGCAATGATAAACAGGAATTATGTGCATTGCTATCGATTATTTACAATTCAACAGCTATCCCTACCAAATTATGAAATAATCTAATCAAAAGAGAATCAATTCAAGTTGCACATTTCTGGAATCAGTTAAACGCTGATGGTCTCCTGGACAATACCCAGCACTCCACTGAAGGACTCAGGAATCTTATTTGCCCATTTCCAAGTTGTAATGTGGAGTTAAAGCACACAGCAGAATGGACCTGCCATGGTAGAAAGTATTGAGTAAGTGGCGGCTCCTGCTCTTGGTATTCTTGGGTAATATGACTACTTGCCTAGAAAACCGAGGCAAATCAACTAAGTATACTGAAAGGTTTATCATTACTATGACATTATGCACTCATGCCTTACATTCTTCACTCTACTGTAAACACAGTGGTGACAGATTTTTATATAAAGAAAAGTCATATTCCAAAGCAGGATAATAGATAACCTGAGCAATATGCAGGGAACGAGGCCTCAGTGAGCCCAGAGTTGGATGACACAGCAAGGTGTCCTTCCTAAAGCTGGAGAGTGTTACCTTTGCCATCTCTGATAACTCTAGCCACCAAGGGGCAGGAGCCCAAGCCACCAGTCAGGCCCATGCCCTGACCTAGAGATGCAGGGGAGCGATGGTTGGAGGCAACCCAAAAATTCGTGGCCAGGGAGGTTTTGGGGTGAGGAGGATGGAAACTTACATGGGCATTCAGATAAACCTTCAAACTAAAATTTCAAAGAAAATGAGAATTAACACTAAAAAAGACAGCAAATAAATCATGACCAGAGAAATAAATAAGTAGAGAATACAATGAGTCATTAATTGTGGAAGAATATTTAGCATGTTAAACATGGTAAGGGAAGGAAAACATTTCAAGGGGTGGCCGATGTTTTGAAGTGTGTTCCAACAATTGGCCATTTGCTCTCAGCTCCATTTCCACCCTTTTGCAGCAGTCAAAAGTCTGCATGTTCCAGTCTTTTCCATACTGTGTTACCAGCTGTCTCTCAGGGACAATCTGCCAATGGGAGACACTGACAAAGACTGGAAATGAGGAGGACTTGCCCTCTTCTGGAGGAGACTCAGACAAACGCAGCAGTAGCAGCCAGAGGCAAGCCCAAGTCCCTCACTGGCAACACAGTTTGGACAGCAGAGTTCCTGGACTTCTGTAACATCAGCAGGGTGTTTATATTTTATTTTAACCATCACTTTATTTCCATTCAGACTGAAGGAAAATTTAGAAAAGCTTCTATTGTAGGTAGCAAGACAAGGGAAATGCAGAGGACTGTTGATGCCATTGCTTTGAAGTTGGTCCATCAATTATCATGACTGAAACATAACCCCCACAGCTTCCGCCAAGTGTAATAAAATGTTTCCCAAAATGTTGTCTAATTATAGGATACAATAAAGTCTGCTTACTTTCATTTCCAATGCTGCAGAACTGCCTGCTCCCTGTAAATCAGCTGCAGTGGGGGTCCAGCAGCTTCAGGAGCGCACAGTGAGTGTGCAGTAATTGCCCCAGGATTGTGGCCAATTCCTTTTGTTCCTCCTGCATGGTACTGGCTTCCAGCAGTTACTAATCTGGAGGTATCTTTTTTGTTTTGCTCATCCAATCCTTCCATATTTGCAACCACTTTTCTGTACTACATTCTCTCTGTTGGTTCTGACTGCCCAAGTGGATACTGACTGATGGGCAATACCAGCAGAGTACAGATGACATTCAGCATTCTCACATATGCTGAACCATTAGAACAATGACACTTAAGGAACTGTGAATGCAAGCAGGAGCTAACCTGCTCTGCCAAAAAATTTAACAATTTACACATTATAAATGCATATGCATATCTCTACAAAGGAGCTGGTTTTCTCACAGAAGTAGGATTAAGGGTAATTTTTATGAGGTGAGAGGATCACAGATAATGGTACCGCTATAACTTGGTTCAAATCCCAGCTTTGCACCCTCCTAGATATGTAGCCTAGGCAGAAATTTTAACATTTATGCCTACTTCTCCAAATGCAAAGTGGATGAAATGGTATCTCAAAAGTTATTTGATGAGAAAAAAATGAGTTAATGAAGTTAAAGAACAAAGAATGCCTGGTAATAGAATTTAATAGAATTTATTAATTTATTTAAAAAGTAATTTTTGGAAATGTTTCCAACTTTTCTTTATTTCCCAACTTTAATAAAGGATATATAATTGACCAGAAAACATCATAAAAAGAAAAATATTCCACAAAAAAGGAAACATAAATTATCTTATTGTTAAATTTGTAATACTTACAGTGCCACAGGGCTTAGTTAGAAGCCACATCCTATTGGTCACACAAACTGCCCCAGCAGAATGTGGGAGGAAACTAACGCAAGGGTGTTTAGGGTGGGGTCACTGTGGGCCATCTTAGAGACTGGCCCCAATTTGGAATAGGAAGACCATTGTCATGCTTATAGCCAAATTAATTTTTTTTAAGCAATGCATGCAGCTAAGAGTAGCAGGAACCCCAGCAAACAGTGATTTTTAACAAGGAAGAGGTTTTTTTGTTTCATGTCAGAAGGAGTCCAAGAGTAGGCAGTGCACAGTTAACATGGTGGGCAAGGATACCTTCAAGGCTCCAGGCTTTGGGATCTACTGCCCTTAGTGATGACAGCAGCACTTCCAGAACTCCCAGCAGAAAGAGACCACATGACACCAATGCCTTCCCTTCACACTCATTGGCCAGAATCCTGTCATGCTACTTCTAGTAAGGCAAGCTGGGAAACTGAGTTTTTAGACACTCCACAGTTTGAGGTAAATGAAGGCAAGGAAAATTGTATTGATTGAGCCCAACATTTCTTCCTAAATTCAGATTCTGAACACTGCCTTTTCCTAAGGTAGATAATGAGGCAACACATTCTTGGAGCCACATTATAACAAAAGTACAGGTCCTTACACATACAGGTTCTTATTAACTGTCTCTTGGGTGAATATATTATATAGGATTAGGTGTTTAACATCTCTTAAAAGCATTAGCCTTATACAAGTATTTACCTAAAATGACTATATTCTATTTGCATTCACTGAGAAAAATAGACTTTCCATTATTAAGAAGTAAAAAGAATAAAGCAATATAGTAATTCTTTGCAGTTTAATTTTCTCTTAATTTCAGGATTTGTATTCCAGGTTTTGTTCTATGCATGAAAAGCTAGGCCCTGCTATACTTCAGCTGTCAGCTTCCCCTGCCACCCTTGTGTTCCCAAACCTTTTCCTGCTGCCCTATACCCCTGTCCTCACACATAAGTTCTTTTTCCATCATCATTCTACTTGGCTCAGAATTTTCTTTTTTAAATAACACACAAATAAAAAGTTATAGGGAAAGATGATAAAATACATTCCCTTTAGAAAACAACTGATGTTATAAGAAGTTAACTTTGTAAAAGAGACAAACCAAAACACACTGGATTCTGAAAATACCATGAAATGCCAACATAGCATTTTTGTACTTTAAAAAAAATGTCTTCAACTTTTATGCCAACATGACTTTAAAATTGAAGCTGTTAAAAATACACATTTAATTTAGCAGGTTTTAATTCACAGGGTTTTTTCATGGGTGGGGTTGAAAAGTGGTGAGTTGCATTTTGCCAGAGGAATATACTGCCTCTGTACTAGTCAGACTTTGTACTAAGAATAGACTTGTGGGCTGCAGGATAATTAAAAAGTGCTTGGCATAATTGAAGTTCTGGTGAGGAAATGATTAAAGTCATGGCCTTGCATGTTGGGTGTATACTAACTACTTTAAAACTTGGACACTGGAATGTATGGCCTTAAAAGGATTATATTAAGATGAAAAACATAAAATGCCCCTGATAAACCATACTTTCATGTTTAAATATAACTAGAATCACTAAAATTATATATTGATTTTACACGAATAGTGAAACTTCCTATACCTACTGGAAATATAGAAAAGCATCTTTTTTAAAAGGGTAGCTTATGCTCTTACTCAAAACAATGGAAAATAAACTAGAGTAAAATGTTTACTTGGCCATTTTAGCATTAAGAAAGATTTTCAGTATTATTCAGTACCTCTAGCTTTGTGAAATACTAAAACTTAAAAGTATTTAATGTATTTAATTCTTGTTATTTGAAAAAGTACCAAATACTGTTTCTTCCTTGAATTAAATTATTTAAAGTCAAAGAATTAGGCTTTCTTTTAAAGGTTAAACAGTCTAAGTAGGCAACTACTACCAATGGCTACTTTGGAGGTGGAAGCTGGGGTAATACTTTTCATAGCAGTATCATTTGAATTTGTTTTTAAGTAAACATTACCCTCATAATTAAATTAGTAATGATAAAATTAAGTTGAAGAGTTTATAAGGTCAAAAATCACTGAAGAAACTGGAAAATAAATCATGAAAAAAGAATAACCTTGACTGAAACTTGACAAGTAGGTTCACATATGATATGACCAAGTTTCTAAACAGTAAGACACAACCTGAATCTAGAATTATCATCTTAAGACAAAACAGGAAAACAGAAATGATTACATATTATTTTGTGTTACAGCTTAAAAAAAAAAACCTATCCTAAAAAACAAGAAACTCCAAATTCTTTATTATTAAATATCAGTTGACTTGTTAACAAAAGGAAAGGCCAGCTTCCTCATCTTTTTCATGGTAATTTTGAAGTCTCGTTAACATGCTTTTATTACCAGGTCTCAGAGTTCCCAAGGTAGGTGTGGACTGCATGTAACCAGTTAAAGATAAAAATATAAATTTAAATGATTATTTTATACATGACTACAACATTAATTCTTTATTCTAAAAAGTATATTGCACCATTATAAAACCAATAAATGATGGAATTTACAATTGCCAGACTCAAATTATTAAGGACTGAAAAGTGGATAGGAAAAGTAGAAAACTTCTCGCCATGAAAAGGCACTGAAACAAAATAAAAACAATGAAATAGTCACAATTTATCAGGCAAAAATTTTAAAAAAGCATGCAGAGATAGTAGTATTTATACCATACAATTGTAATTGAAGGAAAAAGAATAAAATAAGAAAATGAAACCTATTTAAATAGTATAATTTGTAGTAAAGACAAGTCATCAACTTTGTGGCTATCCACAAAGAATAAAAAAGTGAATGGTCTTGGACATATTTTGAAGGGGCAGTAGAATAAAAATATTGCATGTAGTAATAAAAATGGACAGCAAACACACATGTAGTGGGAAACTTCAATATACATCAGCATAAATCTATGACAGATAGACAAAAGAAGGCAGATTTACAAAATTAATAATGTAGTAAACAAAGAATAGATTCCCAACAGTAGAAATTACAAAAACCATATTTTCACTATAATATAAAATCGAAAGCAAGAAAACATTTAAAGACACATACATGAAACAAGAAAAATACAAACAAGCCAACAAACGCAAACCACGCGCACACATAACCAGCCACACACCTCAGTCCTTTGACAGGTATTAGCCAGATATAAATGGAAAAGCATTAGAGTCTTCCACTACTTAAACAGAATAAAAATAAACTACTGCAATGAATTAAAATAGAAAAAAAAATATAAGCTATGTGTCTGTAAGAATACACCAAAAAACGAAAAAACAAAAATCCTTATTTTCCACTTCTGGAGTTTGCTAGGCACTCACTCATTATTCTAAAAACTGAATCAAGCATTTCAACTTTCCATGTCAGGATAATTAGACAGTTGGTTAAGTAAAGTTTGTTAAAGAAAAGTCGTAATGAATAAATGCAGAAGAATAATAGAAAATCATTTTAAGATTTCCCTAATGAAATGATGGATCTTGGCAATGATCATCATGGCTGCTTATGAGTATTCTATAAAAAGTCTATGTTATTCTTTTTAATTAACGAGTCTGTATAACATCACCTGAATCTACTGATGCATTTTAACATTAATAAGAATAGTAGGACAACCGACATCACATTGCTTCTAATATGATACAACTGAAAATGCACAGTACCACTTATGAAGTATTTTTGCCAAGATTTAAAACTGAATTCAATCAAGTTTTTGGACCTAACAGCTGGCTTATAGGAAATGTAGGAGATGGAGAAACATGTTAAATAATGCCATAAGGATATAATTAACATAATACAGACTAAGGAATTCTACAGAGCAAATGACCCAATTTATTTCATAAATAAATGTCATGAAAAATAAAGGAAGGGGAACTGTAATAGAGTCAGGAGACAGGTCCACCAAGTACAATGTGTGAATTTTGTTCGGATCTTCATTTGTAAAAAACTTTTAAACACAAATAATAAGAACACAATCTTAACTATTAATATCGCTGATTACAATTTTATATTGCCTATTTAGAAAATGTAAGAGCATCAATTAGAAAACAAGAAAATTAGTGACTAAATACAAGATAAAAATTGCAGTTTTCATTTATACTGTTAATCATTAGTGAGAAGCTAACAATTCTTGAGAGCTACAAAACATCCAAAATATTTAGAGATAACTTTACAAAGAAGCATGTGAGCTGTTAGAAGAAAACTACAGGACTTATACCAATACAAATACTTTAATTGAAAACTAAGGTTAAAAAAAACTATTTTTTCTCTTTCCCATTGCCTTAATAATCATTAAACATTAAATGCACTTTAATGTATCTTATGATACACCTCATTCCTTATGCTCTTATCAATCTGTTAATCAATAACATATGATAGGGAACTTGATTTGTTATCTTAGTAAAAGTGTCTCTCTTTACTTGGGAATCCAAAAATCATTAACTAAAGTATGTGCTTACAGAGAATCACTCATTATAAGCAGGTGGAGAGAGAATCCTAAGTGGACCCTTTTGTCTTTTAACAATTTGGGGTTTGCTAACTCATTTCTGAACTGTTTATGATGAGGAGTTACTGCAGCCTCATAAAGTTTTATTATTGGGGCCACAGTCTTTATCATTTTCTATAGCCTCACCTCATTAAACACAGTTCTGCTTGACTAATGCTCACTACTAACATACATGCAGCAGCCCATCCTTTATAAGGCTCTCATCACCAGCAGCAAATTCATGACTACGAACCACCTTAGGGAATCTTGTTGTCCTGGCTATTCAAGGTACCCCAGTATGAGTATTTACAATGATTACATTGCCCAATTATAATCTACATGCAGTAGGAATTAATGCCATAATCACAAGCTATTTCTCTCTTCATATTTATTGTATCACAAAAGGGTATTACACGGAATCAATTAAACTCTAATGTGCGAATACATTCTTACAATCTTCCACATCATCTCTCAGCTAAATATCACAGTAAACTCTCATTTCATTATTGGATCAACTATTTATAAGTTAAACATTTGTGAACTAGACAAAAGCTTACATTTTTATAAACAGATTTTCTGAGAACTGTAAGATAATCTGCATTTATCAACTATAAAATACTAATAAAGTCACTCAAACTTAGAATAAAAGAAGTTAGTAAAAGTACAAAGAAACATAAACTCAACCATACATATCAGTTTGCTTCAGTCATTTTCCCACTGCAATTGATAATTTATCTCAGCTATTTCAAAGCTAAACTACAATGCACTATATACAATGTAAATTATGTATTCTATTGAATGAGAAAAAAATATGAAATACACAGAAAACAGGAGATAAACTGAGGCGGTAAACAAGCTAATGAGATACAAATTTCTGCTTCCACATCACAGGTTATGAGTAGTCTAGATGAGCCACAGAATAGAGGCCCAGGCTGAGGAAGGGCAAACAGATTTTGGCTCACCTAAGGCTTTCAGAATTAGCACCAGTTTTCTCCTAAGGGGCACGAGAAGATAGTCTCACAGAGTCTTTCGCAAAAGAAAGGCTACAACATAAAAGGAAAAACCAGTATAGCATGAATTTCTTAAGGTAAAGGGTCCCAACCAGTGCAAATGGGTTACAAAGGTGAAGATATTGGCCTTCTCACCTTGTAAAGTAGAGTGACCTGATCAAGACCTATGTTGGACAGAATTGTAGGCCAGAAACTTCTGGATATAAGCATCCTCTTCTATTTAATATAGTTTGACATAAAAATATTATTTTCTATGTGTTATAGTTTAAAAAGTTTAGGAAGCACTGTTGTAAGGGAAGGAAATAATTCTAAATCATCTTGTATGTTCAGTATCTAGCAGCCATGTTTTCTGCTGTGGCAGTCGCCCATGCTGGACATGGCTAAAAGCTGAGAGTTAAGGCTTCACCCTTGGCAGAAGACTGCTTCTAGGGGTCAGAGAAACCAGTCTAGATTTTGATGGTTGGTGGGAAATGGAAGAAAAAAAAACTGGAGACTGAAGGGTTTCAAACATACAGAATGTTTGCTCAACAAGCCATTTCCTGAACTCTGAAGCTTATGTGGGGCAATTGGCTAAAATCTTAACCTGAAAACCTGCTAAGAACAGACCAGAATTACTTGCAATCAAGCAATGCTGAAGAGGAGAAGACCCATCAGACTTCAGTTCAAAGTCCAAAAGAGACATGACTTTGGAAAAAGGGTGACCCAAGGAAGACTCAGTCTTGTCGAAACAAATGCCCAGCCTCAAATCAGCTAACTGGATTAAGGTGACCAGCCTATGCTCACTCAATCTGCTTAACAGAAAATGGGTAGACCCTCTCTGGTATGGAAAAAAAAAGTCTTTATCTTTTATAGCCTTTATAATAGAAGAAAATTTGGAATAAAAATACTAGATCTAGAAGAGGAATCACCGGAAAGAAAAAAGAACATAAAATGAGTGAATCAAATGGAAAAATAAAGATCAACATAAACTCCACTATATCAGAAATTATATTTAATACAAATTGGCTAAAATAGTCAGATGAGGATTATCAAACTGAAAAAGCAAAAAGCAAACAGAGTTTTTGTGGCTTACAAAATAAACTATAAAGCCATAGAGAGGCTAGAAATAAAAGATGGAAAAAGAAATACTATGCAAACACTAAACAAGTGAAAGCTCCTACAACTATATTAATATCAGACAATATAGATTTCAATGCAAGGAGCATTACAAGAGCTCAAGAAAGACATTTAATAATGACAGGAGGGTTAAGCCATAGGAACACATCATAATTCTAAACCTTTATGCATTTAGCAACATAGGTCAAAATAGATACAGGGAAACTGACAGGATTAAAATGAGAAATAGAAAACTATACAATAATAGTAGGAAATTTTTACAGAGCTTTACTATTCAGAAATTTGATATCACTGGGGTAGAGAAAATTGCTTACTTCAGGACACTCACACACACACACACAGTTAAAAAACATTACTTGGTTGCCATGGAGAGTGAAGGAAAGAAGCACTGATATTCCCCTCCCCCCACCCACATACTGTATGAGGCCCAAGTTAAAAAACTACTAGAGACAGAAGGACTTGCAAAACTGACACACACTCTTGCTCCATCACAAGTTTGTCTCTGAGTAGCAAACACCAGTTTCCTGGAGGAGGAACAAGACAGTGGAGAATGACCTCCTCTGTGGTTCAGGTGTATAAGGACTGCTCAGAGTTGAGACGGAAACAGAGTACTGAGAAAAACTGTTTGGGACCCCAGACCCCAAAATAAATACAAGGTAACTTCTGGAGGGATTTGAAATTTTTGGGCTTTGAAATTAACTCTCACAACAAGGAAACTCAAACCAAGATCAATGACTGAATACACTGATTCATCTCTCTATAATAATGGCCTGACATAATAAGAGTTGTATGCAATTCTGAGCATAAATACTAAGTACATGTATACTACCCATCTATCCACAATGTACATGATTCAGTGAAAAACTGTAAGATGCACAAAAAAAGGATAAAAACAATGCAATGTCAAGAAATAAGGCAACAAAACTAGATCCTGACTTTGATGTTGGCATTATCAACAGACATAAAAACAATTCTGATTAGTATGTTAAAGGAATTAGTAAAAAAATGTGCACAATATGAATGAATGGAGAAATTCAAGATAAATGGAAACTATAAAAAAAGTTAAATAGGAATACTAGAAATAATAAAGCATGGTATCAGAGATAAAGATCTACTTCAATGGGCTTACCAGCAGACTACACCAACCAATGAAACAATTAGTGAACTGGAAGATAAATCAACAGAAATTATCCAGACTGAAGCAAACACAAAAAAGAAAGAGACAGGACTGAGAGAGAGAGAGAGAGAGAGAGAGGGAGGGAGGGAGGGAGGGAGGGAGGGAGGTAATGAGAGAGAGAAAACCAAGCACTCAAGAGCTGTGGGACAGAAACAAAAGGTCTAACACACCTTAAACAGAGCCCCAGGATGAAGAGAAGGAGCAGAGCAGGAGAAACATTTGATGATGCAATGGCTGAGAATTTCCTGAAATTAATGAAAGACCAAAAAACCCTCCAAGATCTAAGAAGTTCAGAGAACACTAGGTTGATAAGAAAAGAATAAAAAGGCAAAACCTAGCACATCATAGTTAAACTCTGGAAAATCAAAAAGAAAAAGAGAAACCTTTAAAGATAGGAGGGGTATATATATATATATATATATATATATATATATATATACACATAAATGTTTTAACAACAGTAAAAAGGATGGAAGAGAGGTAATGAAGTTATACCACTGTAAGGTTCTTATACTATATGTGAAATGGCATGTTATTACTTGAAGGTAGACCATAACTTAAAGATGTGTATTTTAAACCCGAGAGCAACCATTAGAAAATAAAAATAAAAGGAAAATATAACAAGCCAACAGTAGAGGTAAAAATTAAATAATAAAACATTTAATTAATCCACAAGATGGCAGGAAAAGAGGGACAGGGAGAATAATGAGACAATTAGAAAACAATTAGCAAAATGGTAGGTTTAAATTCAGCCATATTAATTACATTAAATGCAAATGGTCTAAACACCCCAATTAAAAGGCAGAGATTGCCATACTGCTGTCTATAAGAAAATTCCCTTAAATATAAAGGTGTTGATAGACTAAAGTAAAATAAAAATATTAAAAGCAAAAGCTATGGCATGCAATCGCTAAGAAAAAGAAAGTTGGAGTGGCTCTATTAATATGAAACAAAGTAAACTTCAGAACAAAGAATGTTACCAAAGATAGAGACATTATATAATGTCAAAGAGTCTATTTGCCAAGACATATCAATCTTAATTGTATATACACCTAACAATAGAATTTCAAAACACATCAAGTGAAAACTAATCAAACTAAAAGGGAAAATAGACACATTCCCAATTATTGCTGGGGACTTCAATAGTACTTTTACAGCAGGTTAAACAAGCAAACAGAAAACAGTAAGGATACAGAAGACCTGAAAAATACTATCAACTAATTTTGCTTAAAACAAGTTTCAAAGAATTGAAAACATACTAAGTATATTGTCTGATCACAAAATAATTTATCTTAGTGGGGCTGGTAGTATGAACCTGTTCTCCACAAGCACCTGGAATCTCAGCCTCTCCAAGTGTTCTGCCTGTCTTTGCTTTCCAGCCCTACCAATCTCCAGAGAACCATGTAATATGGGTTCATGCTCCTGGAGCAGATAACCAGGGCCAGGTGTTTAGAGGCCCTGGGCTTTTATTCCCCTGCTGGTCCATTACTTTTCCTCCTGCTTGTGGGCTGGGGTAGGGAGTGGGCTTGGGTCCTGTAGGATCACAGCTTTGCCACTTTAACCTTTTCTGTGAGATGTTCCCTTCTTCCCCAGATGTAGGCAGTCTTCATGTCACTTTTTCAGGATTAGTTGTATGTGCTGTATTTTCGTGTTTATGTGATTTTAGGAGGAGGTTCCAGCCTCGTTCTCACACTGCCATCTTTTTCCCTGCTCCCACAAAAGAATTAAACTAGAAACCAATTATAGAAAGATATCTGAAAAATCTCCAATTAGGATATCAGAAAGATAATTAGAAAATACCCAACAGCTTAAAAATTAGAAATATATTCATAAATGACCCATGGATTAAATATTAAGTCAAAATAGAAACCTAAACATATTTTGAACTGAATGATAATGAAGATACATCATACCTTACAGGATACAGATAGCCAGTGCTTGGAGGGAAGTTGCAGATATATATATATAAAGGAAAAAAGCTAAAAATCAGTGTCCTAAGATTTCAGCTAAGTAGCTAGAAAAAGAACAAAAATTCAGGCCAAAATAAAGGAAAAGGGAATATTAAAAATAAATAAAAATCAATGAAATAAAAACACACAAATGTAGAGAAACATACATAAAAATTATTTGACAGTCATTATTAAAACTATATAGAGAACACTATCAATATTCAGAATGAAAAGGGGGATATCACTATAGATCTTAAAGATACTAAAAAGGTAAAAGGAGATTCTGAACATTTTATGCCAATAACTTTGAAAATTTAGGTGAAATTGATAAATTTCTTAAAGTAAACAGCTTACCAAAACCAACAAAACTGAAAAATGAAACCCAAACTGAAAAAACTGAAATACTGAAATAGTCCAATACCCACTGAGGAATTAAAAACTGATATTAAGAAACTCTCCCAACACACACACAAAAAAAACCCAGGCCTTTCCAGTGCTTTTTTCCAAGCATTTAAGAAAAATATAATATTATTCTTACATAAACCCCTCCAGAAAAGAGAAATGCTTCTCAGTATTTTTTATGAGGTAAGCCAACCTCAGTAACCAAAACATCACAAGGACATTTTTAAGAAAAAAACTTAGTCTAATCTCTAATATGAATAAGACATAAAAATCCAAAACAAAATATTAACAAGTTTAATCCAGTAATATACAAAAAGGATAATATAAAATTACCAAATGAGGTTTACTTTAGAGGTGTAAGGGTGGTTTAATATTTGAAATCACTAATCTAAGTCACACTATTAACCAAAAAGGAGGAAAAATCATCCAGTTATTTTGATAGATATACTAAACAGCATTTCATTGAGGGACTGAATGGAATAAAAAAAGGTGGAGAAAGGGGATTCACTGGCTCTCTGCTGACTACTGAGCTGGGACATCAATCTCCTGCCCTCAGCACACCTGGTTTTCAGACTTTCAGATTGACTAGAATCTATAACATTGGCTCTCAGGCCTTCAAAAAACACCACTAGCTTTCCTGGGACTCCAGCTTGGAGACAGATCTTGGGACTACTCAGGCTCCATAATCACATTGGAGACAATACCAAGTATATATTGTTTCTCTAGAGAATCCTGACTAACACAATATTATTTAAGAACTGATAATCAAAAGTCACTAGTAAAAAAGTGAAAAGGCAACTCACAGATAAGTAGAAAATACATCTACCTTTAACAAAGATTCATATCCAGAATTCATTTTATACTATGACCTAACTTGACTTTTAACAACAATTTTAACACAGACAATCACATAAATAGAGATGTAAGGGAACAGACACAAGCTTCAGGAATTACTTGCACTGCCATCAACTAAATATTAATGAGGAATAAAAACACAGCCCTTCTCAAATTGTGAACTGTTAATATTCACAACCTCAGAATTCCTTATAATCTTCAAAGCATGCTCACATTCCTACTTCATAGTTATAACTAAAATTGACAGATGCCTTGGCCAAACTGATATTCATTTTTGATTGTCAAATAACAAGATTTACTTGTTCTTATAGGTGCCAAGCATTGGGTAGGCAATGCAATGGCATAATAGACATAGTTCCTACCAGCATTTAATTACTTTAGGATAAATACCTATGTTGCAAATTATTGTAGCAAATGGCATGAATAATTCTGTGTTCCAAGAACCTTGAAATTTGTCATGGCATTTGATACAGTAATTTACATCTAGACATTTATCCTAAACTAAATACTTAGATGTGGATAAGAAATTGTACATGGTATTCTATGCAAATATATTTATAATAGAAAACATGTTAATAACTATCCAACAATGGAGAAATAATTAATGTATTATCATGTATCCAAAGATAATGGAACAGTAAGTCCCTTTGGTAGTATGTGAGAATTCTCATTTTATCCTATCTTTCAATACTAGGAATCACCTCTTTAAAATTATTGTAGGAAGAAGAGAAATTAGCTTTAAGTTAGACTTTTAGCATGGAAATGAAAATTTATTGTTTTAAGATAATTATGCTTGTCTCTTAAAGTTAAAACAAATCTTTTAGAAATAAACAAGTTTTCAATACTATTATATTCAGGTGACATTGAAGGAGTTTTTATCATTAATTATTGAAATGAAATTACTATTTTTTCTTAAAGATCAACACATATGCACCTTACATTCTTGGGTTTTGATGATTTTTGATGACCTTTATATTTAGTTATATTTTTTAAATTGAGCTCTTTTTTTAAATGATAGGAAAAGATACCTACTTCACAAAAAAGTTGCAAAAATAAACTTTAAGCTTACAAAATGCAGTGTGTAATTAAAATGTTTCTAATCAAATAATGTATGATAGTTAAACATAGGTTTAATTTTTAGCTTTAAACATAATTTGTTATCAATATTAACTTCATCTAATAACAGCAAACTAGAGATAGAATTCTCCTAACAGTTCTTTCTCCCTCCAAACCCATCTCAAACTATGCCAAAGTAAGGAGAAAACAAGATGCTTCAGTCATTTTTAAAAATAAGACTAAACCTCACAATTTTAAGGAAATAATAAATTTTAAGAAAAAAAATTATGTTTAATATTTATTTTTCCTTTTGTGGAAGTGTTACCCGAAGCTTGTACAACTAGTTATGTTATATAAATAAAAAATGCTGAATTATACTTGGGATTTAAGCAACTTTTCCAATTCAATAGTATCAAAAGAAAAGATAACACATAATTTTTATTAATTCTTAGTGAAGAAAAAAAAAGCAGGGAATTCCTCCTAAACTACCTGAAACAAGCAGCTATAAGGGCACCCATTCACCTCCCTGGTTCACTCCCAGTGCCAACTCATGCCAATTTTCCACTGTGGCTTCTGGAACATGTATGATGATAAACGAGGGTTCCTGCACCAGGATCACCTCACTTTCCACCTCTTTCTGAAAGGAAACCTGACCCCTCACCCAGGAAACTGCTTCCCTTGAAGCCTTCAGGAGTAAAAGTCACTCATTGTTCCAGACTCAGTATAATTTCTCTTCTTTTTTAGACAAATTCCTTCCTCCTATTTTGAAGCTCAGAACTAACAATATCACCATCCCTTCATCTACCTATGCATCCAGCAAGTATGTACTCAGTACCTACTGTGTGCCAGGTACTTTGGCGGATATAGGCTACGGGACAGCAACCCCTCAGAGTGGTGAAAATCTAGTGAGACAGATAGAAACAATTCATCACACAAATAAATAACTATCAATCATGAAAAAAAAGGAAGCTATTTGAAAGAATAGGATTTAGTCAGGCAGGAGTGGGGAAAGAGCATTTCAAGATGAGAGAAAGGAATGAATGAAATGACCTTGGTTTTCAAGGAAACCAAGTGCAATTGGGCACAGTGGGTGAGAATAGTGGTACAGAGGGTGAGAAGGTAGGCATGGCCTTCAGGCCATGAACATGAGGGCCAGAATGTGCAGGGCCTTGAGGATTATGCTGGGCTTTGGATTTTATTCTACATGTAATCAGAAACCATTGATAATAGTTTTAAAACTTCATTCCTTATCATAGTCACCCACTCATCGGCTCACATTTAGCCAAGACACTTGTTCTTCAGCTCTACTCTAAGTGCTTCCACATCCTAGACAGCTTCAACATCCAAGGCTTCTCAGTAACTCAGCATCCTGCACTCCAGTGACCTCCACCTCCACCTCAGGCAGACACTTCTTCACATTTTCCTTGTTCCAAACTACTCCGTCTCTGAAAATCCAGTTCCAATATTTAATTTTTAGGCTATGACCTCTCACCAGTCCTACTCTTCCATTCCTTAACACCTATCATTACTGTCCTCCCACCTTTACAATTTTTTATTATCTGATTAGGAAAAAATTGGAAGTAATACAATTTCATGAGAATAAGTGAAAAATTATTACTATTTCCTCCATCTCTACCAAGCCATGTAGGCTTCTCCATGATCAGATCAACATGTGTGAACTTACATGCACAAACAGAGACATACCAGTTTTGATAACAAAAAGTGAATCATACTGAACACATATTTGGTGACTTTTCTTAACCTAAAAATAAAAATCATGAACAAATCTCAAGGCAGCAAATACAGATAGAATTCATTCCTTAAACTGATGCACACTATTCCCCGTACAGATGCTGACTGTGGTTCGCTTCCAAAGAGGACGTCACTTGCCTGCTGCAACAAACTTGTAGACCCCAGAGGACCTCAAAGCAGGCTCTTCAGTGGAGCTAACTGCTTCTAATATTGGTAGTTGGAAAAGAACTTATGCTTGTGACTGAAAAAATCTGGGAACAGAACAGTTTCTCAGAGCACTTCAGCAGAACTCTCAGGTCCATGAGAACTGAAGCCATCAGCCTTGCAACTCTTGGCTTGCTACTGCCCAAGAAATGTGCGAGGCAGACGGCTGGAAGGTACTGAGGGGACCACAGCCAGGGGCAGGCCAAGGAAAACTCAGGCTTTCCCGGGGACTCAGACAGAAAGGCAGCCCCCAGACAGAAATAGGAGACACCTTCTGAAGCAGGATCCATGGAAGAAGGAGAAGAGAATTTTACTGAAAATATAATGGAATTTTAGCACTGAAAACAAAAAAGCAAATCCCAACACTTTCAGGAACTAAAAAATGTGATTTCTTAGTTAGAAATTCATATCCAACAGAAAAAGGGAATGACTGCCCTTCAGAACTATATTAGTGGTCAGAAAAATCAGGTGGAAGAAATACTTCAAAAGAAACCCAGTGATGGATACACTGAGGGAAAAGGCAAATTGGGCAAAGTCAGACCCAGGAGACAAAACAAGGAAAAGGAACACGTGAAAAGGTAATAATCACACAAATAATGGAAGAAAACTTTTAGAACTTAACAAAGTCATGAGGCCCTGCTATCAGGGATAAAGACAAAATTCTGCTAGACTGTTAGTGCCCTGGGACAAGGGCTTTCTTGGGTGATGGGAAGCTGCAGACAGAGACACTGCTTAGGGACCCCAGGGCACTGACTCCAGGCACCCCTGACACTAAGTGTGTTTCACACATCAGCTTCACATGGGAACAGTAAGCACACAGATGGTTAAAGTTCTAGGGTCTGGCAAATTTCCTTTGTTGTTCTGTGTCACTAGCATGTGAGTACCAAACCTTAGGGACTTTGTGGTAGTCATTTCCTTCCAGTCTACCTTACACAGAGCAGGTACTGATTTTAAATGCTATATGCACAAATTACTTTATTAAAAATAAAAAATATAAAAAAAGAACATATTTATAGATGAGGTAAATGCACAAGTGTCAAAAGAAACTCATCTTTATTTATGAAATGTACATAAAAGTAGTATGGTCATAGTTAAAAGTAGAAACTCTAGGTGCCTGACACCTACTACCTGGGTGGCCTTGGGCAAATTAAAGTAAATGAGATAAACAGCACCTATCTCATCAGGCACATGTGCCCACACAGAACTCTGTCTGGCAGAAAGCAAGTTCTCAGTAAATAACAGCAGTGTCACCTATGCCTGTGCTTTTAACGAGAAAACAAAACTGTACACAGAACTTACATCATAGAATCAGGAGACTTAAGTTCAAATGCTGAGTTTAAAACTTAAGGAGTTTTACATAATAGCCCCTGTAGTTAATTCCCCTATGCTTACATTTTTTTATATCTAGAATAGAAATATGAATACCTGCCTCTTTCAACATCCATCCATCTATCCACAAACATCAACTGAGTATCTATTATATACCAGATATTGTGTTTGGCTAAAATAGAAATATGAATACAATACAGGTTTGTCCTTAAGGAGCTCATGGTCTAGTGAGCAACCCTCAAGACCCTTAGTTTCCTTTCATGTGAGTATTTCTTGAGGCTCCCTTTCCCATAGGAGACAAGACAGGACCACAAGCATCAAGCATATGTTTTAGTACCACATGCATTATCATTTTTTTACAAAGACAATGCTAATATTCTTAGAAATTGTTGAGCAAAAATTGGGGCCAGTTTCTGAAATAACTATATTTTGCTATTTGAAGAAAAATACTTTTAAGCAGTTGGGTCATTGGGAAGGTGCCCTTATAAAGAAACAATGCACGCCAACATGTTTTTTTTTTTTTTTACCTATTACTATCACTTGGTATTTAACAGCTATGACTTAAAATTCTATATTTAAAACCTCACAGAAATTATAATGGCATCTGAGCATATACCTGAAACAATATTAAGTACATTGAGACATTTGGTATCTTTAGAAGGTATGTAATTATACCATTATTAAAAATTAATATGCAGAATATTTTCCTTTATTAAATATTATATGTATGTATGTATAAGTGTAAAGCAATTATAAACATTATTTAAAAATCATGTATTTGGCTCATAACTGGCCTAAATTTATTATAAATTCTCTTGAATGGTGGCTTACAGACAGTCATAAAGAATGGATCTGGTTTCTTTGGTGTGGGTGTGTGAAAAATACTCTAAAAACTGATACAACTTAAACAGGAATTAAATCAGAGCTAAGTGAAAATTATCCAGCAATATGGAATACTAACATCTATCTTCTTTGAAAGTTCAATTGTATAAAAAAATTGTTTCGAATGTATTTACATAAAAACTCTAATACTACCACCCATAAATCATTTAATATAACAAATAACAGTTTTTTACCTAATAATTTTTTATACTCATAGTAAAAGCCTATTGCCTATAGCAAATAAAGACAATTTATCCAAACATTGTTACATAAGAAGTTTTAAGAAACTGTAAATAATTCTTAATACTCTCATTCTGATTCTCTGACTTTTCAAGACTATGTTGTATTTCTTTCAAACATACTTCCTGATGTTGTGCTTTCTAAATAAAAGAAAAGAAATAAAGACAATCAATAAGGACATTCAGATAAGAGTAAAATAATAGAAAAATGCATATATATGTTGAATATATGATTTTTAATTCTTTAAAAGAAAGAATCCTAATATCTGATGTGTTCATTAACTTACCTTAGAGCTCACTTTTCTTTAAAATCCACAATACTTAAGGCATATAATGGTTGATCTCTACTGTGATATGGTTTCTTATAATACACATTCACTTAGCACCACATTATATTTAGCATGATTAGCTTAATAAATTAGTTTTATTTAAAACTGTTATAATTAACTTCCATTATATTTAACATTCCATATTTTAATACTGGTTTACCATTTTTTCTGCCTAAAAGTTCGTACTTTATGCCATAGGAATGACTTTTCCTGTCTTAAAAATTGACAAAATTCTAGTCTTGAAAAATACGGACATTTTACATTTAGAATCCTGTAAAAAAAATAAACTCATACTATTAATAGAGCACTCTTAAGTAGGTGTTCTCTGAGGAAAAAAATTTTAAATCCAATATTTTTTTAAAATACTCAGCCACATATAAATTCCCAAGTAGATCTGTTCACTGAAAATACTTAAAAACAGGCTGCAAATATCATCTAGCTTCCAGGTAAAATGTAGTAATGTTAAGAAAAAATATCTTATTTCCTTCCCATCAGGTGTTCAGTGGTATCTGATACCCTCTGAGATTGAGTGATGCCCCTCAGGGGAAGTAGAATGGTATGGAGCAATGTGGCAGGCTACGGTACACAAAGTCACAGAATGGATATAGGGATTCTTTATGGAATTTCTTGCTCAACAATTTTGTACTCAATTTTACTCAACAATTTGGAGAGAAAAACATTAATACAAACACACTTGTAGGGTGGGATGCGAAATGTGCTTAGATTTTAAGATAATAGAGGAGACTCCAAAGACATTCCAGGCTTTAGGAAGGTTGGCCTCAGTTAGCTGCTGAGGTCCCCTTGGATCTGTTCATCCATTCCACCCCACCGCTGGAGCACCTAGGCAGAAAATCTAGAGGCCTGCTACTGTGGGAAGGGCACTCTGGAAGACATGGGGATACAATCAAGTGGGAGACAGGCCCTCAGGATGCTTACAATTCAAATGAGCTAAGGCATGAATTCAAAATAAATACTGAGCCACCCACTTAACTGTCCCCTCGAAGAGACAGAACACAAATTCATTTTTCAGCAATGTCTAAATCTACACTTAGAACTCTAGATTGTTACTACTGTAAAAATTATAAGGTTTAATAACCCATCAAATCTTAACCCTATTTATTTTGGCAGCTTTAGCCAAGTATGGGAATAGCAAAACTCATCTTGGTATACCCATTTAATTATTTCAGCAGCTTCAATTACACAAAGAATATCACACATATGTTACAATACCAGAAACTCTTACGGTGAGTTAAAAAATAGTTTAGAATAATGGGAAAGCCTGTGCTTTTTAAATAAATCACCCTGGAACTTTCGTTAGTGTGTTTTATTCTAATTAAATCAACCTGGAACTTTTGTTAGTGATAAAATTGAACTAAATCAATGCCTAAAATCATTTCACTTTGGAACTTTCCAGATTTTCAACTGTTTAGACACTTCAGAATGAAAAAATAGTTTTCATGGAGTCTCCAACTCCTGGAAAAAATTAACTATCATTATTTTCTATGTCACTGCTAAGTAGATAGTAGATAGTTTTCAAGTAATTTAATCATGACTAGTGCCAACACTTTATATTTAGGAAAAAAATTAAAAGACTAATTAAACAAAGCCAATTTGGTCTTCTCATTTCATGGCCAAGCAGACCAAAGCATCCATCTTATATGCAGATGTAACAATGCTGAATATTTACTTACTGCCAACTTATAACTTTCTAAAATTTAGTATTCATTATTCAAGATAGATATCAAAATCTAATTCCTAATAACAGTTCAGAATGTATATCTTGCAAGAATAAAAAATTTATACCAGAAAGAAAATAAGCAGATTATATCTGAAACTTTCTTTAAGCAGCTGTCATGCAAAAGCAATATGCAGGGGAAGAGCCCAATGAGACTTTGGGGGAAATGGAACAGAAACTACCAAGGATACAGAATAATAATTTTTTGGCATAATCCTGACATTTTTATTTTTTATGATTTACATTGTTATTTTAATTTTATCAGTAAAGCAATAGGCATGATTCCCCTCACTTCGTACTTTAACTGTTTAACTGCTTAACTGTTTAACATGGTAAAAATGTTAATTACTAATTAATTTTTATGAAAACTTATTAAGCCATACTAATACTTACATTGTTCATTTTGCAAACAAGTTGATTTTGTTCTTCATTTTTCTTCCTAAGCTCAGTTTCCAGATCTAATATTTTAGTCTGCAAAGCCCTTTCTCTAGATGACATTTTCTCTATTTCTTCAGAAACCTGTAATTTTCATTAAAAGAGCAAAATAATCAAATATGCATTCTTTAAAGTATGACTTAAAGCCTTGACATAGTTATACTGTACCTCTTTTTTTCAAGGAGATATTAATTAGATGTTAATTAGAAAATGTTTAAACATGTTCTACCTTGAAGCATACACAGCATAAATATGTATACTTTTTTACACATATAAATATGTGAGTATCTGCAAAATTCACTTAAGATGGAAGAGGTATCTGAGGGGTATTATGTTTAGTACACATGGTGTGGGGGATCACAGGGAGAACAGTGTATCACAGAGACGGGACATAGTGGATCTCTGGCAACTTGCTGTACTGATGGACAGTGACTGCATTGGGGTATGGGTGGGGACTTGATAATATTAGGTAAATGTAGTAACCACATTGTTTTTTCATGTGAAACCTTCATAAGAGTGTATATCAATCATACCTTAATAAAAAATTAAAATAAAAAAGATGGAAGAGGTATATGCATTTGTACTAATATGTCTTAGATAGGAGTTTTCCCAATTCTGTATTTTTATAACCTATTGATACCAATTGCCTTGCTTTACCGTATTTACATCCACCATTGTGTCTAGAGTGGTAGAAAGTTCTCATTCGGTGCTGATGATAGACTTGGATGGACAGAATTGGAGGCAGGGCAGGTGATACATACAGTTAACTCACACACAACAAGAAATTGGGTTTTCATTCATTCACTTCCCAAGTGGTCTGAATTTGAGTTTTCATATTTCTCCACTTATTTTAAAGAAAGTCTAGCTTAGCTATGTTCATACCAAGGATTCAGATATGCAGTAGCCTATTTGCAAGAATGTTGGTTTGGAGCCACAAGAATGAGAGTGGAGGCAGGGACTAGTTCAGGAGCAAGAAGCTAGTGGCATGGACTGTCCTCTAATCTAACTCCGTTCTAAGTTATCAGAAAGTGGTTTACAAAGATTTCTTGTGTGCAAATTCCAAGGGCAATTGTGAGTGACAGATGCTAGCAAGATCTGAAGCTTTGGAGAAAAAGCCCTCAAGACAAATACCCATGCCCTTGGCAATGTCCCTCAGTGTGGACAATGCTGACATGGTGGCCCCCACCCTGTGGCAGGAACTACAGACAGCTCCATCTTCTACTGGAGCAGGAGAGAAAGGAGAGCCCAGGTGCATTTTGGGGGACTCTGGACACTTTTGAAAAGACATCTGGGAGCACCTAGCATTTCCAAAGTTCCTTAGGCTGTACCCACGATAAAATCACTTATTTTCCTCCCAAAGTTTGGTGGGGCTGAGAAATTTGGATTACATTTCTACCACTGGTAGTACATTTTACTATACTATTTTGCTTTTGTTCAACGATGTGTTTTTAAAACTGAACTGAATTGGCTTCCCAAAGTTAAAAAAATCAAAATAATAAAAGTCTGGACTGCAGATTTATATCTGAGAGTCATTAGTGAACAATTTGTTCTTAGCATCATTCAATTCCGTGAGGAAATTTATCATCCCCATTTTACCAATTAAGAAACTCAAGTTTAGAGAAGTCAGGATATAACGTGTTAGTGCTAGAATTCAAATCTAGTTCTTGCTGGACTCCACAGGCCACTTCATATCATTTCAATACATTTTCAAATCATTTGATAAATGTCCTCTTCTTTGAGATCTTCCTGAATCATTTCCCCTCACGCCCAGGTGGAACTAACCACGCTCTCCAATGTATTTTGTACCCTCCCTCTATTGTAGCCCTTACAGCTGGATGGCATTTGTTTGTTCATACATTATCTCCTACTGAACTGTGAGTGTCCTGAGAACAGAGGTCAGGTCTGTTGGAGGAGGTCATCAAAAAGACATGACTGCCAGGTGACCCATGAGCTGGACACAGGCAACTGGAGGCTCCCCACCCCTCCCTTGTCCTTGCAATGTACATTCTACTTAGCTTCCTCACTCCCAGAAGCTGCTGCGAGGATACAGCCGTTATATAAAAATATGGTGTTGAGACCATCTGGACTGGGTATGTGACTGAACCCCATTAAGGCCTCTATATAAACTTTTAAGATTTGGCAGGAGGGTGCAGAAATTTACCCATCTTACAGCTACCCAAGACAAGCCTCATAAACATCCCTACTTATTAAACCTACCACTTACCAACCTGGAGTGGTCTGACTCTTTCTTGCTTCTTTCCCTGACTTCTGCATGTGGGGGCCAGTTTCAGAGTACACTAGGGAAGCTCCCAGAGAGGATGCACACCAACAAGGTCTTTTCATCTTTGCAGCTCAAGCACCAGCAGAGTGCCTGCTGCACAGTGAGACATTAAATGCTAACCAAGTGGATTTAACTGGAATTTAATTCTTGCATGTTTTTTTTTAATGCAACAGTATTTGCCAAAAGAGGGTTGAGCTTTACAGCTCACCAGATCCTGATCAAACCAAAACGTTTAATAATTTGCACGTTTGCTTTGGTTTTATTTTTTTTTAAAGTGGGGGTAGGGGGGATAAGTCCTGCAAACTGTTTTTCATCTCTACCCTTTACCCTGCCACATCATCATTTATTTAGAGAAGTAACTAACTCTGGACTAGCAATATATCTGTTTAGCTCCAAAAGGGAAAATAAGGTAAAAAACTAAAGGTAATTGCTCCCTTCATCCTGACATTAGAATGAAAACAGTAACTGTAGGTTTGGAAAGATGAGATATTGTCTGTTTAAAAAGACAACTCTTTGGTAAACTAATTAAAAAGTTTCTAAATAAAGGCCATCTGTACCTTTTGTCTTCCTTCTTCCAAAGCAGCTTCCAGCTGTCTGGCCAATGCTGTATATTCTGCAGATTTCTCTTTAAACTTAAGATTGCTATGCTTAAGACATTCTTCTTGGTTTGCCAGCTTCTTTTCAAGCTCTTTATTTTCTGCATCCATCTGTTCTAACTTTCTTTTTACAGAAAACATATATTTTAAAATTATAGTGTGTGGAGAAAAATGCAACACCAATTTAAAGTCAATTTACTACATACTGTTTAAGGTTTTCACACTTCAACTGAATAAGATAATTTTCCTCTTCCAAAGAAAGCTTCATCAGAAGATTGTGATTTCCATCAACCTAAAAGAGAAAACAAAAAGTTTTTAAATTATTTTCTTTATATAACTTCCAAAGAAATCTATATACTTTATTGTTAGAACAATCACAGGTATACCAGAAGGTATAAATATTATCACTACTCTTACATAGAAGGACACGTTCCATTATTAGAACACAAGTTCTTAAACTCCTAAGTTTTAAAAAGCTATGTTGCCTTGTAGAAAATCATCTACTAAAATTTTTTCTGAAAGATGGCAATTAAAAAATCCTGAACAGTGTTTTATTGAAAAAGGATATTTATTTTATTAAGTAAATGTTAAGCTATTAAACAGATTAATCATCTATTGTTGGATACTTAGTTATTCTTATAGTTTTGTTTCACCTAAAGTGACTGATAACTATCTGTGAAGTTGTAACTATAAGTAAAAACCATATGTATGAAAAGCAAAATAGAATAAACAAGCAAATCAACCAAAGACACACCTGTCCATGCCAAAACAGAATATTCTCCCCATTGCTTCAGAAGCTCTATTTGGTTTAAGAAGCTCTGAAATAAAATTTTTTCTCATAATTTCAATTAATAATTTAGGTTATCTATGCAATTTGGTTATTTTCTTAGAAATAACCTCTGCTCAGGAATTTGAATTCAGCAGTTTTGTTTGCATGTTTTTAAAAACTAGATGTGTTTCAAAATTGAAATCCAGATTACTTTTGGAAGACAGGAAATCATTACTAAAATTCTTTTGCAAATACAGAAAAAGACTTGTTACCATCCTTAGACATACTTCTTTTTAAGAAAAATTAATTTTTAAGTGTTTAGTAAGTTTTTACTATGTGCTAGGAAATGAATTAGTAGATGTAGATGGCTATGTGGTGACTAACAGGGCACCTATGATCCTGATCTGATGGAGCAAAAAGTTTATTTTGAAAAAAATAATAGAGAATAATCCAAATAAACTTGATGCACAATTCTAGTTAAACTAAATTCTAAGTTTTGCAAGGTAAATTACAATAATTTACCTTATTCTGACATCAAAAAAATATATGTAAACATAGCATTGCTCTTTCTCTCATGCTATTACCATGTCCTCAAATGTCTAAATAAAGATTTGTACAAATAAACTAAATCAGCCATTTTTAGTTACCAATTTTTCACCATAAAATGCTGAAAGAATACCATGAAAAATAATATTACAGTATCTGCAGGAAACTGAGATGGGAATAAAAAAATCAACCCCTGACATGAGTGCCCTCAACTGGTGAAATGGGTCTAAAGCGTTTCTTTAACACATCTAGCAAAAAGCAGAAAAACAGCTAGACACCTGGCCCTGAAGCTCCCTAATGGTGTGTGTCTGGTCTGCACATTTCCCCTTGTAGTGCTGCAGACTCTCCTGACACTCGTGAAGCCTCCGTTCCACCGCCGTCAAGGAATCATGGGCGCATTCTAACTCCTTCAGATGAGACTCCATCTGGCCTCTCATCTGAGATGTAGCATTAGGGAAATAAGTGCAAGATCATACATTCAGCATTAATGTTTTTACTATTTAAATATGAGATATGCTTTTAATATAATAAATACTCGAGGTATGATGGTTTTAAACAAAAAGACCCAACCAAATAAATGTGAATAATCATTTAGACTCTGCTAAGTAAGAATAAGACTCAAAATTGGGCTAGACTTTAATTGGTTTTCAAAATGTTTGTTGAGTAAATGAATATAGTAATATTAGCTTGAGGGGAGAAGATTTAACCTACTTAGGAAAGCAAACTTTTTGAATCTTGTCATTTATATTCGAGTAGAATTATTACTAAGAATGCTAGCATGGTAGTTCTCTACTGCCCAGCCATCAGTCCAAAGTAATCGCCACTTTCTGTCATTCAATCTTGTACCCCAGATATTTCAATTAGAGCAGCCTTGCTGCACTTACTTGGTTCAAGTACGTGGGAGTGCTGTATATCATTTCAAGATAGCTAATACAATCAGTCCTCAGTAGGCTGTAATTGTTCATTAATGTTACTATGAACAATAACTTTATCTATATTCTGTAATTTTAATTATATTCATAACTGCAGTGAGGCTACTGCAGTTCCTCACTGTGGCACTTGTGGAGATGTGACAAAAAGCAACCCTAAGAAATGCTTATACTGTTAATTAGGAAAAAATGGCCAGACATGGCATTTAGGATGCTCCTAACGAAGAAAAACAAGGTGCTAGACTCTTCCTGAGGTAGGGAACGCCTAGAGCTACTGTGCAAAATCTGGCATTCTGAACCACAAAAGAGAAAATGGAAACAAAGCATACCTCTGGGTCCCCAAACATCTGAGAGCCCATGAGAAAACCAAGAGACTTAGAACAGTGGGAAATGAAAAGGAAGAATTTCATTTTTAAAAACGACTTTTCCGGTTTAATACTACTTAGAAAACATTGTGACCTTACAATATTTCTGAAAATCACAGGCTCCTGACCCACCTGCCTTTTGAACAGATTTTTTAATAGGCCTTGGTGTTTGTTTTTCTACAGTGCTAACAAAAGAAAAGACATTTGCATTGGTGTGTCTCATGAGAAAAAGAAACCAAGACACATGAAATGATTTCTTCTCTGGTCTGCTTAAAATAGGTAAAAAGTAATTCTAAGAAAGCAGTTAAGTTGCACATTTGGTGGGCTATCCTTATTTCTGTTTAGCCAGCAGAAGTCTGCTCTGGCTGACCTTCTTTCACACTGGTGCCTCACTCTGCCTTCTCAATCCCAAAATAAGGGGCCAATCCAGAGACAGTCACCTTATTCCACTCAGTTGGAACTAACCAGTAATATCTCATGACCTCTCCAGCAGGGAGTCAGCATCCGATGACTTCCACTGCTTTCTTACCAAAACAACATGAAAAGACCGAAAGAAGGATGCAGTTTTATTGAAAAACTTAAAAACATTCGCAAAAACACTGGAACTTGCCAATACCAGCCTTCCCCTCATTCTGTTGCAACAGGGTGAACAAAGGGGAAATGATGCTTTTTTTAAATGATACTATCTTTCTTCCCAAAAAGTATTTAGCAGAGACAATATTTACTTCACTTTTTCAGAACCAAAAGATTTACTACCAGAAAAAAATGAGATCAAAAACGAGATTCAAATTTGCATACTTAGTTGATGAAGCTCAGTATCAACTATTTTTTCAAGCTATTCAAGTCTGCTTTTGTATCAGAAAAATTAAACTTCATGCTATTTTCTGAATATTAAGGAAAAAGTGAAAAAACATTTACACAACCAAACATCTCAAGCCTGGAAGAGACATTATTTTCTCAGAAAACAAACTCCTACAGAGATTGAGAACAGATACTCTTAGGTCTAAACTAGAGAAAATAACAAAAATGAGAGAATTTGTACAATATTTACATAGTATAAAATACATAAATGTTATTTTATTACTTATAATGTCACATTTACCTTCTCTAGTTTTTTATTTTTGTTTTTTGTTATTAGGTTATTTTCATGTAGCAAATTTTCACATCTACTTTTCACTATTTCAGCTGCTTCTTGCAACTCTTCTATCTGAAAGTAAAATGTGTTAAAGTAAGATGTATTAGTTTATTATTAGGACCATAAAGTGAAATAAAAAGCTAAAAATCTTAACTTTCAACTTAAATCATTATTTTCCTAATACCCTCAGTATGTTTATTTAATGCTATTGTTTCTTTAAATATGGGAGTCACTCAGTGCTCTATGCCAATCCACAATCCTTTTATGATTCGCCTGTCCTTTCCCATCAATACTTCCAGACTCTTCACTTGAGCTCTGATTATTAGAGAGATTTTCATGTGCAGGTCAGTGTTATTACTTTGAAAAATCTCCTCTGGTCCAAAGTAGTTCCCATACCAATTATTTTACCCTCCAAATCAAAATCTACTCAAAAAATATCTGAGTAGTTTATACAAGGCCCAGAACCTAGAATAGAGTAACTTATCCACAGTATTCTTACTGAGGGATTAAACAGAACAACTAGCTGGAAAATCCATATGACATTCTCAATAACATGTCCCATAGTCCACCACAGTCCACATTCTGACCTCTGGCATGATGACTGCAATATTCTATCTGGATGTCTCAATTCCATTTTCCCATCTAAACCACCCAGATGTAGCTAGCCTCTTCTTACTTACCTGTTCTATTGCCCCCCTCAAGCTTTTTCCTTTAGTTCATTATTCTCTAATTAAAATGCTCTCTTTCAATAAAATCAAGTTCTTTATTGACCAGTGTGTTACCCATCATTTCAGGACCTGCTTAAGTCTCATCTTCCTCGTGAAGTTTTTCTTGAATACTACATTTGTGAAACATAAGCTTTTCTATAAATTACTGTTGAATACACCCTCTATTCCATATGTATGGTCATGTGTTCTTTTTTTGTCTTTCCTGTGAGTAAATCTGAATAATATTTTCTTTCTTTGGAAAGAGGGATACTGGGCTTAAAGATCCTATAAGGGGGTTATCATCTTAAATCAATACCACTGAATATACAAAAATGAGAAATATAACCAAGATTAACAAGATAAACATACTGTTTATGTTACACCTATGTAATTAATTTTAGATCTACTTTTAGAAATATCCAATACATATACAGTCAATGTTTGAATCAAGAATCAGTACAATTATCTATTTATAAAAGTATTTGGGACCATAAGAAATATTTGGAAGGCAACATATTCTATCACAAAATAATAGCTCCACCTTTCTTCAGTTTGCTTTAGATTGCAAACAAATGCAGTGTTTTAAATTGCCTACCAGTTTTAATAAAAATTAAAATAAATACAATGGTCACCTGAGTTTTATACACTTCAGTAAGGGTTTTCTGTTGTATTTGTACTTCTTGCAATTCTAGCAGTTCATTTTCAACAGAAATAACCTCATCCTTCAAAGCAGCAAGTGTAGTCTAGCAAGGAACATATAAATGGTTTTATAAATCATTAGAATTCATTTGTACTCCAGTGCAATAGGATTATAAAAACATAACCTGTTTATCAACAAAATTAATAAAATAACTATTTTTGACTGCAGCATACAATTACCATCTAAAATTAAGGAATTTAAAAATGAGTAATGTTTATGAAGAACCTTAGTAAGGCTTACACAAAATATATATTTTTAAAACTTTTAAAATGTACTGACAAAAGAAGAATTGGAAGCTAGAAAGACCATGTTCCTGGATGGGAAGACTCAAAATTATTGATATATCAGTTTTTTCCAAATCAATAAAACCTTAATGCTATTTCAACTGGAAGTACAACAGTTGGGAGGGGGAATATGACAAAATTAATTCAAAAGTCTTATGGAAAAATAAAAAGACATAAAATTTTGAAAGTACTAAGTGGAGAATCTCAGTACTTATTAGATATTAAAATGTAGAAAGAACTAAAATTATTAAGATACTAACATAAGAATTTACAGATCAATGGAATAGAAAAAGAAAAAACACTAAAATTACATTTAGTATATGACAAAGATTGTACATTTTTAACCAATGGGAAAAATATGGATCACTAAATAATGGTAGTAACTGTTTAACTATTAGGGAAAAAAAAACAGGTGAACTATTTGCCCTTATCCAACACTATTTTTTGTATTTATTTAATATAAAAATAAAAGCTTTAAAGTTTTTCACAGAAGATTCAGGTAAAATTTTATTTGATTTTAGGATGGATAAAACTCTGTAAGTATAAAATCAAAAGAAGACATCAAGAACTGCAAGGGTCTAAGATTTTACCCTCCAAGTTTACAAGTTAGCCAAGCACAGTTTGTGGATGCTCACAGAAGGCACAAGTCTGCTAGTCAGAGATGCAGGACATTATTACTTATAGCAATAGCAGTAGACATCGGCATTTGTGTTAGTTTCCTCAGCCCCAATTCCCATAGGGCAACATAAAGAGGCCCGGATGACAACTGTACATGCAGTGGGAAGCAACAAAAAGGAGCAACCCTGCACTTTAGGGAACCCAATTCTCTTATAACAGGTAGTAAGCATGCTTACCCTTTGAAAAAATAGTGTAGCTCATAGGCAGTCAGTGTCTCTGCTCGCAAGATGTGCAGAAATGTGAGACACACCCAAGAGGAACCAAAAAGAAAAACAAATTATAACAAAAGAAGGCCCGTGTGGAGCAAGGGAGAAAACAGGGGAGTAGATAGAGAGGAGGTCAGAGAAGTATCTGAAAGTCAGATGTTTACTCTAGCAACCAAGGTATCATTGGAGGGTTTTGAGCAGAGCAGTGACATGGTCTGACTGACATTTTTATAGGAACCACTCTACTGCGACACTGAATGTTAACTGCAGGAATAAGGGCAGAATCAAGGAAAAGAGGAAGTCACTGTAACAAGAGTCAATGATGGCTTGACCCAGGATAATGACAGTGGTGCTAGTGAGAAGTCAAATTCTAGATATATTTGAAGTAGATTTACTGACAGACTGGAAGCAGGTGTGAGAGAAAGAAGTCAAAGATGACACCAAGTAATATAAAGAATGATTTCCATTAACTGCGATGAGGAAACTGTAGGACAAATTATTTAGGGGCATATGGGACTTCTGTTTTTGACATGATAACTCTGAGACATCTATTAAGTATCCAAGTGGATATTTCAAGTAGGCAACAGGATTCAGGGGCAAGGTCTAGGTGAGAAATAGAAACTTGACTGCCCCCAGTATATTTATGTTATTTAATGCCCCAACATTATATGAGTTCCCCATCAAATTTGGAGAGATTTATTTTAAAACTCAATAATACTGGAAAAGGTATAGGGACCAATTTATGCTGGGTAATTTAGAAATATATAACACCAACATTAAAAATAGCCTCTCTTTTGACTGTGTAATTCCACTTCTAGAAATTTATCCTAAGAAAACAGATATACAAAAAGACTCAAAGAAACTATCCACATTTTTATTTATAATAGCAAAAAACTGGAAGTAGTCCAAAATTCCAAAAACCATATATACACTTAAACTATAACTTTAGTTATCTTTCAGTCATGAGATTACAGGTGATTTAAAAGTTTTTTCCTTTTGTGCTTCTCTGTATTTCCAACTTGCTATAATGAACAAATAGGACTTTATAAACCTCCAGATAAACTTTTGGTTTTTTTATAGAGCAAGTCATTGGGCCTCAGAAGCAGGATCAGCAAGCTTCTTTTTCATGTGAAACTTTAAAATCTAAAATTATTCTAAAGTAATTAAAACTAACAAAATACAACATCTAGACAATGTTACATTGCAAATAACATGCCAACCATGCCTAGATTTTCTCCTTTAAAAAAATCCAGAGAATGTTAAAAATACATGTTTCTGAATTATTAATAGAATGTAAGTTGTAAACTTTTAACTCATTGCTTTTATACCTATGTAAATTGATTCCACTACCATGTGATTAAAAAATGTATCTATAATTAATGGAATATACTTCTAAACCTTTCTTTCTGCAGTGTATCAAGGGAATTCAGAAAATAAACATAATAAATAAATTTGCTTCCTCTTCCCAGATAAAACATTAATTCAAGTATTAATTCAAGAAATATTCATTAAGAGTTAAGTAGTCACACCTTCTCTGGGTACCCTGTGCATACAAAGATGGGAGTTTATGAAGAGAGATTCATTCTAATTGTAAAGACTTGAGGGGCCAGTAGCATTTGAGCTGAACTTTAAAGGAAAGACAGGATTCAGATAATGAGAAAAATAGCATTCCAAACTGTTGGACTAGTAAAACTATATGGATAGATGCAGGAAAACATGAGCAAATTGTAGGAAATAATGAGTATTCATATTTGGCCAGAGCTCAGGATAACTAGAAAACCATATTCCCTCGTCTCCCTTGCAGCTAGGTGGGGTAGAGTTGAATGGTATGGAACTTTCAGCAAGTCCCCTTAAAGGGGAAGAGATGGGGGAGAAAAGGGAGATAATTTGTCTTTGTTCCCGCCATCCTGTTACTTGAAAGTTGTCTAAAATGACTGGAGCCCCAGCAGCCATTTTTGATCATGAGGATGAGGGTCACAACCTAGGAACAGCAGAGTTGACAGCTAAAAGAGGCTACATCCTCTGATGCCATAGCACCTTTGAACAGCCAATTCTGGCCTTCTTTTATATAAACAGATTTTCTTCTATTTACTATCTTCCAAAAATAGTATTATGGAACTGCAAATGATGCCATCATCTTTAGTAAAGTGTCATCTGATTAGATGTATCTTTGATTCAGAACTCAAGTATCTTTTTTCTCAGAAAGTATAAAATCTTCTTTCCCATCTTTTCTCTGATACAAATACAAACCAATCACCGCTTGGATTTGATGAAGTTGGGAAGTTCTTTCCAGTTATGAAGCAGCCAAGAACATACTTTCTGCTTTCAAACAAATCAGGCCTGAAGTTATATCCTATTGTAACCATGATACCTAGAAATAATCTTATGCATTAAAGTTAATATAATTTTAGATGTTCACTTAACTGCTGAAACTAGAGAGTAAAATTTTTTAAGTTAGACAAAGAGACAGAGAGTTATTCAACTTCATAAATCTTAATACTACTGGAAACAATCTTAAAATGTATCTGTGTATATAACCATAAACTTAAACATTTATATACAAATGTGTGCATACATGTATATATACAGATATATAGATATGGTTTTACGAGTAATCTATTATAATAGATAACATGAAGATAAAGGACAAAATGATCAAGAGTACTATTTTAAACATGCTATTATTTCAAGCTACTTCCACTAAATGAACTAAGTTGTCATTACACAATACATAGACACACACAAACACATAGTACCTTTAACTTTGTATTTTCAAGATTCAGAGTTTCATTTTCATATTCAGTTGAATAAACTTTTCTAAGAATTTCTTCACATGCATTTTTTCCATGGTCTTCCACTTTCTTCAGGTCTTCCAAAAGATTAATGATTTGCCTTTAAAAAATAAATTATATGGTTTATAGAAGTCATAGAAGTTTTTATTCAAATAATAAATTTTTAGTATGTTCCTGAAGTTATTTTGGTAGGGTGCACTGTTTCAAAAGTTAACCGAGTCATAGAACAGGGAAATAGGAAGAGTAATATAAGGTTACTATCTGAGTACTCTGATTAGAAATAGCATTGATGATGATGCCAATGAAAAACTGCACAGCATTCTCTTTGTTATTCAATAAAACATCTAAACTATCAGCTACAGGTATGTCTGTCTGTCTGTCTCTCATTCACACATATCCACACACATATACGCAATTTCAGGGACATGGTTAAACAAAAGGATTAAGTGAGGCAACAACTAATCTTTAGAAGCAAATTATATATGTGAGTTTTCAATGATAAAATGGAAGAGAATATGTGAAAATAAAACATTTAAAAGCAAATATTCAGGGTTATTATTGTTAGCTTATAAATAATAAATTTCAAAGCATAAAATGTATGTACATTTACTCACTGACTTTCTTTGATATGCATTTAAGGCACTTTAAGGAACAATAATTTTGAAAACATCTATGCTTTTATTACAAACTTTATATAGTCTTACACATTCTTATTAGTATAGAAATATCACTTCTATTTTAAAACATAGTCAGTATGAACATTAACTGAAAATAAAAGATGACACACAAACACCAAATACTAACCTGTAAGTTTGAATTTTCAAAATGTGAACAAACACCAATGCACTTTTAATGGGTCATCATTTTTAGAGTAAAAAAAGTTTATGGAATTATAAATAGAAAAATATCAAATCATACAGATGACACCTTTTCTACATATAATCCGTAAGAACCAAAATACAAACCACTCAAAAAGGAAAGAAACAAAAATACTTCCTATTAAACAGTGAAAAGATTCTAATTTTTCTTACTTTTTCATTGTTTCAATCTGAACTTCCAATTCAGTTTTTTCTATTACAATTTTCTCATAATGACTTTTCCAGGCATTGGAAGCTGAAATTGTTTCAGACAACTTGGCTTCCTAAAAAATACATAAAGTACTCATCTTGTGATTTAATGACACTTTGGTTTTGTTCAGGGCCCTAAACAGATTGTAAACAAGGAAACACTCATCCTATAAAATATGGAACTTTTGTTATTGAAAACTTCAGTGCACAACTCTGACATAGGAAAGTTTTAAAGTAAGCTTTAATAGTATCTTTATATTATTTTATACCACATATTAGCAGTTCCAACTTAACATTTTAAGGATGTTGATATAACTATTTTGAAACAAAATTTCATAATTAATGAAGATCATTTCCTTTCTACTTACTGAACTTTTCATTTTGCTTTCTATATACAGATGCTAACAACCACATAAGCATCAGAGGAAGAAGCCCTCTATGGTGTACACAGAAGAAACTACCTGCAACTCCATAATCCCACAGCACTTAATAATGCAGTCTTACTTATCTTTGTTATGATGCCAAGCCATTTTGTAGAGGTCAACCCACTGGCCTTCAAAGGGGTGCTGCTGTTAACAGTCAGCAAAGAGACTGAAGTGGCAGCTTATCCACTTTGAATGTGAGCTCCCAGGGGTAGAGCTTTTGTCTGTTTTTTTCATTGCTAGGGCCTTGAATTGTACCTGGCAGACAGAAGGCTCTCAATAAATGTCAAATGAATCTACTCTTTATAATTTCACCTAGTGAGCTGTAGCCACTGTGCCTCTTTCTGCATTTACAAAAAAATGCTCACTGGAATGACAACAGTGTCAATAATTACTAATCAGACGACTCAGCAGTATTGATAACAGTGAACATTTATTGGTTGCTTCCTTGTTTCCTTCCACCATCATCCAGTCACTGAACACGTACTTTTTGAGCATTTACTACATGCAAGATATTTTCTGTTTATATTTATAGGAATATTGTTGATATACTGAAGACTACTATTCTATTTCCACATTTTATGTACAATGAATTTTAATATGCACTATGAAGTGTAAGTTGGGCAATTATAAAGGTACTGAGAAAATTTACATATAAAATGCTAAGAAGAAAATTTAAAAATTTATGATATGAAGTGGAACTACTTCAAAGGAATGATCAAGAAAGGTCCCTCTGAACTGATGTCTATTAAAAAGAAACCTGAATGATTTAAAAAAGAACCAGCTACTATGAACCTGAGAAGAGCATTCAGCCAGAGGCAACAGCAAACAAAACAAGGAAATAAATTCCATGCATTAGAGGAATAGAAATGAGGTCAATATGGAAAAAATGTCATATGGCCAGACACTGTGTTTTGACATATATTTTCTCATCTATTTCTCCCTACAATCATATGGGATAGGCAGTATTATTAGCCCCTCTTTACAGACAAGGAAACTGAAGCTTAGAGAAGTGCCTTACCCAAAGTTAGAAGGTGAACAAGTGGAGGAGCCTTCCTATACTATGATCGGGGGATGCGTGGCATGATGTAACACTATTTAAATAGGAAAATTCCAAGAATGTTAATGACTCAACTAGCTTTTACCACTCAAGAATATTTCAGGCACTCAACTAGGTCTACAACCTTCTATATTTTGAACTTGTCTTCATTTCTTTTATCTGGTTAAATCCTTCTGAATGTAGATTAAATATTAGAGTCTTAAGATGTTAACACTTGAGCTTATAATATATTGTTTTGTTTAACAAGCATTTATGGAAGTCTGTTTTCATTTCTAAAAGCTCTAATAATTCAATGAACCTTAACATAAGTACTTAACAGGTGGGATACTAGAGAGACATTAAAAAGATAAAATATTTTATTAATTGGTAGTTAAATAAACATAGTAATTCATCAAAACAACAAAGCACAAGTCCATTTTTCAACTTTGTACTACACCCAGAGATAACTTTCACATGTTGTGTTTACGTCAGTGACTGGTTTTAAGTGGTTACAGAGCTTAAATGAAGTGAATTATTGAATAAAGTCATATGTTCTAATAATATAAATCAGCATTTCTCAAACTGGTGGTCCTCAGAACCAGTTCCAAGAGTTGCTTTGTGGGTAAAAGAGCTCTGTGATTTAATTAAGTGATGGGAAACTCTGAGTTCAATACTCTTCACTACACTGCTTTTTTACTGAAGGCCTTCTCAGGGCCTTTAATATGTTAATGACACTGTAAATTTCCAAGGGGGACTATGTATGAAGTGTTACCCTTAGTTGGCCTTAGATACAGTGGAATACACTTATCATATCCTTCAAGTAAAGTTTCAAAGAAATGTTGATATAATATGCAAAGTTGACATTTTACATAATCTTTCAAAATAAAGACTAAAGCAAAAATGTTATGAATAAAGTTTTTCTATCATTAGCATTGAGAATAAATTATATTAAATATTTTGATGTTAATTACATGAACTAAGAACACAAAATAGGTCTTTCAGAAAGAATATTATATACTTACCTGATCTCTAATTTGGGAAGTAAGATTTTCCATGTCTCCAGTAAAATATTCAAGCCTTTGTTTGTAAATTTTAGATGCCTTTTTTAGAGCTATAGTTTTTTGCCTATTTAATTCTTTCATTGCTACAGCCTCATCCTTATTCTTTCTCAATTGCAAGATCCATTCAGCTCTCTCGCTTTCTAATCTCTAGAAAAATATTAGCAGTATTTTAGAATTCCAATGTTTATACAAATATTGTAATAATATGTAATCTTCCACACAGATTTCATCAAAAGGATTAATCATAAAATTAATAGAAGCAAAACAATGAAAAAGGTGATTTCACCAAAGTTCATTCGTAACCATTTATAGAATGACAATTTAAAAATATAAGCCTGCATGAAACTGGTGCTACTCTTATTAAATATACTAATATTGCTGAGTATGGTACAAACACTAGTTTCCTTAAAACTTCTGTAATTAATTAGAACTTTAAAAAACTTCACATTTAGAATACTATATGTAGTACGAGTTATCATGAATCAAAAAAACTAATTGAGCTAGACACAATTCAAACAATAGGTATACAAAGCTCAAAGGAACTAGGTAGCTCTCCAAATATATTAGGACTCTAGTTTGAATGATACAGGTCTAAAGGATATATGATTAAAATCAATAGGTCATGAATGGGCTAGATGAGATAAACAGACATACTTACCCAAATTTAGCTTACTAGAATTAAGGGGCATGCCTTGACACTCGAAAGAATTACATCAAGGACAATAAATAAAAGTACTGCTTCATCCAATGAGTATTAAGTTTAAGGAAGTTAGTATTCTAAGACCAAATAGTTTTCAATAAAGAAATGACCACCAGATCCCTAAGAGTTAGTAAGGGTAAAAAGATGTTTGAGGGCATGTTTCCAAGCATTGAGCTTAATGGTGTTAATTGGCATGACTGTTTTATTACATATCTCTTGGTAACATAACCAAAGACAAAATATTAATTAAGCTTAGTAGATAATGGATATAATTGAGTGTGTTAACTCTTATGTTTCATTCCAAATTACTTTAAAACTCTATATTTAAAATTTGAGTACTAAATATGTAAGAATTTAAAGACAAGATTTTAATGCTTTTACTTTTTTTTGGAAGTTGTGTAATAACGGAAAAGAATGTAAAATTATTACAGAATTTAGGTTTTAGTATCCTATTTCTTTAATAGTCACGTAAAAAGAATAATCAAAGGAGTCACAGTAAAAGATGGGGCTTTTCTATTTAACCCTATAATCAACAAAAACTGTGCTTAACTTCCACTAAAACTGAGATTAAGAAATACACACACACACACACACACACACACACACACACACACACACACACACACAGCAGTCATTCCTCTAAGAAACCACAGGGTGTCGTCATCATACCATGAATAATTGCCACACTTTAAAAACCTTTTTAATTACCATTACCAAAGGTAAAGTAAAATTGTTTTGAACAGGGCTCCAGTCAAGACTTTCTCACTAGATTAATCAAATTCCACAGTTGAACAGTATTAGAGAGTGCATTGAAACTGTCAAATTGTTTTTATAGTTTCAAAATAACCACCACAGTGATTTGCCAAATAAATGGACACATATTTAGTTAACTATTTGACCTTTTCCTATTTCCAAAGTAAACAGTAAATACACATACTGCATATTCTAAAGATAATTTTTCTGTTTCTCTTCTAAAATGTGAAAATATTCCTACTCTAATTGCTATAAACATCTAGAAAAAATGGGTTCAAAGTATCTATGAGGTAGTTCTCAGAGGACTATAATTCAAAATTTTTAAAGACACAATACAATGAATTGACTCAAAAATACTAAAAAACTGAAGTTTATGTTGTCAAGCTGATTTCATTGTGTTTACACTTTTAAAAAACCCAGAACTTGTTAAACCTACAGCAAAGAACTAAATTCTGACTCCCAATTACTTAATACCTTAAATTCCAAACGTATGCATGTTAAAGGAATGCAGAAAAATCAGTGACCTAACACACTTCTTCTAATCATTTCTAAACAGTAGCATTTTTGTAAACTCAAGAGTGTTAGGCACGGGAATGCAATGGCAAAACTCTTAGGATTTTAGCCTATTTATATTCTTGGTCTCTAAATTATCACAGATATATTACAAGTAACTGTTAAGCTCACTTTGAAAAATAATTTAGTATTTCATTTTTAAATTAAAGAACACTTTCAAAAACTTCCCCAACTGTTGTTTGAGGACATAATTAAAATTGTGTATAAGAGAAATTGTAGTAGGTGATCATCTGAAATGTTAAATCACACATACTCTCCTATTTACCATGACAGAGGAATGCAGTACCAAGTCTAGTTCATCTGTAGTGCCCTCGGTCATTGATGCAAATACACAAGGAATCTACAGGGGAAAAGTGTTATAGTACATGTAGGAAAACACAGGACATCTGCATAAGCCTCTTAATGTCCCCTTGATGGGCAAAAGCTTTTTGTCATTAAAAAAAAACAACAAATCCAAGTGCAGCCTTGAAACATGTGACACAGATTGCAGACATCTGCCATGACTCAAGAGTGCAAAGGAAAACAGAAATTTAACACAGATGCCCTCACATTCAGTTTGTACACTTCCCTTGTGAAAGTGGTAACACAGCTTCTTTCTTTGGGCAAAAATAATGACAGTAGATCCAGTTAGCTTGTGTCATATCATACATAGCAAACTCAAATTCTTATCTCAAAGTGACCATGAACCTTCCAAAAGAATAGTTAACCAATCAACTTACACCAAAAAAATTCCCCTTGATTATACTGCTAAAAAACTTCACAAGGAGGTTAACCAATTTTAAAGTTATTACCATTAGAAACAAAAACAAAAATGATAAACATTTATTGACTGCTTACTAAATGTATGTGAGAGTATATATTTATGTAGAGAGTAGGAAAAAAACTGTAATATTGTATACATAAATGTTGAAACGTTTCAATGTCTTAAAAAGTTTCAATGTCTTATTTTCTCTTTTACTTTTACAAAATTTTCACAATAAACATAAACTACATAGTAAGAAAGATTTTTGAGTAATTCAAGCTATACAAATCCTTCCTAGATAGGTACTAAAGACACAGCATTTTATATTGGGATTTGGAGCCAAATCTTTAGAAGGGCCAGGTAACTTAAGATTCAAATTTGCCTCACATATGTATTTCCAATGGCAACACTTAAATTGAATCATTTCAAAACCACCATATTCCAAAATTAAGGAAATGTTTTATATTCATATGTTAGCTTTATCACTTTAGCTATAAAAATGGATGAATATTTATAACCTTTATATATTCTTTTAATTTATCATTCTCTGCTTCTTTTTTTTGAATTTGGAGCTGTAGTCGTTCATGCACTACTTTTACTGATTGTGAAAAACGGTTTGCTTTCAAAGCATTTGCCTGTAACAGAAAAAAAAAAAATCTGTTATTTAATGTATTTCTCCACAATCTTTAGCTCCACCCATATTTAGACATAATCTACAAAGTTGATATTAAGCGAAATACCACTTCACATAAAAATAACCTTCCACCCCATTACAAATGCATTTTATATGAAACTACTTAACAGGTCCTAACAATTACCTCTTTTAAAAAATCCCTATAAACATCAAAATTGCTTAACTTATACTAAAATCAAAATACAAATTTATACACAGTTCCTAATATACAGTGATTTCCACCAAGTACAAAGTACCCTGACTGAAACACCATAAAAATCTAAAGAAAAAAAACCCTTTAAAAAATGAAGATGCTATATTTGACGCATAAAAACTTGTAAATTATCCAAATAATCTAAAAACCTTTCAGTGTCAATTTCTGAGGGTATGGGGGCCAGGATAGAAAGAAAGCAAAGAGGTAGTCAATATTAGAAATTAAGAAAATATGATGAATTAAGCTCAAAATTTGCTTACCTTTTCATTCTGAAACAAACAAGACAGTTCTTGGATATAGGCCTCCTTCTCAAACACCTTCTTCTTAAGATTCTTCAGCAAATATAAGAGTTAGAAATATCACAACTTGGATAATGGTGCTAACTTTATAAAGCCAAACAGCATAGAAAAAAATGTCAGAAGAATAGACATAAAAATCTAAAAAGACTTACAATATTCTCACTTTCATTATCAGTTAGCTTCTCTAACACGCTGGATGAACTGTCCTCTGTCTGTGAAAAAAAGATGTTATATATCAGTGGTCATGAACTATACTTTTCTACATAAAAAAGTAGAAATTGGATTAAGCATCACTCAAGAAATTACTATGGACAACTACTATGCAGTTAAGATTTTTTAAAAAGCTAACCATCAAAAGGATTTTTGCCTAAGTGCCCCAAATCATTTTTTGTCCAAATGCATGAAATTAGTTCATTTAGTAATCACTAAATATTTCAGTAACTACAATTAACACAAAAAACACAAAAAATCTTATATGCAAACAAAGCTCACAGTGGTATTTATAAGTAGGTAAAAATTATAAACAACTTGCCTTCTAACAGTAAGAAAATCTTTAAAGAATTACAGCAAATTAGTAACAGAATTCTATGTAGACATTTAAAATGAAAACAAAGAAGAATGTTTGAGGGTCATACTCCTGATTTAGAATGTGAAAAAGCTATGAATTCCTTTCACCCAAAAGCACATATGCACATATATATAATGCAAAAGTTACACACAATTTCAGAGGTTCAAGGCTGCACGAGTCAATCCTTGGACTCTAAATATACATGGTGGAACTACTTGGCATACATGTATCTTTTAATTTCCTTTGTGTATATATGACTTGTAAATGAATGTTCACAGCAGCTTTATTGGTAACAGCCAAAAAGCAGAAGCAACCCAAGTGTCCATCAACTGAAATACAGATCAATAAGACTGATACACCCATAAAACAAAATATTATTCAGCAATAAGGAGAAACAAAGCACTGATACATACTTTAAAACATTATGTTGCATGAAAGATGGCACAGTTAGGAACACTATATATGATTCCATTTATACGAAATGTCCAAAATTAGCGAATCCAGAGACAAAAGTAGACAATAGGCTAATGAGGGTAGGTGGAATTAGGAGGTGAACTTCTAAGGAGCATGGGGATTCTTTTGTAATGATGAAAACGCTTTAAAATTGATTGTAGTGAGGGCTACACAACTGTGTGAATATAATAAAAATCACTGAACTGTATGCTTTAAATGGCTGAATTGTGTGGGATACAAATTAAATCTCAATAAAACAGTTACCAAAATAAGGATACATGAATGTATGAATATAAGATACATATAAGCTTAAGTTTTAAGAGTATTTCATTTTAATCAGCTGAAATGAATATAACAAATGACTACATTTTCTATAAAAATATGCTGCTTTCATATAGAACTATTTATGAAACATTAAAAGTGGAGGTTTGGTGATTGCCATTTCAAACAAAAATTCGAGAATTATTTTTTTAAATGTACCAATATTTTAATTTCCCTAGTTTGAGAAATAATATACCCTTCGAGCAAGCAATGTCATTATTAAATTGGTGCTTAGTGTTTCTTACTTGTTGGTATTCTGTTTCTCTAAGAAGATTTTCTAAAGCTTGTTTTAGATATTTAAAAGTGTCTAATTCTTTTGTTAACATTTCCTTCTGTTTAGAAAATGTCCTCAAATTGGATGCAGAAAGATTAGCCTGACAAGATAGAAAAACCACACACACATTATAAGACATAGTATTATGATACTCTAAAATATAATTTGACTATTATCAAAGAATACTTTTGTTCCTGACAAGTCATTCTTTTGCACATAGTAATAGTAAACTTTGCCAGGTTTATTAATAGTAAATAGGATCTATTACATAGTATATTAAAGTAAAATGAAATCAAAATAAGGATTTAAACCCTAAAGTATTTCAGGCATTTATTTTAATAAAAATTAATAGAACAAAATCTACTTTTTGTCCCTAACTCAAACTTTAGTTTGAAATTTCAGAGTAGAGATTTCTATTCTATAAAACACTATAGAAAACAGATATATTTCATCTCTCAGAATATTTTAGTTTTAAATTCACTTGAGAAAAGTTGACTCTCAACTCCAGGTAAGTCAAGCACCAAGGCATAGTTTCTAGCTTAGCCTCTTATTAAGTCCATGTCTGAGATCATCTCTGAGGAAAAGAACTGCAATTAATGACACAGGAATAAAGAACACTGATATATCAAATACCAGTATGTGAGCATAAGTATTTTAAAGATATAAGTCCTCAGCTAATGCATTCTGAGTACTATGCAAACTTTTCATTTTATTAGATGTTCACAAGTTAAGTACTCACATTTTCAAAATTAATCTTTTCAACGGTGTCCTTAAATAATGGCAAAAGTAACTCTATAGAACTGGTTGCCACCTCAGCTTCCTTAAATGTTGCTTCCAATTCAGTCTTTCCATATAGAATGTCCTGGTTTTGACTAATTAGATAGGCACAAATAAAATTTAAGTTTAATCTATCACTTAAACTAATTACTTTTTGTGCACATACAGCCTAACTACTACAGTTCCATAAATTGCTCTGCAAAATGTAACAGTAAGTGTTGAAATTTTGTCTGTATTTCCTTATTTTTTACTACACTTTATACACAGAAAGAGTTATTAAAATGTTAAGATATGTAAAACACAAATACCACCAACAGCCCTGTTCATTCACTGGTTGTCTGATGAATTATTCAACATCCCTTTTCTGGTTTGTAAAATCATTTGGATGCATGTGTTTGTCTTTTTTTTCCTCCCTTTCTTCTCCCTTACTCCAAAAAGATATGTTTTTCTAGGCCTTATTCACAAACTCTTTGTTGAAGCTTATTGTTCTTCACAAAAAATTTCTTCCAGAAGAATGAATGGGCTAAACACAATGGAGCACAAAAAGTACACCTCTCCACATTCTTCACATTTGGCTTTATATCATTATCATTCAAAACACAACTGGTAGTATTTACCTTTTGATAATGTTTTACTTAGACATTCCTGTGTATCACTGTAAGATATATATTTGGACACAATTTTTACATCCTGAAATCAGGACACTTCTTACAATCGTTGCCTGTCAGGAGGTAGTCTTGAGCTTTCCTGCACACGCCCAAAACTTACAGAATAAGTATTCAATTCTTTGGAGAATATCTCAGAGATGGGGTGCAGATCTTTTTTAACCCCTAAGAACTAAGGGTCATAGAGATGGATTGACGCAGCTGGTGAATAGGAATGTTTAGGGACATCCCAGAATCAAAACTCCAATGAAGGCTTACTATATAGCATAATTAAGAGCCCAGTGCGATTACACTTTATTTCAGTTAAGATGGTTCGAAGAAATGCTTTATCATCAATGCTCTTAAAAGGACAAAATTCGCTGAAATGAAAAGTGACTCAGAAGAGCTGGACTTTGAGCATGAAGAAGTTTTGAAAATACCTGACCACACTTACATTTTGGTTTTATACAAACAGTTATTTGGATTAAAAGTTGATGTATAATTAAGCTTGAAGAAGCTTTTCAATATTTAGAAATAAAATTCTAAGTGACAAGAAAGCATTACATTTTTTCTTATTGGCAACAGTTTTCTTTTTTTATGGAAAAAACATAATGGTTTATCAATAATTAATGGAAGCTTAGAGGCTATGTCAAAATGTAGAATGTTCTTAAGCACCACTAACCTAAAGTGATGGGCCTAAAGTGTGGCTCTAAATAACAACTGTCCATTATTAAAATCCTTAGGAAGAAAAATCAAGAATTATTATATATGACCGAATATCATCTCATTTATAACAAGTTAAACTAGAAGAAGCTGGACTATACTATCTAGTGATAATAATGTTATTTTAAGATTGTCATTTTGAGCAGCAGTGAGTCATATAAATAACAAGTATATTATACATTTCAAAGAGACAAAATATGACAGGTACTTGTTATATAATAATATTCCAAATGACAGTGAATTAGTACTCAATAACTACATTTCCAATATTCCATAGTACTGATATTTTCATTTACCTTCATGAAAGAAGCTTTACACTTCACAAATTCTTAATAGAGGTCATCAAGTTACTAAAAAACTAGCCAAATTCTGCTAAAATAGTACATTTGTAATCAGATTAAACAACTATATGCATTACTAAATTGAAGAAGTTATTCTTGAAAGAATACCATATTTGATCTAAGTCATTTATAATATGGACAAAACATGAAACCCTGAAATCAGAAACTTAGATATCCCCACAATTGTTGAGAATACCAGCTAAGATGACATTCACTGCCACACTGTGGCAAATGTTCCCTTTCTGGTCTGCTCTGAAAATGGTGAAATGGTTCTTCTGAATGACTTCCATCATTTGCAGGCTTTTCCATAAATTCAGGAAATGGATTTATAGGTGGCTTCCACAGTAACTTCTCCACATAAGCTGAAAACTAAGAAATATTTTAGTTATTAAATAATTTCAGTAGATTCTTTTTTTCTGTCATTACCTTATAAGCTAAAATCACGAAGATGCGTAAAACAATAACATTGCACAGTCAAAACTTAAATTATAATTCTTATTCATTGGGATACTAATTCAAAATAATATCATAACTGCATGGTACAGCCATTGAGCAATTGCCAGTTTCTGAAAGTTTCCACTATTCTCTAAATCTACAAGAATGTAGAAATTTCTATTAGTTTAGTTCTTAAAGCATTACAATAATCTTAATCCACTCAGACTAGAAAACAGATATAAAAACCATGGATTAAGCACGGTCCTCAGTTTCATTAGATCCATCCAGTAGGAAATGTATGTTATTTATGCCTTAAACAGAAGAAATTTAACATGCTTTTGAAAGCATCTGGCAACAACAGCTGCAAAAAAAGATGTTATTCTTTTGAAAACAGACCTTTCCAAATTAAATTCATTTATTTCTATTCCCAGCTCAATCTAGGATAGTCTTTGGTGATAATGAATAGACAGATCACATTACTTCTGTGTTTTACCAAAGAATCCAATAGTTTTCACTCAAACTTGGAAATGTCATTCTTTAAATGTGAATATTTATGAATTTCTTCCAAACTGTTCTATTTTAAATAATGAGTTAGTGCTTTAGAAATCATTAAAACTGTGTTTTCACAATGGTAACATATGGTAATATATCTCCCTGACTTCACTTTATACTTTCATAAAATCAATGTTATAAAGTCTTCTGCATTTTTTAAAAGATAATTTACCTCTTTGTCATTTATTTTTATACAGTATTATAAAACATATGTTCAGGAATTTTTAATACTTTAGGTAGATGTGAAATTATAGGTTGAAAATTATTCACAATATTTAGTTAGCAATTAAAAAACCTTCCAAAGTGTCTGTAAAAGCCTTTTATCTATTTTTGATTGAAGGTTCTATATACCACAGAGACAAATATTTAGGTCCTAGGTCAATTTAAAGTATGTTCATATTTTTTAAATAACAGCAACTCATGCCCAAATGGAATTGCAGAATAACCTACAGATAGTCTAAGATGACTTACTAGAAGGCTGCAAACACACAACCTTTGTACTAGAGCATAATAATATTTGAGCTATCTGTGGTCTAGAATAATTAAAAATATACAGATACACAAAATCAAAAGAAAAACCCAAATATAAGGGTACAGAAGAATATGCTCTGGGTAAGTCACTGCAATAAAGAGAACTATCATCTACTAATTTGTGATTGCCACCCCACTCAGAGAGGAACTGGGATTCATCTTTCATCCATTCACTTCTTGGAGTATTTGTTTTTCTGCACACTGGAATCTCAAGAAAGAACGTCTTATTTATATTTGAATCCTCTGCACCTGTAAGCCTTGTAAAAACTAAGCTATAATTAAAGGAGAGGACTCAAGTCACAGAGTAATTAATGAATTTAATGAATGTAATACATAAAGACTTCCTTTTACTTAGTCACCCCTTTTTTCATCTTTTTTGGGATCATTAAAAAAAAAGATTCCTATATTTGGAATAAAAGTTTAAAAATCAATATAAGAGGATATGGATGGCTTTGTGGGCTACTGGCAGCTGTTTATAGTTTTTCTAGAGGTTTTATCACCAAATAAAATTTTTCTGCTTCAACACCTATCATAGGTAACTGTCTTAACAGTAAACAAATTAACACATTGTAAAAATAGAGATTTTAGAATGACTAAACATTCTCAGATGTTATCTACATTACTGATTCCTCCAAACTCAAAGCAGAGAACTGTGTAAGTCAAGTCTCAGGTATTTCCTAGAAATTAAGAGAATTGTATTTTTACAAGCTAGAAATATTTTACAGGATAAAAATTGTTCAGAGGTTCTAAGGTACACCACTATTTCTGTTATGACAGTACCATAACTGAAAACATGTGCTGAACATCAATGTAATAATATTTTTAGAATATAATCCTACCTATATAAAAAATGCTACCATTTTAGTGAACTAAACATATTCCTGTATGGAAAAGCAGGTATTTCATAAGAAATTGTTTTCAATTATATATAACATACTGCCAACTGACAAATAAATTATACTTTGTACAACTTGTTAATGGTGAAACGGACACATTCCGCATACAATTTCATGATCAAATCCCTAAAGATTAGCAATTTTATATTCTTAATGTACAAAGAATTAAAGAACTGCTTATACAGAGATGACTTTACCAATTCTCCACTGGTAAGAAAAAGGCATGTATTTAATGCGTTTTTTAGGCCTGGTCATAGTATATCCTGATCCAGCCACCCTCACTCAACTATATTCCATTTTGACCAACAAGCATTTGAGGGATAGTTCTTCAGGAACCATGAGGCTGGCAAGGGTCAGAGAAAAGAAAGACCATAGTCTACAGCCTTCCTTAGCATCTGGATGGTTCTAAGTAAACTAACCAGCTGCAGACAAATATTTATTTAAATCTAATCTCTCGAAGAGAAAAGCATATGAATCTTGCAGATTTCAATCTGTTTTGCCATACATTAACTCTTGGAAAACTAGTTCCCAATGACTTCAAGCAAAAGCACATCGCTTGTGAAAAATTTACTATGAAATCTTCAGCAAGGAACACAAAGTGGACATAAGAATGCTGATCTCACTCTTCTAGGCACTAGTCAAAAGTTTACGAGAGAAGTTAGTGAAGGGCTTTTAAGACTCCTTAACGTCAACAAGGAGAGCAGAGAGCGAGCAGACCACTAAAATCAAGCGTGCTTAAGTCTCTGATACATGGGACTCATGAGAACATAGAAAAGGATACCTGATACAACTGGCAGAATCCTGGGAGACATCCCAGAAGACGTGGAACCTCAGTAGAATCCTGCAGAACAAGTTTGAGTTTGGCAAAAGGAAACAGAAAAAGGCATTCCAGACAAAGGGTAAAGTAACGGCAAGAGCAAGCTACCATGAGGGAACCTGTCTTGCAAGAGTAAGTGGCAAAAGATGAGACTGATACACTGAACGTGGTCGCTGTATGCCAAGCTAAAGAGCTTGATCATTAAATAATTTTAAGCAGGGGAATGACAAGTCAGCAGTGCATCTTTAAAAGATAAATCCAGTGGTATTAAGGCAAATGGAGGAGAGCAAAATAAAAGCAGTGAAACTGGTTATTAGGGTCCCAGAAAGATGAAATTCCAACATTCTTTTCCTATCCAAATTTTTGAAGAAATAAAAAGTTGTTTCCATTGGTGATAAAAACATGAAAAACAATTAAAGGATTAGAATTACAATGCCAAAATAACATGAGATCAGTACATAAAGAAGTGATCAAATGTAACACCTCAGTTACCCATGACAATTTAGATGGACTAATATACATATAAATTCCAGAACATGACAGCTTATCCCTTTAAGTTTCAAAATTAACTTAGACCACTGAAGACTATCTTTGGAAAGTATTATTTCAAACAGAGTACAGGTAGACTAGCACAGTTTAACCATTCCTTGATGACCCAATGGCAACATACTGCAATGGAAGAATACTTGATTAGACTTACCAGTTTTTAGCCCTCTGAGTGACCTGACATGGGACAATCCTTGGCCACAGTGGGCCTGGGTTTTCTCTTCTACAAAATGAGAATAATCTTTGCCAGCCAAAGCTGTGGTGAGGTTTGAACAGAGTAAAATAGAAGCACTTAAAGGTGGGCTTTTTGTTGCCTAAGGATTCTTTGGCTACTCTTTCAAGCTGCTTTCCTACCAGGTCTTCTCTTTAAACGTTTTCATCTTAAAAAAAAAAAAATCACCTTGAGTCAGCCACTATTCTTGAATTATCTGTCTAGAATCAACTCTTCAAAACAATTCCCTCAAGGTCAATTCTTTGCAGGATTATTACAAATAACTCACGGTAGTTCATAAATTGAGTACTACTAAGCCAGAGTCGCAGGGAAAACAATTATTAACTTCCCACAGAATTGTGCCTAGGAGGTAGATGTCAACCTCACTGCTATAAGCAGCTCCTTGATTCCCATTCATTTGTACAGACCAGGCACAACGATTAACATCAACATAAAAAAGCCATTTTCTCATACCTTTGGGTATTTGGGATACAAAAACTGTACCGTAATATACATCTATTGTAAGATTAGAAGGGTAAGCAAAAAGGATTTCTATGGTTTGTTCCTTTAAGCACAACTAACCAAGTGGTGCTTGTAAATACTCCGGGACTCCATTGATTCAAAACATCTTAAGTTCTGCAGTAAGTGAGGTGATCGGGAAACTTGTGTCCACCATAGACTTTATCCCCAGCACTAGCCTCAATCTGTCTATGGTTTTCTCAGTAAATTCCACTTAACTGACCACCTATACTGAAAACCTGCCACTGACTGACTTAATCTCTTTATTACCACCACACCAAAGTGATTATTGTTCCCATTTTACAGATAAGGAAAACTGAAGCCAGCAACGTTGAGACCTGCCCAGGGCCGCACACTTTATCGAAGGGGTTTCCTGGAACCTAGAAGGACCTTGGAGAATTATTTCCTGAAGCGTCCAGTATTCTCAAGGAGCTCCAGGGCCTACCTCAGATGGTATAATTTATGGTGGGCGCTTAAAAGCCAGCAGAATGAGTAAGAGAACAAACACTATTTCGGAACGAAACACCCACAAGCTTGAGCCGGGCCGGCCAGAGGACAAGCCCACCTCGGCTAATCTACCCTGCTGTCCCAAGAACCACACCATTCCTGAGAAGAGGAGCCTAGCTGCTTTTTTCTCAGCACAGGCAGTAGGTCAGAGGTAAGTGAGGGATACGGACAAAAGTGGGCCGAGGTCTAGCTCTGGATAGTTCACCTCCGGGAACCACTACCGCAGTCCCAACATGCCCAAGGGCCACTGGAGGAAACAGCCTGGCGACCATGCAAGGCCATGACTCTCCCTCCCGGAAGCGCGCCTACGCCACACCTCTGCGTCAGTACGTCGCCGTGACGTCATCCCGCGGGGGTCGCCGAGGCAAACGGTCTCTAACGTTAGTGTAAACCCCAGCAAGCTTACCTGTGCCCTCCTACCCTCGAACGGCGGGGAGTCAGCGGGATACAGAAGGCAGGGCAGTGGGTGAAAAGATGCGAGGCGCAAAGCAGGCGAATTCTTAGAACTGCTGCCTTGGAAGAGTGCCCGCCCAAGCGCAAGCGGGACAAAAGCGGGGCTGGCAACCAGCGAGCGGCTTCTGTGGCAACGGCCACCCCGCCCTCCCATTGGCCGCAGCCGGGCAGCCAGTGGGCTGCGTCAGGGAAGCGAGTGCCAGCGTCTGTTGCTATTGGAGGACGGGAGGGGGCGGGATGCGAGAGAGGCGGTTTGCTTCTCCCGTGGGGCTTTGTTTTTTTTTGTTTTTTTTCTTAAATATAAACCTTTAATTTTACAAAAAGGGCCGTAGTTGTATGTAGTTACCAAAAATGTTAAACTGAACTGAGCCGGAAAGGTAAATAGGGCTGATAGATTCCGGATTTTCTGACACTTGGCCTGCAAGTGTCCCGCTTTTGCTTTTTAAAGGGGAGATTTGAAAAAGTCAAGGCAACAGCGACCGGAAGAAACCTCGTTTTAAATGTATGATATTGTTCAGCTGAGATCCTTCCCTGGCCCTCTGTTTTCTTCTGTTAAATGGGAGAGCTGGGCAATGATCTGCAATGCACCTTTCAGGTCTCAAATTCTTTGTGCTACAGCCAACTGCTACGGTTTACACACTCCTGAACCAGGGCCAGAATTTATTTGGAAAGTACACTTTACCCAATGCATCAACTTAACGTTCATGTTAAAAATCTTACGTTATCATATCAAATTTACAAATAGAGCAACTATCAAATGAGCAGTTTAACCATGGGGTACCTCATTACTGTTTTTACTAAGGAATGTTTTCCATTGATGATTCCGGCACTGCTTTTTTTTCCCCAGCACTGGCTGTGCAGCAAAAAGTTCATGAGAGTTAAAAGTTCATTCGTGACACATAACTGTTTCATATGTGCAAATGCTAAAAGCACTGGGGACTTGGGATTTAAGTACCTAGTGTCGCTGATAAATCATGAACTTTTTGCAAGTTAACTAACTTTTCTGGGCCAGTCTTCTCATTGCTTAAAAAGGAGAAGGGAGACCTGTGGAGTTGGAGCAAGAAACATAATTCCGAGGCTTTCCAGCACTAACACTATTAAGAAAAAGAATTGTACACAGAAATTAGGCTCCTCATGAAAAAAAGTACTTGTTTTAATTAAACTGCTTTGGCATTAGATATAATTACCTTTACTAGACATTCAAGAGGAAACTTACAAAATGCCAAAATGATTACATTAGATTCTCAAATGGAAATTTTAACTGAATTGGCTGGTTAAATATGGCATCCCTCATCCTCTTAATTAAACTGTTCCTGATTTCTGGTTGGATAGTGAATTTTTACACAGAAAGATGCCCTATTCTATTATTATTTAAATGGAAAAAAATAATGCATTCTATCTCAAGCAAAAACCCGTTTCCCCCAAATATCATTAAGCATTTGACCACCTATGAAACAATGCATGAAGAATTTCATACTTTTTCTGTAAATGACCATGCAGTAAATATTTTAGATATTGTGGGTTGTACTGTCTCTGTGATATTTAACTCTGCCATTGTTGCATAAAGGAAGCAATCAGGCTACATAAACACATGGCTGGACTGTGTTTCAGTAAAATTTGATTTACAAATATAGGAACCAGGATAGAGTTGGCCCACAGGACATAGTGTGCAGACCTCTGATATAAAGCATTTAAAACATCAAGTGTCTAGTAAACTGAACTCATTAGTGATGCTCCTAGAGTACAGATAAATAACTCTGGCAAATGCCTTTTACTCATCCTGATATGTGTGGAACAATGGAAGTTGTTCACTTTCATCAGGAAGTGAGAAAATGTGAGAGAATGTATTTCTTTATGTAAGGACTATGTTAATTCTCTAATTCTCTGCCATACTTTAGTATGCAGGGCCCATGGTCATGAATTTTATCACCTTATGGGATATCACTTTTATCTGCTTCATTTATGATATTGTGCTGAGAGGACCTGATGATCAGGTAATAGTACATACCGTAGATGCCTTGTGTAGTAAATTGTCTTTCCATAGATGCAATGTGACCTTGACACTTTCTCATCAAAAGGCGGAGTATTTTACTTTTATTTGGCCTGGCTGTGTGATATATTTTGGAATACAAAATGCAGCAGGATTTTGTAAAATGCACCAAGACAGTGTTGGATGGTAAGTGTGTTTTCCTTCCTTGCAGCAACAAATATATACTATAATGAAAAAATAGAAAACAATGAAATACTAAATTAAAGATACCTGATGAATAATAAAAATAAATAAAAAATAAAAAAGCAATTTAATTAAAAAAATGGTGTGGTGGTGTGGTTACCTTTCCAAAGATGGCCTCCAAACAATTCTTCTCACTCCTATACACACATCACAAAAGGAGTCTAGTTCCCTCCTTTTGAATTTGAATGACAGAATGTAGTGAAAGTGAGTCCAGACCTAGGCCTCAAGACCCCTAGCAGGTTCTGCTTTCCTCTACTGAAAGTTAGGTGCCATATAAGAAATTCAATCACCCTGCCACAGAGCGAAACTCAGTAAGATCCCAGCAGTTCCAGCTACCTACCTGATGTGCCAGGCACATGAGCCACTGACTTTGAAGAGCCAGTCATGTTCCAGCTAAATGCAGCTGTGTGAGTAACCCTAGTTAACACCATGACCCAAGGGGATGCAAAGGGGAACAACTTTCATTTTGAGGGATTAACCTAATATTTCCCCGACCACTAGACCCAGGACAATTCGCTGAGATAATAGAACCCTGAACTTTCATAGGGTTTATCCCCCATTCTCTTAATTGCTTTTGTTCTTTCCAGTGTGTTGTGGTTTTCTTTTGCTACTTTAACCAATTCAGTGGTTTAAAACAATGATTTTATTTGTTCATGATTCTGTGGGTCCGAAATTCAGACAGGGTTCAGCTGGGTGGCTTTTCTCTCCACATGGCCAAAGCCAGGATCTCTCATCTCATCAAGTTGTAATCAGACTGCTGCAGAGGCTGGAACATTCAAGATGACTTTACCTCTAGTCTGGTGACTTGGTGGGCTCAGTTAGGAGGCTAGGACCTCTCCTACTCTATCCATGTGGCTCTACATGTGGCCATCTTGAGCTTTTTTTCATGGAATCTACATCCAAGTGAGTGTTCCAAGCAACACAGGCAGAAGCTGCAGATCTAAGGCCACATAAGTTGTACATAATCCCTTCTGCTGAATTTTATTATCCAAATAATGGGTAAGGGTCATTGATGAGAAAGGGTCAAGGTCACATTGCGTCTATGGAAAGACAATTTACTACACAAGGCATCTACGGTATGTGCTATTACCTGATCATCAGGTCCTCCCAGCACAATATCATAAGTGAAGTAGATAAAAGTGATATCCCATAAGGTGATGAAACTCATGACTATGGTCCCTGCATACTAAATTATGGCAAAGAATTAAAGAATTAACATAATCCTTATGTAAAGAAATACATTCTCTCACATTTTCTCACTTCCAGATGAAAGTGAATAACTTCCATAGTTCCACACATGCCAGGATGAGTAAAAGGCATTTGCCAGTTATTTATCTGTGCTCTAGGAGCTATTTCACCTGATAAGAAAACTACACCAGGATCAACATTTTAGTTGACCCATGTATCTTCTACAAAGGCCAAATGGAAGGTTCACTGAGAGGGAGGTGAGAATCACCATTTCTGCATCTTTCAAGTCTTTGGTGGTGGTACTAATCACTAGAATTGCTGTAGGAATACTGTATTGCTTTTGACTTACTCTTCTGTTAGAAAAGGACAGTTTCAGGAGCTACCAATTATTCTTCTTATAATAGCCATGAGTTAAGAAGCCAATGCCAAGACGTAAATCTCTATTAAGGTGATGAAGTTCAGGTCTCTCTTCAACAGAGCTAGCAACTTTTCATTCTACAGATCAAGCAGGATTTTAGTAGGCTTTCCATCCATTTCAATTCTAGAAAAACCCACCGGTAAAGATCCTTCCTCATCAAGCAACTATGATTAATCCCAAGCAACACAGGCAGAAGCTGCAGATGTGCGTTAGCAGCATCCTTGGCCTCTATCAACTAGTTGCCAGTAGTGGTTGATCTATAGCTGCCTATTACTGGCCCTGCTGCCTATTTAAGTAATTACAGCTACTTCACCTCTGATGGTTACATGTTGTCATGTGGCTTCTGCCACTTTGAGATCTTACTATTTCTATCAGGGAATTAGAATCCCATTAGATCAAGTGAGTATCTCCTTATTTCATCCCTGGACTTAAAGGACAGCAACTACAGTGCTTTTAAAGAAGTCCGGCATTCTTCTTCCCAATATTTTCTCAATGCATTAAAGAAGAGAAAGTGCTCTGGGACCTCTCAAGACACATTTGGAGAGAGGTGATTGGGTCATGATAAATCTGTTTCAACTGTCGTATTTCTGTAAGTCTTTTAAATCAATCCTCTAAAATATATAGAGATTTCTAGAATTTTAACTTTATTTAGTGCAGGCTACCTTTGAACTAAGATTTCAAACAACTGAGAAAACTTTTAGAATCACTTAAAGATGCTTAGTTAAGCACAATAAATCCAGGACATCTGGTAAGTATATACATATTGATCATTTTGATCTCATCAAAAATTGCATTCTTTCATCTCTGGTCTAACACCCTTAGATGTCATTGTCATACTATATAAGATTTTTGCCAATATAAATAAACAAAATCTAGCACACTTTTTAGTATGAAAGCCTTCTCCTGGGTCACACCTTTTACTTGTGCCCTGGAATACACTGAGACCTAACTATAGATCAACTACTACTGGCAACTAGATACAGGCAAGGATGTTGCTAATGCACAGGATAGCACCCACAACAAAAAATGTATTCAGCCCAAATGTCAACAATGCTGATGTTAAGAAACCCTGGTCCAATACAGGGAATACAGAAGCCACTAGCTGCCTATGGCTACTGAACATTTAAAATGGGACTAATCTTCAATGAGATATGTTGTAAGTGCAAAATGTGTCCTGATTTTGCATATGAAGAAAGAATGTAAAATATCCTAATTTTTTATATTAACTACATGTTGAAATGATAATATTTAGAATATGTTAAGTTAAAAAGATATTAAAATTTAAAGCATTTCTTTTTACTGTTTTTAATGTGGATACTAGAAAATTTTAAATTACATATGCACTTCACATTATATTTCTACTGGATGGTGCTGGTTTAGAGGTATAAAGAAGTGATAACAGTGAATTATGAGGAAAATCAGGGACTCCTCACAAGGTAAATCCCTAAGATGAAGTTACTTCAGAATTCTCAAAGAAAAGACTAGCTCTATAATAGAGAAGGAGGTTCTTCAGAAAGCAAAGAGTTCTGTAGGGTCTGTCTATCCAGATGACAGAATTACCCAGTATACCCAAAGAGCTCCATTATGATTCTCAAGATCCAATTCTCAATCAATGCCTTAATTTTTTACAAAAAAAATTGGTGAGGCTATTTTCAACTTACCTTGTTATTCAGCTCTTCAGAGCATTTATACTCGGTTTGGATCTATCACCCAGCAAAAGCCACAGAGATACACTTACAGCAATCATAGAAGATCATGGGACCTCTGAGCTTATCACATTTCCTTTAAGCATCTTAGTGCAGTTATAAATGGCAAACCCACTCCTCAATCTTGTCATTCTTCATTTCTACCATTCCCATCAAAGACTTGCTTTCAATTACAGGTAACTACAGGCCACTTTTAAATTGAGGTCTAATTTCCATTCATTATGGTACACAGATACTAAATTGTTCATAATATGAGTTTTATATTATGAGTTCTGACAATTATATAAACCCATGATGCCATGAAGTAAAACAAGATGTAGAACATTCACATCAACCCAGTGAGTTTACTTGTATTCCCTTTCAGTCCATTAACCAAAACTACCTTCACCCCCTCACATACACACATACCAAGACAACCTCTCTAATTTCTGTCCCTGAAGGCTAATTTAGCCTGTTCTTAATCTTCATATAAATGCAATCATACATATTCTTTTACATCTGCTTCCTTTCACTATATATATATATTTTTTTCTTAGGTCCATTATTGTTGCAAATTTTATTCCTTCTTATTGCTGAGTAGTATTCAGTTATATATATACATATATTTAGTTGTTTGCATTTTTTGGTTACTATGAATAGGTCTGCTATGACCATTCTTGTAAATGCACACTTTGGTAGTTTATTCCTTCTTATAGCTGAGTAGTATTCATATATATATATATCACAATTATCAGTTCTCCTGTTGATAGATATTTTGTGGCTTGCAGTTTTGGTTATTATGAATATGTCTGCTATGACCAATCTTGTAAAGGCATTTTATGAACATATGTTTTCATTTTCTTACCTAGGAGTGGAATTGCTAAGTGATGGGACATGCATACCTTTAATTTGCTAAGAAAATGCTATCTTACCCTTGAACCTTTGGAAATCATGAATCTAAAGCCTGCAATGGCAATAAGTATATATCTATGAATAATTACCCTAAATGTAAATGGACTGAATGCACCAATCAAAAGACATAGAGTTACTGAATGGATAAAAAAACAAAACCTGTCTATATGCTGCCTATAAGAGACTCACTTCAAACCCAAAGACATATAGACTAAAAGTGAAGGGATGGAAAGAGATATTCATGCAAATAATAGGGAGAAAAAGGCAGGAGTTGCAGTACTAGTATCAGACAAAATAAATTTCAAAACAAAGAAGGTAACAAGAGACAAAGAACAGAGGCACTACATAATGAGAAAGGGGTCAGCCCAACAAGAGGATATAACCATTATAAATAACTATGCACCCAACATAGCAGCACCTACATATGTGAAACCAATACTAACAGAATTAAAGGAGGAAATAGAAAGCAATGCATTCCAATGCATGATTTCCAATGCATTCATTTTGGGAGACTTCAACACTCCACTCACTCCAAAGGACAGATCAAACAGACAGAAAATAAGGAAGGACACAGAGGCACTGAATAACACATTAGAACAGATGGGCCTAACACATATTTACAGAACACTCCACTCAAAAACTGCAGGATACACATTCTTCTCAAGTGCACATGGAACATTTTCAAGAATAGATCATAGACTAGGCAAAAAAAAGAGCCTTGGTAAATTCAAAAAGATTGAAATTGTACCAACCAGCTTCTCAGACCACAAAGGTATGAAACTAAAAATAAATTATGCAAAGAAAACTAAAAAACCCACAAATATGTAGAGGCTTCACAACACACTTCTAAATAATCAATGGTAAAAACAGAAATCAAGCAATATATGGAGACAAATAACAACAATAACTCAACACTGCAAAATCTGTGGGATGCAGTGAAGGCTGTGCTAAGAGGTAAATATATTGCAATACAGGCTTATCTCAGAAAAGAAGAACAATCCCAAATGAACAGTCTAAACTCACAATTAGTGAAACTAGAAAATAAAGAACAAATGAGGCCAAAAGTCAGTAGAAGGAGGGACATAATAAAGATCAGAGCAGAAATAAATAAAATTGAGAGGAATTAAACAATAGAAAGAATCAATAACAGCAGATAACAGCAGGAGCTGGTTCTTCAAGAAAATAAACAAAACAGATAAACCCCTAGTCAGACATAACAAGAAAAAGAGTCTACACACATAAACAGAATCAGAAATGAGAAAGGAAAAATCACCACAGACACCACAGAAGTACAAAAAATTATCAGAGAATACTATGAAAAATTATATGTTAACAAAATTGGGAAACCTAGAAGAAATAAATGGACAACTTTCTAGAAAAATACCACCATCCAAGATTGACCCAGGAAGAAACAGAAAATGTGAACAGATCAATTACCAGCAATGAAATTGAATTGATAATCAAAAAACAACCTAAGAACAAAATACCCATACCAGATGGCTTCACCACTGAATTTTATCAAACATTTAGAGAAGATCTAATACCCCTCCTCCTTAAAGTTTTCCAAAAGTAGAAGAAGAGGGAATACTTCCAAATTCATTCCATGAAGCTAGCATTACCCTAATACCAAAACCAGGCAAAGAAACCACACACAAAAAAGAAAATTACAGACCAATATCCCTGATGAACATACATGCAAAAATACTCAACAAAATATTAGCAAGCCGAGTTCAAAAACATATCAAAAAAGATCATCCATCATGATCAAGTAGGATTCCTTTTAGGGATGCAAGGACCATACAATATTTAAAAATCCATCAACATCATCCACCACATCAACAAAAAGGAGGACAAAAACCACCTAATCATCTCCATAGATGCTGAAAAAGCATTTGGCAGAATTAAACATCCATTCATGATAAAAACTCTCAACAAAATGGGTACAGAGGGCAAGTACCTCAACATAATAAAGGCCATATATGATAAACCCACAGACAACATCATATTTAACAGCAAAAAGCTGAAAGCTTTTCCTCAGAATCAGGGATAAGACAAGAATGTGCACTCTCCCCACTTTTATTCAACATAGTACTGGAGGGCCTAGCCACAGCAATCAGACAACACAAAGAAATTAAAGGCATCCATATTGGTAAGGAAGAAGGTAAACTGTCACTGTTTACAGATGACATATTGTACATAAAAAACCCTTAAAAATCCACCCGAAAACTACTAAAACTAATACCTGAATTCAGCAAAGTTGCAGGATACAAAATTAATAAACAGAAATCTGTTGCATTCCTATATATTAACAATGAAATCAGGAAAACAATTCCATGCACAACAGCATCAAAAAGAATAAAACACCTAGGAATAAACCTAACCAAGGAGGTAAAAGACCTAAACTCTGAAAACTACAAGACACCCATGAGAGAAATTAAAGGAGACACCAATAAATGTAAATACATCACCTCTCATTGATAGGAAGAATTAATATTGAAAAAGTGTCCATCCTGCCTAAAGCAATCTGCAGATTCAATGCAATCCCTATCAAAATACCAACAGCATTACTCAATGAACTAGAATAAATAGTTCTAAAATTCAAATGGAACCACAAAGACCCCAAATAGCCAAAGCAATTCTGAGAAGGAAGAATAAAGGTGGGGGGATTATGCTCCCTAACTTCAAGCTCTACTACAAAGCCACAGTAATCAAAATAACTTGGTACTGGCACAAGAACAGACCTATAGATCAATGGAACAGAATAGAGAGCCTAGATATAAACACAAGCATATATGGTCAATTAATATACAATAAAGGAGCCATGGATATACAATGGGGAGATGATAGCAAATTCAACAACTGGTGTTGGCAAAATTGGACAGCTACATGTCAGAGAATTAAACTGGATTATTGTCTAGATGTATACACAAAAGTAAACTCAGAATGGATCAAAAGACATGAATGTAAGTCATGAAACCACAAAACTCTTAGAAGAAAACATAGGCAAAACTCTCTTGAATATAAATATAACCATCTTTTTTCTGAACACATCTTCTTGGGAAAGGTAAACAAAAGCAAAAATGAACAAATGGGACTACTTCAAACTAAAAAGCCTCTGTACAGCAAAGGAAATCATCAGTAGAACAAAAAGGCATCCTATAGTATGGAAGAATATATTCATAAATAACATATCCTCCAAAGGGTTAACATCCAAAATATATAAAGAACTTACGTGCCTCAACACCCAAGAAGCAAATAACCTGTTTAAAAAATGGGCAAAGGATCTGAGCAGACACTTCTCCAAAGAAGAAATTCAGATGTCCAACAGCCACATGAAAAGATGCTGCACATCACTAATCATCAAAGAAATGCAAATTAAAACCACAATGAGATATCACTTCACATCAGTTAGGATAGCCAACATCCAAAAGACAAAGAACAACAAATGCTGTTTAGGATGTGAACGGGGAACCCTCCTATACTGCTGGTGGATATGTAAATTAATTCAACCATTATGGAAAGCAATATGAAGGTTCCTCAAAAAACTAAAAATAGAAATACCATTTGACCCAGGAATTCTACTCCTGGGAATTTACCCAAAGAAAACAAGACCCCAGATTCAAAAAGACATATGCACCCTTATGTTTATCACTGCACTATTTACAATAGCCAAGATATGGAAGCATCCTAAGTGTCCATCAGTAGATGAATGGATAAAGAGGAGGTACATGTATACAATAGAATATTATTCAGCCATCATTTGTGGAGTATAACAACAAAGCAAAACTAAAGGCAAAAAAAAAGCAGTAGACTCATAGACTCCAAAAAGGGACTAGTGGTTACCAAAGACAAGGTGTCAGGGAGGGAGGGGAAAGGGGATTTAAGGGCATTATGATTTGTACACATGGTGTGTGGGGAGGTCATGAGGAAGACAGTATAGCACAGAGAAGACAAGTAGTGACTCTGGCATTTTACTATCCTGATGGACATTGACAGCAATGGGTTGTGGGGTGAATGTAGTAACCACAATGTAGATCATGGGAAACCTTCACAAGAGTATGTATCATTGACACTTCATTAAAGATAAATAAATTTTTAAAAAAACGAAAATGCTATCTCCATCTTCAAAGTGATTGTACCAGCCAGCAATGTATGAGAGATCCAACTGCTACATACCCTTGCCAACCTTTATTATAGCCAACTTTTTTATTTTAGCTGTTGTACTGGCTGTGAAGTGGCATCTCATTGTGATATTATTTGCATTTCCCTGATAAGTAATGATGTTGATGACCTTTTCAATAGTTAGGAACCATATGTATATATTTTAAGAAGTGTTATTCAAAGCTTTAGAAAATTTTTGTGTTGAGTTAACCTTTTATTATTGATTTGTAGGAGTTCTTTATATTTTTTGAAAAAGTCTTTTGTCAAATATATATATATAATGAATACTTTCTCCCAGTTTGTATCTTGTAATTGGTTTTCTTGATGTGTCCTTTGATAGTAGAAATTTTTAATTTTGATATAATACAGTTCATCAACATTTTTCCTCCAATAGTTTTGTGCTTCACAATTCCACATTTGTATGTTTTTTCTAGAAGTTTTATGATCCTAAGTTTTACATTTTAATGAATGATCCATCTTGAATTCATTTTTTGTAAGGAATCAAATAGAGTTTAAGGCTTACTTTTTATATACAGATATCCAACTGTCTCACCATCATTTATTTAAAGAGCTTTCTCTTCCACATTGAATCAACTTACTGTTTTTGTTGAAAATTATGAGATCATGTATATGTGGGTGTACTTCTGGACTTCCTATTCTATTCTATTCACTATGAGGGTGCTTGTCCATAGGGTAAGTCAAATGAGGGCTGAGCTAAGCCTTGGGGAACAGGCATTACTTTTACTAAATAGAGTGTTAGTGCATGTTTTAGTTTGAGCTGCTGTAACCAAAACGCCATTGACTGGGTGGTTTAAACAACAGAAAGTTATTGCTCACAGTTCTGAAGGCTGAGAAGTCCAAGATTAAGATGCTAGCTGACTCGGTTCCTGGTGAGAGCCCTCTTCCTGGTTTTCAAATGGATACCTTTTTGCTAAATCCTCACACAGGAGAAAGAGAGAGAGGAAGGAAGCTCTCTCACGTCTCTTCTTATAAGGGCACTAATCCCATAAAGAGGGCTCCACTCTCAACCTAATAACTCTCCAAAGGCCCCTTCTCCAATTATCAACACAATGGTGATTAGAACTTTAAAATATGAACTTTTGGAGAACACAGGTATTTAATCAATAGCAGTGGGCAACATGCTGCGTGTTGTTGAAACCTTCCAGAAAGGCAACCACGTCAGTTCTGCACTAACTAAACCATTGGAGGTCAGGCTCAGGTGTGGCAGAAGCATGCAGTGAGGTTGAAATGGGTTGTTACAATCACACAGTGGTCAGCAGCAAGTGCTCTGGAACCCCACCAGCCAGAATTAATATTTTCTAGCTACAGGTCTTGGGCAAGTTATTCCTTTAAGCCTTGTTTTTCTTTTACAAAAATTAAAAAATAATTCTACCTATCTTATAAGAATGTTCGATGGTCGGGGTCATATTAGTAGAACACAGCCTTGTCTGATTAAATCATTAAGGCCCTGAAAGTTGTAGATATTAGTAACTAATTATTGTTTTAGGTACAAAAGTACGTAACATAAAAATCAAGAATGATTCTCTCTCTCCTTTTTAAGACTTTTTTAGAGCAGTTTTAGGTTCACAGCAAAATTGAGAGGAAGGTACAGAGATCTTACATATACCCTTGCGCTTACACATGCCTTGCCTCCTCCATTATCAACATCTGCCACGAAATGGAGCATCTGTTACAACTGATGATCCTAGATTGCCACATCATTATCACCCAGAATCCGTAGTTTACATTCAGTTTACCCTTGGTGTTGTGCATTCTATGGATCTGACAAATGTATAAGCACATGTATTTGCCACTGTGGTACCATACAGGGTATTTTCACTGCCCTAAAAAAATCCCCTGTGCTCTGCCTATTCATCTCCCCCTCTCCCCAAACTCTCACAACCACTGACTTTTTAATTATCTTCATATTTTGCTTTTTCCAGCATATTTTATAATGGGAATCATATTGTAAGTGGCGTTTTTGGATCAGTCTCTTTATCTTGATAATATGTAGTTAAGTTTTTCTCCATGTTTTTTTCATGGCTTGACAGCTCATTTCTTTTTAGCTTTGAACAATATTCCACTGTACTGAAGAACATCTCAGTTTCTTCCAAGTTTTTGGCAGTTATGAGTAAAGATGCTACTAACATCTGCACGCAGTCTTTAATGCAGACATGTATGTCTTTAGGTAAGTACCAAGCAGTGGTATTGCTGGATACGATTATCTCTTATCATCTAGATATTTTCCACAAAAGTTGGAAGCTTCAGATTTAAGCTTCAAAAAGAAGTTAATAGCATATGTGAATCTACTTTTCTATCTAAACTATGAATGATTCCAGTAACTGTCATAGCCTACAAAAGTCCAGAACATTTGACCAGTTAAGTAAAGTGTCAAACTTAGCCCAAGTTGTAACATATGTTCACTATTTGCATTTAAGAAAATTAGCTCATATATGGAACATTTAGTATTTTATACAGCCATTTTTGAATCAGAACTTTACCTTAAGATATGCAGAAAATAACACTGTTTATTGTAAGTTTATAATTGTAAGCTCAATAGTCTATCCTCTGGACATAAGCATTTATTTGGCTGACCAAGGGAAAAGGAAGCATGAATATGGATTTTCCTTTTTAAAGTACATTGTTATTTGGCTCTGATTATATATTAAAAGCTTTAAGAATAAATGTAAGCAATTGAAGTCTCCTGGCATAAAGATGCTGTGTGATTGTTGAGAGAATAGACACTGCTTTATTATTCTTGTATCATTTAAAAATTTACTAACAGAGCTAGAAGTTACTTTGAGTTAGTTAACTATTTAAAGAACACTCAGAAAATGATAGACTCCCAATATTCATATGTATTCAGATGAAGATGGAATGTGGTTGTTTGGAGACAGAAAATTAATTATGCAGGGATACAAGTATGAAATTTTCATAATTAGCAAATTATGGTCTAGTTTACACTTTAAGAAAAGCTTAAGAAAGCTAAAGGATTAGCTTTGTTGTTATTGTTTTTATTATTATTTTATTTTAGGCTTGTCTGCTTTGGATAGGCATTTTTCAAAAGGTCTTTTCCTCCCTAGCTTATTGAAGCTAAATATGATCATTTTATATAGAAATAAAATTGCTTGGTCAAAATTTTTCTAGGAGGTGAAAATAATTTGCTCATCAAAATATCATACATTTTGCATATTTAACTACTTTATGTACGTTTCCAAACACTGATTAGCACTCTTTAGAAACGTCCGTGCTATTTTCCGAAGCTCCTTCATCAGTTTGAACAGTTTTGGCAGAAGTCACAGGATGCCTGACTAATGATGGCATAAAGAATTGGGAACCTCATGACTTCACGCTGTACGAATTCTGGGGTTAGGCCCTCCTGGGTTGGCTCAGCTGTTACCAGGTCATCAGGCACACAGGCTCTCTCCACCTTTCAGCTCTGCTACCCTGTGCTTTTGGCTGCCCTCCTCACCTTCCACCTAATGGCCACAGAGGCTGCCTCAGTTTCTGGCACCCTTATGAGGAAGAAGGGTGGAGCTTTCATAGACATTTTTCTGTTTTTCAGGGAGGAAAATCTTTTCTATAATGATCCCAACACTACCACCTCTTTCTCCACCTCCCTCCTGCTAGCAGCCTACTCCTCAGATTATTGGCTGGGGTCAGGTCATATAGCTATGCCGCAGTATGAGGGAGGCTTGAAAAAATAAGCATCAGACATTTTTCACCTCTGTCATGGAAGACTGGTTCTGCCAGCAAGAAAGAAGTGGAGGCTGACTGTTAAGCAGGTAACAGTGCCACCCACTCCAGAGGAAGGCCATGAATTGGTACAGATTCATATTTATTAAACTTACTCTGACTTAGACATGGTTTTAACCATTACATGTACTATTTAAATTTTACACCCATTTTACATATGTAGAAACTAAGCAAGGAGATATTTAATAACTTACCTAAAGCCATGCAACCAGTAAAAGGCAGGGCTGGAATTTCAATCCAGGCAGTCTAACTTCAAAGCCCAATTACTTAACCACTTACCTGCTTGTACATGATTATTGCAACACAGGATTAAAGATAAACACTAATAAAAATGTATGTAATTCTGGAAACAAAAGGGCAAAAAGTTTAACATATTCTTAGACTCCAGAATTTCAATATTTTAGTTTTATCCACTGCTTAGTAATTTAAGTGTGCAATTCATTGCTACAATCTATGTTATGATGACTCCTCTAAGTGATATCAAACATACATATGACATAATTACATTTAGGATAAATTATGGCACTGAAGAAAAATTTCATTCCTTTATTCTTGATTAAAAAAGACAAAATGCTTCCTGAAAAGTTTCTTGTAAAAAATTTGTCACTTGCTTTTAAACATTGCTTTTTAAAATATTCTCAGTATTTTTATATGAAATTTGATTTTAGCTAAACTATATCAGTCATTATACACTTTTGATTTTTAAAATTATTGTATTTTTAGTAACCAATTATAACATTATATTGAAAATTTGATTTTTCCTTTTTCCTAGTTATGAGACTCTAAAGACATCATATTACTTTCTAATAGAGGGAAAAATACAAACACTATGAAGTAAAAGATGCATACTGTACTAATACTCCTTTTAAGTTGCTCCATAGCCTTTTTGGAGGAGGATAGAAAAAGGCAGAGGAGAAATACTTATATGACAGACGAAAAAAGAAAGGAGACCAGAGATAGTCAGTTTAAGCTGGACCTTCATTGGAATTTTCAAGCAAGCCACAGCCAAAACTCTTGACACAAATATGAAAATCATTCAAGAAAATGAACCAAGGTAGGGTATTAGACACTGTGGGATATGGGAAGAGCTCAGACCTTAGCAACACCAGCTAGTAAAGGAAAAGTAGCAATGTTAGGGGATAGAAATGACATATTTCATAAGAAAAAGAATGGCAGGGGAATAAATATTTTGACTTTGAATTTAGAGAAGAAATAGAAATGAGCTGGAATAGCTTTTGAAGTGCCTAAGCCATTGGAGTCCTAAAATCTCATGGGCCACAAGCCCTCCTAGGGAGAACACTTCATAAATGTCTGGGGTTGAGCCAGAGCCCTTCTCATCCTCCCACCCTGCCTGGTTTCTGAGTGGTGCTGTGGGTCAGAGGAGCAGGACACTGGCTCTGTGTGACGCCAGGCAGGGATCTGGGTGGTGGTGGCTAGTTGGTTACTTGAAAGTAAGGGAAAAAGACAAAGGAAGAGAGATGAAGATCCCTTGAGACAGAAAGAGGCTGAGGCAACTGGGGGGCCAGGGGAACTCCACATTTGTGGGAAATTATTTAAAGAATGTTGACGTCTTCAGTGACTGGTAAAGGTTTTTTTTTTCTTTTTCTGTGACATAAATGCCTCTTTAGCTTCCTCTAGGAACTCCTCAGTAAAATCTAAATTGCTGACAAATTGCTCAAATGTATATTTACTTTGAAAAATTTAAAACACTAGATTTAAAATAATGTAGTGAAGCACAGAAGGAGCATTTGTAGATCTAGAAAACAGGAACTCAGAAAGTCAATTGTCCGGGTAGTTCCGGAAATTCAGGAGACGCCTTTGGTCTTCCACAGACCATGGTGGTGACACAGATGACAACTTCTTGCACATGGGTCTCTGAGGAACAGGGGACTCCAGCTGACAGTGACTGATAATGAAATTAGTGACAATGATTCCCAGTATCAGAGCACCTCTGGAGGAGACATCAACAACCACAGCCTATGTTACAACCTTGGACTATATGTTCTTATGTCCTTTGACTACAGATAACTACAGATCCCAGATTATTTTCATGCCGTGGTTTCTCCCTTTGCCTCTTCTTCTGTCCGTCAGCATCATTCTAGGCTCTTCTGGGTAGGCAAAGAAGTATCCCTTGATCCTTGATTCCTCTCTTAGTAAGTTCACCTGCTGAAGAGCTTTCATTTCACCATCACAATGAAAATATTTAATGGAGAGAGGAAAAGAAACTCCCAGAAAGCGGAAAGAAAGTTAAAAGGTAAAAAAAGTAGACAACCAAAATTGTTCTCTGAGGTCTGCCTGACTCCCCAGTCTCACCTGCAGTTAGCAATAACCACACTGGCCCCTGCTTCCACCCTTGGCCTCCTCACAAAACCAAGACAGAAAGTTAGATTATGTCCCTCCTCCACATCCACCATTGATTTCCTGGTTCACGGGAAAGCTCCAGTCTTTCCCTCCATCCCCAGGAACCTGTCCCGCCTCTCTCACTGCTTTCTCCTGTACTCACTTCACTCCGGGCATCGTCCATACTCTGGGCCTTCCAGGTTGCCCTCCTCTCTGCCTGCTCTATTTCTCTTTCAGGTATTCACATGGTCCTTCCCTCACTCCAGATAATCTTTCGTCTGTGAGGCCTTCCCTCAGTACCTAATACAAAACAGCAGATCCCAACTTCACTCTCTCATTGCCTCTTTCCCCTTACCTGATTTCTAATTCTCAGTAACACTGTCATTAGCTATCTCATTATATTTGTTGTCTCTCCCTTCTCTGAATGTAAACTCCATCAGGAAGGGAGCTGGTCCATTTAACTCACTCTTATATCCAGTACTTAGAATAGTGCCTGGCATTGGGCAACAACACAGTTTTATGCTTTTGACAACCTTCTAGAAGTATATTTGATACAATGTTATTTTTTAATGAATGAGTGAAATGAGAGAAATAAAATTAAGGAAGCAGTGCCCTGTTTGAATAAGGTATGTCCTTGGGAATTACTCACTTAAGGCTACATACTGGAGATCATTAAAACAATTTTAATCATGGCTCATATAATGATCAGTAAGAAAAAGGAACTCAAATTCAAGGCAGGGGCTTTAATAATAGAGAGGTGATTGTAACTTTTGAGAATCTGAAACCTATGTATCTGTGTTGTTGTGTTTGTTTCCTTACAAATAATATTTCAACAATGGTGTCACAATCAACATGCATAATCAAAGCAATGTTTTACTCTTGAGTTCTGAAGAAAACACAGGATTTTCCCATAAGAAGGTAAAAAGTGTGTTTAAAGACTGCACACTGCCACTTCCTGGTGTAACAGCTGTCACCATGAAGTAAATCCCTCTTCTCTGGGAGCTCTTCTGACACAGAGACTGCTCCAAGTGTGGCCCAAGGCTTGGCAGCCTCAGCATCCCCTCGGAGCTTGGTAAACAAGGCAGATTGACCTCACCTTGACCTTCAGTGGGAATCTGCATCTCAGCAGGTGATTCTTAGCTATTAAAGTTTGAAAAACTTTACTCTAGCTGTTGGTATGCTCTGGAAGGGAGGTCTGTGCAGGTTGATGTTGTTTGTTAAGAGTTCTGTTGGGAGATTCAGAGCTCCACGTACCTGTTCTCCAAGAACAAAGATGGGAGCCCAAACCCCCAACTGCCAGATTTTTCAACTGGTTGGAGTTGCTTTCTGTTCTTTGTAGGGCTGGAGGGCTGAAAGGTGGATTAGAATCAGCAGCTGGAGAAGAAGGAAAACCAAAAGACTTGGTGCCCTTGGTGGGGCTGCGGGCAGCAGGGGCATCTGGCAGAGCCCTGGAGCATCAGAGATGTACTGAGGACGGGATCAGAGAAGGAAGAAAACAAAAGGAGACTATAGGAAAGAACAGTCAAAATTTTGTACTTCTATTTCTATTTATTGTTCTTTGAGTCTCCTTGGTTACTTCTCGTTATTTAAAAATATTTCCCCTATATTTCTCTGTTCTATTTTTTTCTTCTTTGGAAAATAATGATTGTAATGTTAGGCAGTGTCTTGCCAATGCGTTTCGGCCCTGGGTGAGTTCACTATGGATTCAGTGTGACCAAAGAAAATGACAGCAAAATGTTATTCGGGTGAAAGGGTTATACCCAACTTTATTCTCACAGTGGCAGGTCAGTCACTAAAATCCCATTCACTCAGAGCAAGTCTGTATGCAGCTGGCCGGTCTCTGCCTCTGGGCCCCTCCATCTGCACAGCTGTCCTCTGGGCCTCTCTGCACAGTTGTCCCACACAGCCGTCCTCTGGGCCTCTTGTCCTTGGTGCTGCCACCACTCCAGCCTCTGCTCTGCTCTCCTGTTGCCTTGCAGTCCTGCCACTGTGTCGCACACCGAGCACTGAGTGGGGCTCTTTATATAGAGTCAACAGCCATGTACTGTCCACAGGTGTGCAGTGAGCTAGTCAACCAGGGCCAGGTGAGAATCCTGGCCACAGGAACTCTCATTTTATCCACAGTCCACCCCTCCAGGATTCTCTCCTCTCAATCTATGTGCCCTTAGTCCTCTGCAATGATCCCTGTGCAAGGAAGCTCGAACATTATTCTCCAGCCTCTCTAGCAAAAAGTCTTGCAGACACACAGGCCGGACTCATGGCTCTGTCTCTGACCTCTGATTCTTTGGTTTTAATGGCTGGAACTGCTGCTCTAGTTTTAGCTGTTGCCATAGCTCCAGTAAGATCCTATTTAGCTTCCTGTCTAATTTACTTCCATCTACTCCTGCCCGTATCAGATCAACCCGCATCTGGGTCCTTGTGACCCTCACAGGGCCCCTCAAATTCCTCCTGTGAGTAACAGGTCTAATTTCTTTTCAGGTTCTCATTGCTTCAACTACTGTATGTGTCATCTCTCATTTTGTAATCACTGCCTCAAGGTGCGCTGCACTGTCAGGAGAGACAGCTTTCCTATCTCTGTTCTTGAGAGAACAATTCCATCCACCCCTAAGTCCCACAGTCACTGGCTCAGCCTAAGTATAGGGGCAGACCATAGTGTGCTCCACGACCTGGGGAGGGGGCTGCTCCTCTCCTTGGGGAACTTTCAGCTGCTGGGTCTTTATTTTCTTTACAACCACTGGGCGTGCTTTCAATACAGGCCCTCCTCCAGTGCCTCTGGTACCTCCACTTCATCCTTCCCCAGCTCCTCCATTTCTGGAGCTGATGGCACCTTTCTCTCCCTCCCCCAAGTGCCTCCTCTGCTACAGTGCCTCGCAAAAAATGCCAGCTCAGTCTTCAGAAGCTCTCTTACCTTCAGCTCAATGTTTTGAAGCTGACGTTCTCGTGCCACCTCTGCCTGTGCTTCCCTCAGGAGTTTGTCTTTTTCTTTGATGGCCTCTTCCTCCTTCAGAACACCTGGCAGCACTGCCATCTCATCTCCAATGGCACCTTGATGCTGGCACTCTTGTGCTACCTCCTCCCGCATCAATGCCATCTCCTTCCTCAGGGAATCCACAGAAGTTTGCAGCTCACATTTTCGTGCTGCCATTTCTTGGGTCTCCTCTGTAGACCCTTTTAAGACTGTGAAAAGCAGCCAACCCACAGTCCCCACTGCCTCACGGGCACTCTGCTTCTCAAAAGATCTGCTTACTATACCAAGGGCCACCCCTACAGCCTCAGGTGTCACCTCCACTTACCTCCAGTCCTGGGGTGGGGCCCAGTCCTTTAGTAGGCAAGTCACCTCAGACCACATACCCATTGGGGAATGATCCACTATCTCCCCATTCACAGGGGCAGCCTGCTGAAGCACCCCTCCCATCAGGGCAGCCTGTCCTTTTCCTTGGTCAACAATGAACCCTGCCAACTTTTGCCAATTGTCTTGCCAATGGGTTTCAGCCCTGGGCAAGTCACTATGGATTCAGTGTGACCAAAGAAAATGACAGCAAAATGTTATTGGCGTGAAAGGGTTATACTCAACTTTATTCTCACAGTGGCAGGTCAGTCACTAAAATCCCATTCACTCAGAGTGAGTCTGCATGCAGCAAGCCAGTCTCTGCCTCTGGGCCCCTCTGTCTGCATAGCTGTCCTCTGGGCTTCTCTGCACAGCCATCCTCTGGGCCTCTCTTCCAGCACAGCCATCCCACACAGTCGTCCTCTGGGCCTCTCTGCAGTCGTCCCGCACAGCTGTCCTCTGGGCCTCTGTCCTAGGCGCTGCCACCACACCAGCCTCTGCTCTGCTCTCCTGCAGCCTTGCAGCCCTGCCACTGTGTCATGCCCAGAGCACTGGGCAGAGCTCTTTATATAGAGTCAACAGCCATGTATTTCCCACAGGTGTGCAGTGAGCTAGTCAACTAGAGACAGGTGAGAATCCTGGCCACAAGAACTCTCATTTTATCCACAGGCAGGAATATAGATGTGAGTGGGGTGAAGAGAGAAATAAGGCCAGTGAAGCCCACTACAAGGAACTCAGAATTGACCAGTTGAAACTAGAGACTCAGAAAAGACCCAGAGTTGATTAATTCATCAGTTGAAGCTCAGAAGGCCAGGAGCAGCTTGGCCTGGAATGTTTGAATATTCCCCAGATAAGGAAAAGTGTCTGAGCACAGCCCATGCCTTCACTGTGTCAACTGGATCATGCCATTGTAAGACTTGCTTCAGCCTGCTAAAAGGCTGAGGTATAAACAGCATAATAAAGACAGGAAAGATTCCACCTTAAAGCTAAAATTGCATTTTAAAACTCAAGAAGTCAAGAAGTTAAGAAGTAACTTAACATACTCTTTACCAAACAGACAATAACTCAGCCCACCTTGGAGGCAGGGCAGACAGTCTTAATTGATATGCTCCTAGAACAGGAAGCGCTATCCTGGGAGGGAATCAGAGCAGTGAATTTCTTGGGTTAAGGTAATTTTACAGAATTACCTGGAGGACTGATAAGAAACTTAATGTCTCATCAAAGATAAACATCTTGAGACCACTTAACAGGTGCACACCACTAGCCCTTTGTCACATTCCTGAGGGGTCTTTGGAAGGGGGAACCCCAGTCTTTCAGTTCACACCTCTCTCTGAGGTTGCCTGCACTTTTTAAGTGCATAGACTTTCTCTCTGACCTTTCAGGGTGCCTCTCCTGCCTGGGGTCGCCTGTGCTTTTCTGTCTTTGGGTAACTTTGAATAGAGCTTTTGCTTTGCTTCACTGCTGTGTCTCTGCCCTTCAATTTCATGGCAGGGACAGGAGCCAAGGAAGATACACAATACCCCCCTAACAATGATAATGATATTTTACATCCACATGATCCCATATCCTGGGTGCATGATAGATACTGATATTTTATAAAAAGCAATGTTATGCCTGTTTTGCCAATAAGGAATATTCCATACCTTTCTTCCATTTTCTTTATTGGGTTATCCTTTGTAAGTCCGGGGAGAGGAAATCCTGGGGTAAAATACCTCTAAAACTGAAATCAGTCAAAGGGAGAAATAAAGTTTAAAACCTGTTTATTGCTTACAAACTGCAGTCCAGGGCTGTCTCTCTTTCCTGCTATGGCTGAAGCTAGTCAGCACTCCCCCTCACTTCTCAGGTTCAGATAAGCCCTCCAGTTGCCCAGGTAATTACCCATTGATATGGAGATGAACTTCTCTCCACCCCCTGAGAAATGCCTATTGATATGCAAATGCACTAAAGCCATACTTCTCTCCACCCCTGAGGATGCAGATACACTAAGACCAGGTGACATATTCTGGAAATATCACAATTTTACCCACATCCTTAAAAGTTCTTCTTGCTTTCTATTCATTTCAACAAATTTTGGAGTTTTTTTTTTAATGTACAAAGTCATCTGCAGAGTTATTGCCACAGTGAGGGTCAGAGGAAGTTTCATAGCAAAAGCCTGGAGGTATAAGACCACATGGGGAGAATTCAAGAAACTGGAAATGAAGTGTAAGAGCTCCATGCTTTGACATGGTGGTGACTCAACAAACACAAAGGACTTTCCAGACCCTAACTGGACAATCCACTTAACTCCTTTGCTTTGAAAATGAGCATAACTTTGAAGAAAATGGGGTAAGGGAGTGTGGGTAAAACTGCAATATTTCCAGAATCCTGGCTTTAGTGCATCTTCATACAATGGGTTTTTCCAGAGGGTGGAGAGAAGTAGTCCATCTCCATGTCCACAGGTAATTATAGGGGCAAGGGAGGGCTTATCTGGACCCGAGAGGTTGGGTGGGGGCTTCTTCTGCAGCCTGGTCACAAGAGACCTTGGGGAGCAGAAGTGGATGACTGCTTGTAAAAAATAAACTACATTTCTCCCTTTGACTGATTTTGGTTTCAAAGTATTTGCCTGGGATTTTCTCCCCAGAGTTAAGGGGGGTGAAATGTGCCATTTGGGTCCTTGGAAATGCCATGTTTTATTCAAATTCTCAGTCTTTGTAATTTGTCTCATTTCTATTTTGATTTGTTTTATAAATATTGCAAAACTAAAATTTTGCCCATTTGATTTGAAGCTGTGGGTAAAATTGAAACATTTCCAGAATTTCTCACCTGGCTTTGGTGCATCTGCATATCAACAGGTGTTTAGAAGACAAGCTTTGAACTTAATCTGCATGGGACTTTGAACCTAGCTGAATCCTCTGGCTTGAAAATTATAATTTCTTGCTGTTGTCAAGAAAATAATGCTTAAAAAGAGGCTTGACTTTGTCTAATGCTTGGTAAAAGTTTTGTGAGCAATCTAGCATGATTGTTAGGAATGAGTAAACAAGTGTAGAAACGTATTTTGTGCTTAGTGAGAGATTGTGCTGTAAAGCACATTTACTTAATCTGCATAGGCTGAATCCTCTGGCTTGAGGATTATCAAGATTTTATTGCTGTTGCTATTGCATGTTACTAGATTGGTCAGAAGAGGGGGATTGAGTAAATTGTAAGGTGAGATTTCTGGAGGGGTGGACTGTGGGTAAAATTGAAACATTTCCAGAATTTCTCACCTGGCTTTGGTACATCTGCATATCAACAGGCCTTCAGAGGTGTAAATAAGTAGGCTTTAGTACATTTGCATCTTTCCTCAGGGGTGGAGAAGTTCATCTCCATATCAATGGGTAATTACCTGGGCCACAGAGGGCTTATCTGTAGCTGAGAGATAAGGGGGAGGGTGGGTGTGGTTGCTGCTTGAGCAGAAAAGAAAGACAGCCTGGGACTGCAGTTTGTGAGCAATAAACGGGTTTTAAACTTTATTTCTCCCTTTGACTGATTTTGGTTTTTAGGGGTATTTTGCCCCAGGATTTCCTTTTCCCAGACTTACAGAAGCCAGCCACAAAGTGAACCATGCTTTCCTATTCTAAATGGGATTGCTGAAGAACTGAAACAGAACCCTGAGAGGTAATAATCCAAAACTTTCCTGGACTCCACCAGAACTCATATCTCCTTGACTTCTCTGACACCAACTTCATGTTTTACTCACTTTCATGGTGGGTCTCTATCTGCAGACTTAATGAAAATAAACACACAGAGAAGACTTTGGGGGCCATGGTGAATGAACGAAGATGTGCTTTAGTTACTGAAATTGAAAAACTTATTTTCTTGAAAGCAGATAAAAGCAGAGCAGATTCCTAGAATTTATATGGCATTGAAATAAATGCTTGAGCAGTGTACTCCCATTTTCTCTCATTTTGGGTATATTCCATTTCTCAAATACCATAAAATCTATAGATATGAGCAGTGATACTTACTTTTTGAATGAAAGGATACATTATTCTTTTTTGTTGATAAAGTTACTTAGCCAAGTCAGTTTCACCCAGCTTTTCATTTTGTCTCCTGTAGGGTCAGCCTGGTCAGGAGAATGAAGTATGAAGAGATCTTCAACTGGCATGGCCCCAGGCCTGGTTTCTGAGAACAAAACGGGTTCTGAGGGTAGGTCAGAACAGAGGCGGTAGTAAAAGGCTTTTAGGAGTCAATGTGACTCCCAAGACAGGATCAGAGAACAGCTCAGTGACAGGGAATCTTATAGGGTCAGACGATAAAAGTGGAGTCCAGTCAAGTGACCAGACCTGGGGATTAGGTTCCAGAAGGAAGGAAGCACAAAGCAGATAGACAGGAGTGGACGTCAGTACCTGAATCTCAGCCCAGGGTGAGCAAAGCCTGCTTGTTCAGCGTTAACTCAGGGGCAGTTGGACAAGATTGTTCACTGAAAGCTGTTCATTACAAAGCTATACACACTCTCTAGCCAACATTCTCTACCCCACTTTCTGTAGGAGCCACTGTCACTTTTGGTGGGAACAAGTGGAGGGAGAGCTCGATGTCAGCCCTGCGTGACCCTCTCACCAGTGAACAACTTATAAGGTGTGCATGGTGGCAAAAGGAAACTGCCCTAATAGTGAAAAGCTACTCTCACAGTATGGCTTACGAGTTTAATTTTTGAGCATATTGCTTTGCTGGTGGGAATAATGTTTTTCTTAAAAGCACAAGATTGGTGTAAGAAAATAAACTGCCTAGGAAGGTTGAAAATAAAATGCAGTTTTAACCAGCAAGTCTCAGTTACAGGCAAAGCTATGGAGTTCCCACACCTCGGGGTTTTCACTCTAGATACAATGTGAGTGAGGGGAAAAAACCCACAGCTGGGAATCAGCCCCAGAAGACAAGACAGCAAAGCTGATCTCTGAGCTGTAGAGTGAGCAGCTTTGGCAGCCCATGCTCACCAGCAACATTCCATTCTCCTACCGACCCAGGGGGCATCAATGCCCAAGGGCCTTTTGTCAGGAGGGAGCAAGGGAGAACCTGCTCCAGAACAGAAGAGGTACCTTCTAGAAGAGATACTTTCAAAGTGGGGGGAATACTTATTTATTATTTTCACACTATAATCCAGGGTTCCTTCATAATTTGGCTTTTACTTACTTCTCCTGACTCCATTCAATCATTCATTCAACAAACATTTAACAAGAGTTTACTGAGCTAGGTGCTGAAGAGGCAGTAATAAAAACAGACAGGGCCCCTTCTCTTACATGCCTTTCAGTGCGAAGCAGACAACCAATTATTCAATATGAATGTGACCTTCTAACCATGATCATGCTTCAAAGGAGAGGTTATCTGATGCTATGAAAGCATAAAAGAGGGACCTAGTTAAGGACCCTCAGCTCAGCCTCCAAGCCCAGATGGATTTAAGAAAAAGCAGATGAGAAGTAGTGAGAGAAGAGGTTCCAAGCAGACAGATAGCAAGAGAAAAACTGGCCCTCAGTGCAGCAGCTCTTAACACTTCTTGTCTAATTTCTTGAGAACATGAAAGAGCATGTGCACTGGTGTATTTTTTTTTCTACATATATATATATATATATATAACAATACCAATATTATACAGAGCAGTAATAGTAGTAAAACTCCATTCGGGTTTGCAGACCCAATTCCAATGTGTGTAAAAATATAGGAGGGGATTTTACTACACATACTAACACCAAGCAATTCTCGAAAACCATCAGGGTATTGGAGAACTCAACTCAATTCAATTCTGATGCTCTCTGCCCAGAGACAGCACCAGATTCCCCAGCTAAGGGCTCCCTCTTGCAAGACTGCTCTCCACCCACCACACCAGACGTAGGTTGCAAGCTGCAGGCAGTTTACCTGTGCTTCTGATTGGAGGTTCTAGACGACCTCCCCCTTAGGTTCGATTAATTTGCTAGGGCGGCTCACAGAATTCAGGAAAGCACTTTGGTTTACTAGTTTAATAAAGGATTCCGTTAAGGATAAAAGTCAATAGCCAGATGAAGAGAGACATAGGGCATGGTCCCAAATAAAGGAGCTTCTATCCTCATGCAGCTTGGGGCCTGGCTTGGTGGCACATGGAGGTATTTTGGTTCCCCAAGCTTAAAGGCTTCTCCAACTGAGAAGCAGGATCCAACCCGGCAGAGCAGACAGAGCAATAAGCTTTCTCAGGGGTTTTTGTGAGGATTTCATTGCATAGTCATGATTGACTAAATTACTGGCCATTGGCTGCTTCAGCCTCCAGCCCCTGCCCTTGAGTGGGGTCCAAAAGTCTCTCATTAACATGACAAAACACCTTTTCACCTTTAAGACTGCAGTGTTTTCAGGAACTGTGGATGAAGACCAAATACATCTGGGAAATGCAGGTTTAATCATTTGAATGACCAAATATGTGTTTCTTATGACTAATTAAAGTACCACAGCATGACATAGTGAAAAACAAGAGAATTTGGAGTTTCATTTTAGCACTAGGGTCTCATTCTAGCACTACAAAAATACTTGCACAACCTTGACCTAATTGCTAAGATTTTCTGAGCCTTAGTATTTTTAACCCGTAAAATAGGCTTGATAAAAACCATCACACAGTAATAGTTCCTTTCCCCAATGGCTAATTTTCTTAATCTTTCTGAGACTCAATGATTTCATTGAAAAATAGAAGTCAAAATGTTACCTGGATCAGGGAACTGACATTTAAATGGGCTCATTTGCAGACTCTAAAGCATTACCTAACTATCAGGTATTATTCATCACTTATGACATATTTGTGAAGTCTGCTATATACCAGATCCTGTGATAAGTCCTGGGGAGATGGAAGGGTGATTGAGGCACAGCCTTGTGCTCAGGAAAGAGTTGCTGAAAGAGAAACATATTCTTTTCCCTGGTCCAGAAAGAAAAGGCAGTGAGGGCAGAGGGAAAGGCCTCTGTGGGCTGCACAGGCATCTGTGTTCCTAGCACATGGCCCTCCCTGGGGGATATCTGACACCTTCCCCCAGCAGTCAGCTGAGAACTTGCCCAGATTACATGATCTGAGGGCCCCAGGGACAGATTTGTAAGACAGATTTCCAAATATTCAAAATAAGCAGACAAGGGAATCTGACAACAAACAAAAAATGACTTTTGGTTGGAAAAGTTGGCCACTCCTCACCTGCCCCACCTGCAGTAGGGCAGTGGCTGTGCTGACTGATGGAGGAGGTTGTCAAGGATGAGGCAAGAAAAATCACTATCGATTTCTGTGTTTTTACTGAAAGTGGATTGAACAATCCAGATCCTCTGATTTCCAGCCCAGCCAGTCAGGCTTCTTCTTTCAAGCTCCTACCTTACTTCCCTCCTCCTTCAGGGACGTAAAATGACTAAGGGATGGAAGATATCTTGCCCAACTCTGATTCACAAGGAAGCTCAGCCCCAGAACAGCCAAGTGTGGCATGGCCCAGAGGAAAAGGACTTGTAGAGGCAGGTCTCAGAAAGATCCACCCACATTTTTCAAAGGAGGTAACTCCTTTATCACAAGTTCCAGGACCTTCCGAGTTCAGGAAGAAACTAACTGCCTCCCCATTAACATCTTGGCACAATGGACCCAGCAGGATCACTGTGAGTAAATCGGAGGCTCATTGACATCATGACACACAGGGACCATGTGGGTCCTACTTGCAGCCTGAAGTTTATGGTTCTCCTGGTGGCCCTGAGTCCAGAGCTCCTATTCTTGGGAGTCGGAGTGCAGCTTCAAGACAATGGCTATGATGGGTTACTTGTTGCAATCCATCCTCGGGTGTCCGAGGATCAGAACCTCATATCCAACATTAAGGTGAGTGGCAAGCAGAAGTCAATACCATTATCCCATTAGAACAGGAATGCAGCTGCTTTGAAGGGCTAACCACCCTGCCTGGGTCATATCTGAGCTGTGAAGAGGGCAGCGTTGCTTAAAGATGGCACAAAAAAGTATAATTATGGCCAAACCAGTTTGTTCACCTAATTCTTTGCATTCTCAGATCACAGTGTTGAACTAGCCCCCTATGAATTTTTGTTGCTGGTTACAACTAATTTTAGCTTTTTTGTTTCCTACATGACTGTTTTTGGGGTAGCAGCTTAAAAAATAACCCATTGTGGCAATAAAGACCAGATGTTAGTTGAATAAGCATGACTGTGCTTATTAAAACTGTGCTGTCAGATTCCATCCTGAGGGTGAGAATTCTCATACTGAAAGAGTGAGAGCCTGCATGGTGTGCCAAAGAGCAAAATTCTTTCTTTTCTTCCGAATGTTCTGTGAGGTGAAGTAATGGCTCCATTACTTACGTGTTGCCTTGTGGTATTGCTTCAGTGAAATCAGTTTCATCAGAAGGTGTGGTGCTGAACATGCCCACAGTTGTGACAGGAAAGGGATTTGTTTGGTAAAAGCTTAAAAGCCTTTCTCAAAATTGGGAAAGTTATATAGGCAAGCCCAGACTCACAATTAGTGTCCTAAAATCTCTTCCAGATAACCATTTGAAATGTATTTATTTTGCTCCAAAGTTTTCCCAAAGTTTAAAGCCATACTTGTAAGTTCAGCCTTAAATAGAATGGGTTCCTCAAACCACTTTCACTATTTTTCATTGCTACTTATCCAAGTATAAACAGAAAACTGAAACATAAGGAATTAACAGGTAATCAAATAAACTTTTATTTGCTTATAGGAAATGATAACTGAAGCTTCTTTTTACCTATTCAATGCTACCAAGAGAAGAGTGTTTTTCAGAAATATAAAGATTTTAATACCTGCCACATGGAAAGCTAATAATTACAGCAAAGTAAAACAAGAGTCATATGAAAAGGTAAGAATTCAGGATTTCATTAAATGAGCTTAACTCAAGGGGAAACAAACAAATAAATATACTGTGTTCAAACTTTAAAAGTGAGAACTTAAGCAAAAACAAATCTTTGATATTAATATACAAATATTATTTTTGGAAAAATTATACTCCACAAAATATATGGGAATATAATAAATTAGTGCAAATTATGGAATAAAAACATGAAAAATCCCATTGCCCAAGATCATCTTCTCAGAAGATCTCTTTACTTGGGATTCACAAGGTCCCTCCTGAAATTTCTAGTAAAGGGCCAAAAATGAGTTTTATATACTGAGTATGAGCTGTGAAGGGAACAGTCCCAATTATGACTATCTTCATTTCCCACCCTGTCAGAGGCATAAACATGCATGTCCAGACAGAAACATAAGCCACCCACACATATATAAATAAGACTGTCATCTCCTGCCAGGGTGTAAATTAGCAGAATTTCACATGAGCCCAAGTCCAGGATGTTGTTTTTGAGGAGCATATTAGTAAGCAGGAAGACTGGAAGTGGGGCAGGTGAGGAGTGGCCAACTTTTCCAACCAAAAAAGAACTTAACTTTGGAAGGACTCTTATAAACTGTAGATCAGAGCTAAACATTCATGGCAATGCCTGGTACATACTGGTATGCATGCTCTAAACAAATGTTAAATAAATTTGGCAAATGACTATGTGAACTTGCTGTGAACGAGACGCCTGGCAGCTACCGGAAGGGGCAGGAGCAGAGGCATTAAGAACTTAGCTCAGGGCTTCATCAGTGGAGCAGATCTGAGGTCTATAATTAAAGCTCAGACAGAAGGGCTGGGACACATGGTACATTTTCCCCTTTTCTTTATTTGTGTCATTTGGTATGAAATTTCCCAAGATCCTTTTAGTTCTCCTTTGAAGTCACTCTCTCAATCTAGATAGCACCCCACTGTCCTGAAGAAATTAAAGAAGCTCTTAAAAGGGTTTGATTTTTGACCAAAGGAAAGCATCTGACAATACTTGGGCATGGAGATAGGAGAGACAGAGGAACTGGGATAGACTGGGAAAAGAGTGTTTAATAAGCTTCCACTATCTCCAGGGATCTACATATACTGTTAAATTCTCTCACCCTAAAAATAGTTGCTGTTAGAAATTAGAAAACTGAGGCTCCAATAAGATAAAGATTTGTCCCAAGTTAAAGAACCAATACATTACAAAGCCAAAGTTGAATCCATGTCTACTCGATTCCAAAGCACATGCTCTTTGAACTAAGCCATATTGTCTCTAGCTATCTATATAGATGGCATTTACGTTGGCCTTCAGTAAACAAAGAAACATTGCAGACAGTTTATATCAAAACCAGGTAGCTCCTGATCCTAAAGAAGGGAAGAGAAATAAATAGCTAAAACAAAAATGATAATACTACTGAACCAAAAGATCAGAGGAAAATTAGTCACTGAATGCTGCTTATATATCTGTTGATACTAATTCCTTTAACTTCATAATGTTAGACAGTGAATGATCACTGTATTCAGGGGCTACATGAGGCACTGCAGAGGACACAGGGATAAGCAGAGTAGTCCCTGTCCTTGTAAATCTACAGTCTAATATAGGTAGGAAGTAGGGGAAGTGAGGGAGGGTCAGGAAAAGTGGGTAAGAGTTATGACCTATCAGGTAGGATACACCCCCAAACAGCCTCTGAGTATTCCATCCCAGGCAGAGCACTCCTTCCTTTTAGCTTCAGAACAAATTTCCAGACATAGGAATGAGATTTTGTGCAAGGGAAGACTACCCAAGACTATCCAGACTATGATGTTTGCAGTCCTTTTTGTAGGTATTGGCTTGAATTCTTGTCTTTCTAAACATAAATATCAATTGTTATAAAAGTAATTCATCCTAATTGTAAAAAAATCATTGTGGAAATAATGCAGAATAAAAATGAAAATATTACCTTCCTCTATTCCTCAGTGGCACATGTGCACACACACACAAACACAAATCAAACATTACACACCAAGTATCTACAGTGATAATTTCATATGTGCTTATAGGATCACATTAGATCCATTACTACAGAATCAGCTTTTTAAGTAAGTTAACAGTATACTTAATTTCTAAAAGCAAGTCCTAAGACATATAATCTCACTAAATATAAAAGAAATAATAATCTATATAAAATTTAATTCTCTAGAAGGTTATTTGAATAGATTTTTAGTTTTGGACTTAAAATATTGTGTTTCATCAATAATTATTGAAATGGTCAGGGTACAAGATGAAATATAACCTCATTAGAATGATTGTTTTGCTGATATAATTGATTATGAATTTATCACCCTATTGTCTTGTACTGATGAAGTAACCCACAAAAAGTTGTTCACAAAAAGCTGTAATCTTTTTTTACTGATTTTTTAATGAAGGTATCATTGATATGCAATCTTATAAAGGTTTCACATGAGCAACATTGTGGTTATTACATTCATCCATATTATAAAGTCCCCCATAAATACCACACTGCAGTCACTATCTATCAGCATAGTAAGATGGTATAGTCACCACTTGTATTCTCTGTGCTTTACTGCCTTCCCCGTGAACCTCCAACATTATGTGTGCTGATGACAGTGCCACTCAATCCCCATCTCCCTATCACCCCACCCATCCTCCCAAAGCCCTCCCCTTTGGTAACTGCTAGTGCCTTCTTGGAGTGTGAGTCTGCTGCTGATTTGTTTCTTGTTTTGCTTTGTTGTTATACTCCACAAATGAATGAAATCATTTGGTACTTGTCTTCCTCTGCCTGGCTTATTTCATCTAAGTATAATACCCTCTGGCTCCATCCATGTTGTTGCAAATGGCAGGATTTGTTTTCTTTTTAAGGTTGAATAATATTCCATTGTGTGTATGTACCACTTCTTCTTTATCCATTCATCTCCTGATGGACACTTAGGTTGCTTCCTTATCTTGGCTATTGTAAAAAGTGCTGCAGTAAACATAGGGATGCATATGTCTTTTTGAATCTGGGATCTTGTTTTCTTTGGGTAAATTCCTAGGAGTGGAATACCTGAGTCAAACGGTATTTCTATTTTTAGTTTTCTGAGGAACCTTCATATTGTATTCCATAATTGTTGAACTAATTTACATATCCACCAGAAGTGTAGGAGGGTTCCCCTTTCTCCGCATCCTCATCAGAATTTGTTGTTCCTTGTCTTTTGGATGTTGGCCATCCTAACTGGTGTGAGGTGATATCTCATTGTGGTTTTAATTTGCATTTCCATGATAATTAGCGATGTGGAGCATCTTTTCATGTGCCTGTTGATCACATGAATTTCTTGTTTAGAAAAGGGTCTGTTTAGATCCTATACTCATTTTTTAATCAGGTTATTTGCTTTTTGGGTGTTGAGGAATGTGAGTTCTTTATATATTTTGGGTGTTAACCCCTTGTCGGATATGTTGTTTACAAATATATTCTCCCATACTGTAGGATACCTTTTTGTTCTATTGAAGGTGTCCTTTGCCGTACAGAAAGTTTTTTGTTTGATGTAGACCCATTTGTTCATTTTGCTTTTGTTTCCCTTCCCTGAGGAGATGTGTTCAGGAAAAAACTGCTCATATTTATATTCAGGAAATTTTTGCCTGTTTTCTTCTAAGAGTTTTATGGTTTCATGACTTATATTCAAGTCTTTGATCCACTTCAAGTTTACTTTTGTGTATGGAGTTACACAATAATCCAGTTTCATTCTCTGACATGTAGCTGTCTAGTTTGGCCAATATCAGTTGTTGAATTTGCTGTCTTTTCCCGATTGTATTTCCATGGCTCCTTTATCATATATTAATTGGATGTATATGCTTGGGTTTATATCTGGGCTCTCTATTCTGTTCCATTGATCTATGGGTCTGTTCTGGTGCCAGTACCAAATTGTTTTGATTACTGTAACTTTGTAGTAGAGCTAAAAGTTAGGGAGGGTAATTCTCCCAGCTTTATTCTTCCTTCTCAGGATTGCTTTGGCTATTCACAGTCTTTGTGTTTCTATATGAACTTTAGAATGATTTGTTCTAGTTCGTTGAAGAATGCTGTTGGTATTTTGATAGGGATTGCATTGACTCTGTAGATTGCTTTAGGCAGGATGGCCATTTTGACAATATTAATTCTTCCTATCCATAAGCATGGATTGTATTTCCATTTATTGATGACTTCTTTAATTTCTCTCATGAAGGTTTGTAGTTTTCAGGGTATAATTCTTTCACTTCCTTGGCTAGGTTTATTCCTAGGTATTTTACTCTTTTTGATGCAGTCATAAATGGAGTTGTTTTCCTGATTTCTCTTCCTGTTAGTTCATCATTAGTATATAGAAATGCAACAGATTTCTGTGTATTAATTTTGTATCCTATTACTTTGCTGAATTAAGTTATTAGTTCTAGTAGTTTTTGGGTGGATTCTTTAGTGTTTTTTATGTACAATACAATGTCATCTGCAAACAGTGACAGTTTACCTTCTCCCTTACCAATTTGGATGCCTTTTATTTCTTTGTGTTGTCTGATTGCCGTGGCTAAGATTTCAGTACTATGTTAAATGAAAGTGAGAGAGTGGGCATCCTTGTACTGTTCCCAATCATAAATGAAAAGCTTTTAGCTTTTTGCTGTTAAGTATGATGTTGGCTGTGGGTTTTTCATATATGGCCTTTATTATGTTGAGGTATTTGCCCTCCATACCCATTTTGTTGAGAGTTTTTATAATGAATACATGTCGAATTTTTTCAAATGCTTTTTTAGCATCTATGGAGATGATCATGTGACCTTTGTCCTTCTTTTTGATGATGTGGTGTACTATGTTGATGGTTTTTGACAATCATATGATCCTTGCATTCATGGAATAAATCCTATTTGATCATTATTGATGATCTTTTTGATGTATTTTTGAATTCGGCTTCCTAAGATTTTTTTGAGGATTTTTCTGTCTATGTTCATCAGGGATATTGGTCTGTAATTTTCTTTATTTGTGGTGCCTTTGCCTGGTTTTGGTATTAGGGTGATGCTGGCCTCATAGAATGAGATTGGAAGTATTCCCTCTATATTTTTTGGAAAACTTTAATGAGGATGGGTATTAGGTCTTCACTAAATGTTTGATAAGATTCAGCAATGAAGTCATCTGGTCCAGAACTTTGGTTCTAAGGTAGTTTTTTGATAACTAGTTCAATTTCATTGATGGTAATTGGTATGTTCAGATTTTCTGTTTATTCCTGAGTCAGTCTTGGAAGGTTGTATTTTTCTAGAAAGTTGTCCATTTCTTCTAGGTTATCCAGTTTGTTAGCATATAATTTTTCATATTCTCTAATAATTCTCTGTATTTCTGTGGTGTGCATAGTGATTTTTCCTTTCTCACTTCTGATTCTGTTTATGTGCATACACTCTCTGTTTTTCTTGATAACTCCGGCTATAGGTTTATCTATTTTGTTCATTTACTCAAAGAACCAGCTCCTGGTTTCATTGATTCTTTCTATTGTTTTATTCCTCACAATTTTATTTATTTCTGCTCTGATCTTTAATTATGTCCCTCCTCTGCTGACTTTGGGCCTTATTTCTTCTTTCTTTTTTCTAGTTTCATTAATTGTGAGTCTAGACTGTTTATATGGGATTGTTCCTTCTTGAGGTAAGCCTGTATTGCAGTACACTTTCCTCTTAGAACTGCCTTTGTTGCATCTCACAGATTTTGGGTTGGTGTTGTCATTTCTCTCCATACATTGCTTGATTTCTGTTTTTGGTCATTGATCTATTGATTATTTAGGAGCATGTTTTTAAGCCTCCATGTGTTTGTGGGCTTTTAGTTTTCTTTGCATAATCTATTTCTAGTTTCATACCTTTTTGTTCTCAAAAGCTGGTTGGTACAATTTCAATCTTTCTGAATTTACTGAGGCTCATTTTTTTTAATTTTTTTAACATTAATCTACAATTACATGAAGAACATTATGTTTACTAGGCTCCCCACTTCACCAAGTCCCCCCCACAAACCCCATTACAGCCACAGTCCATCAGCGTAGTAAGATGCTGTAGAATCACTACTTGTCTTCTCTGTGTTGCACAGCCCTCCCCGTGCCTCCCCCCACATTATACATGCTATTCGTAATGCCTCCTTTCTTTTTCCCCACCCTTATCCCTCCCTTCCCACCCATCCTCCCCAGTCCCTTTCCCTTTGGTAACTCTTGGTCCATTCTTGGGTTCTATGATTCTGCTGCTGTTTCGTTCCTTCAGTTTTTCTTTGTTCTTATACTCCACATATGAGTGAAATCATCTGGTACTTGTCTTTCTCTGCCTGGCTTATTTCACTGAGCATAATACCCTCTAGCTCCATCCATGTTGTTGTGAATGGTAGGATTTGTTTTCTTCTTATGGCTGAATAATATTCCATTGTCTATATGTACCACACCTTCTTTATCTCTTCATCTACTGATGGACATTTAGGTTGCTTCCATTTCTTGGCTATTGTAAATAGTGCAGCGATAAACATAGGGGTGCATCTGCCTCTTTCAAACTGGAGTGCTGCATTCTTAGGGTAAATTCCTGGAAGTGGAATTCCTGGGTCAAATGGTATTTCTATTTTGAGCTTTATGAGGAACTTCCATACTGCTTTCCACAATGGTTGAACTAATTTACATTCCCACCAGCAGTGTAGGAGGGTTCCCTTTTCTCCACAACCTTGCCAACATTTGTTGTTGTTTGTCTTTTCGATGATGGCAATCCTTACTGGTGTGAGGTGATATCTCATTGTAGTTTTAATTTGCATTTCTATGATGACTAGAGATGTGGAGCATCTTTTCATGTGTCTTTTGGCCATCTGAATTTCTTCTTTGGAGAACTGCCTGTTCAGCTCCTCTGCCCATTTTTTAATTGGATTATTTGCTTTTTGTTTGTTGAGGTGCATGAGCTCTTTATATATTTTGGATGTCAACCCTTTATCAGATCTGTCATTTATAAATATATTCTCCCATACTGTAGGGTACCTTTTTGTTCTATTGATGGTGTCCCTTGCTGTACAGAAACTTTTCAGCTTGATATAGTCCCACTTGTTCATTTTTGCTTTTGTTTCCCTTGCCCATGGAGATATGTTCATGAAGAAGTTGCTAATGTTTATGTCCAGGAGATTATTGCCTATGATTTTTTTCTAAGAGTTTTATGGTTTCATGGCTTACATTCAGGTCTTTGAGACATTTCGAATTTACTTTTGTGTATGGGGTTAGACAATGATCCAGTCCAGTTTCATTCTCTTACATGTAGGTGTCCAGTTTTGCCAGCACCATCTGTTGAAGAGACTCATTTCTCCATTGCATGTCCATGGCTCCTTTATCATATGTTAATTGACCATATATGTTTGGGTTAATGTCTGGAGTCTCTATTCTGTTCCACTGGTCTGTGGCTCTGTTCTTGTGCCAGTACCAACTTCTCTTGATTACTGTGGCTTTGTAGTAGAGCTTGAAGTTGGGGAGCGAGATCCCCCCCACTTTATTCTTCCTTCTCAGGATTGCTTTGGCTATTTGGGGTCTTTGGTGTTTCCATATGAAATTTTGAACTATTTGTTCCTGTTCATTGAAGAATGCTGTTGGTAATTTGATAGGGATTGCATTGAATCTGTATATTGCTTTGGGCAGGATGGCCATTTTGACAATATTAATTCTTCCTAGCCAAGAGCACGGGATGAGTTTCCATTTGTTAGTGTTCTCTTTAATTTCTCTTAAGAGTGTCTTATAGTTTTCAGGGTATAGGTCTTTCACTTCTTTGGTTAGATTTATTCCTAGGAATTTTTTTTTTATGCAATTGAGAATGGAATTGTTTTCCTGATTTCTCTTTCTATTGGTTCATTGTTAGTGTATAGGAAAGCCACAGATTTCTGTGTGTTAATTTTGTATCCTGCAACTTGGCTGAATTCCAATATTAGTTATAGTAGTTTTGGAGTAGAGTCTTTAGGGTTTTTTGTATACAATATCATGTCATCTGAAAATAGTTTAACTTCTTCTTTACCAACCTGGATTCCTTGTATTTCTTTGTTTTGTCTAATTGCCATGGCTACGACCTCCAGTACTATGTTAAATAACAGTGGGGAGAGTGGGCATCCCTGTCTTGTTCCTGATCTCAGAGGAAAAGCTTTCAGCTTCTCGCTGTTCAGTATGATGTTGGCTGTGGGTTTATCATATATGACCTCTATTATGTTGAGGTACTTGCCCTCTATACCCATTTTGCTGAGAGTTTTTATTATGAATGGATGTTGAATTTTGTCAAATGCTTTTTAAGCATCTATGGAGAAGATCATGTGGTTTTTGTCTTTCTTTTTGTTGATGTGGTGGATGATGTTGATGGATTTTTTAATGTTGCACCATCTTTGCATCCCTGGAATAAATCTCTTGTAATGGTGTATGATACATTTGACGTATTTTTTAATTCGGTTAATATTTTATTGAGTATTTTTGCATCTACATACATCAGGGATATTGGTTTGTAATTTTCTTTTTTGCTGGGGTCTTTGCCTGGTTTTGGTATTAGGGTGATGCTGGCTTCATAAAATGACTTTGGGGGTATTCCCTTCTCTTCTATTTTTGGAAAACTTTAAGGAGAATGGGTATTATATCTTCTCTGTATGTCTGATAAAATTCCGAGGTAAATCCATCTGTCCTGGGGGTTTTGTTCTTGGGTAGTTTTTTTTTATTACTGCTTCAATTTCATTGCTGGTAAGTGGTCTGTTTAGATTTTCTGTTTCTTTCTGGGTCAGTATTGGAAGGTTGTATTTTTCTAGGAAGTTGTCCATTTCTTCTAGGTTTTCTAGCTTGTTAGCATATAGGTTTTCATAGTATTCTCTAATAATTCTTTGTATTTTTGTGGGGTCTGTCATGATTTTTCCTTTCTTGTTTCTGATTCAGTTGATGTGTGTTGATTCTCTTTTTCTCTTAATAAGTCTAGCTAGAGGCTTATCTATTTTGTTTTCTTGAAGAACCAGTTCTTGGTTTCATTGATTTTTGCTATTGTTTTATTCTTCTCAGTTTTATTTATTTCTTCTCTGATCTTCAATGTGTCCCTCCTTCAGCTGACTTTAGGCCTCATTTGTTCTTCTTTTTCCAATTTCGATAATTGTGACATTAGACTATTCATTTGGGATTGTTCTTCCTTCTTTAAATATGCCAGGTTTGCTGTGTACTTTCCTCTTAAGACTGCTTTCACTGTGTCCCACAGAATTGGGGCTTTGTGTTGTTGTTGTTATTTGTTTCCATATATTGCTTGATTTCTATTTTAATTTGGTCATTGATCCATTGATTATTTAGGAGCATGTTGTTAAGCCTCCATGTGTTTGTGAGCCTTTTTGCTTTCTTTGTACAATGTATTTCTAGTTTTATACCCTTGTGGTCTGAAAAGCTGGTTGGTAGGATTTTAGTCTTTTTGAATTTACTGCAGCTCTTTTTGTGGCCTAGTATGTGGTCTCTTTTGGAGAATGCTCCATGTGCACTTGAGAAGAATGTGTATCCTGTTGCTTTTGGATGTAGAGTTCTACAGATGTCTATGAGGTCCTCCTCTTCTAGTGTGTTGTTCAGTGCCTCTTTGTCCTTACTTAATTTTTGTCTGGTGGATTTATCCTTTAGAGTGATTGGTGTGTTGACGTCTCCTAAAATGAGTGCATTGCATTCTATTTCCTCCTTTCGTTCTGTTTGTGTTTGTTTCACATATGCTGGTGCTCCTGTGTTGGGTGCATATATATTTATAATGGTTATATCCTCTTGTTGGACTGAGCCCTTTATCTTTATGTAATGTCCTTCTTTATCTCTTGTGACTTTCTTTGTTTTGAAGTCTATTTTGTCTGATACTAGTACTGTAACACCTGCTTTTTTCTCCCTATTGTTTGCATGAAATATCTTTTTCTATCCCTTGCTTTTTTATCCATTCTATTACTCTGATTCTTTTGATTGGTGCATTCAGTCCATTTACATTTAGAGTGATTACTGAAAGATATGTACTTATTGCCATTGCAGGCTTTAGATTCGTGGTTACCAAAGTTTCAAGGTTAGCTTTTTTAGTATCTTACTGTCTAACTTAACTCACTTTTTGAGCTATTATAAACACTGTCTGATGATTCTTTATTTCTCTCCCTTCTTATTCCTCCTCCTCCATTCTTTATATGTTGGGTGTTTTATTCTGTGTTCTTTTGTGTTTCCTTTGACTGTTTTTATGGGTGGTTGATTTTATTTTTTGCCTTTAGTTAGTATTTGTTTGGTCTGCTTTCTTTGCTGTGATTTTATTTTCTCTGGTGACATCTATTTAGCCTTAGGAGTGTTCCCATCCAGAGCAGTCCCTCTAAAATACCCTGTAGAGGTGGTTTGTAGGAGGCAAATTCCCTCAACTTTTGCTTGTCTGGGAATTGTTTAATCCTTCCTTAAAGTTTAAATGATAATTGTGCTGGATATAGTATTCTTGGTTCAAGGCCCTTCTGTTTCATTGCATTAAATATATCATGCCATTCTCTTCTGGCCTGTAAAGTTTCTGTTGAGAAGTCTGATAATAGCCTAATGGGTTTTTCTTTGTAGGTGTCATTTTTCCTCTTTCTAGCTGCCTTTAAAACTCTGTCCTTGTCCTTGATCTTTGCCATGTTAATTATTATGTGTCTTGGTATTGTCCTCCTTGTGTCCCTTCTGTTGGGAGTTCTGAGCGACTATTTCCTCCCTCAGTTTGGGGAAGTTTTCAGCAATTATTTCTTCAAATACATTTTCTATCCCTTTTTCTCTCTCTTCTGGTTCCCCTATAATGCAGATATTGTTCCTTCTGGATTGGTCTCACCGTTCTCTTAGTTTTGTTTCATTCCTGGAGATCCTTTTATCTCTCTCTGCATCAGCTTCTATGCATTCCTGTTCTCTGGTTTCTATTCCATCAATGGCCTCTTGCATCTCATCCATTCTGCTTTTAAATCTTTCCAGAGATTGTTTTATTACTGTAGTCTCCCTCCCTACTTTGTCCATTAGCTCTTGCATTTTTCTCTGCAGCTCCATCAGCATGGTTATGACCTTTATTTTGAATTCTTTTTCAGGGGTTGGTTAGGTCTATCTCTCCAAGCTCCTTCTCAGGGGTTGTCTCTGTGATTTTGTCTGGATCAAATTCGTCTCCCTTTTGATGGTGATAGAGGTAGTTGTGGGGAGCTGGCACATGTGTCAACTGGGAGAACGTCCCTTCTTGCTAGTTTGTGGCCTTCCTCTCCTGGGACAATGGCAACCCCTAGTGGCTTGTGCTGGGAAGCTGCACACAGATTGGGTCTCTGATTCTTGCCCAGCCTCTGTGGAGTAAGCTCTGCAGTTGCTGTGGGCATGGCCATTCTCAGACTGCTGCTCCACTATGGCAGAGCCACATCAGAGGGGGAATGGGCGGGAGGCTGTTTATCGCCATGAGGGACCTCAGAGTTGTGCTCACGCCCACAGGGTTAGGGCACCCAGAGTTCCCTGGGATTCCCAGCTGCCTAGCTGAGTGTCCCGGGACGCTTTCATCCAGCTGTGAGGTTCCTGTCACTTTAAGACTTTCAAAATGCACACGCTTTTCTTTGTCCCAGGGGTGCCGGCTGCAGGGATCCACTCACAGCTATTACTGTTCTGTTTCCCTAGTAACCAGCACCCCATGCACTGTGTGTCTGTGCTCCTGGTGTGGATGGCTACGGCTGAGTATTTAGCAGTTCTGGGCTCCCTCTCCCTCCCTGCTCCAACTCCTCTCCTCCTGCTGGGAGCTGGGGTGAGGGGCGCTCAGGTCCCCCCAGGCCGCAGTTTATATCTTACCCCCTTCATGAGGTGCTGGCTTCTCGCAGCTGTACATGTAGCCTGGCTGTTGTCCTGTATCTTCTGGTCTCTCTTTTAGGGATAGTTGGATTGATTGGATTTTCAAAAATATATATGGTTTTGGGAGGAGATTTCTGCTGCTCTACTCATGCCACCATCTTGGCTCCTCCTTCAGGAAAAGCTACTGAGGCTCTTTTTGTGTACTAGTATGTGATCTCTTCTTGAAAATGTTCCATGTGTACTTGAGAAGAATGTATATCCTGCTTCTTTTGGGTGGAGTGTTCTGTAGATGTGTGTTAGATCCATCTTTTCTAATGTGTTGTTCAGTGCCTCTGTCTCCTTATTTTCTGTCTGGTTGATCTGTCCTTTGGAATGAGTGGTATGTTGACGTCTCCCAAAATGAATGTATTGCATTCTCTTTTCCCCTTTAATTCTGTTAGTATTTGTTTCACATATTTAGGTGCTGCTATGTTGGGTGCATAGATATTTATAATGGTTATATCTTGTTGAACTGACCCCTTTATCATTATGTAATGTCCTTCTTTGTCTCTTGTTACTTCTTTGTTTTGAAGTCCATTTTGTCTGATACAAGTACTGCAACTCCTTCTCTTTTCTCCCTAATATTTGCATGAAATATCTTTTTCATCCCTTCACTTTTAGTCTGTGTATGTCTTTGGCTTTCAAGTGAGTCTCTTGTAGGCAGCATATAGATGGGTGCTGTTTTTTATCCATTCTGTAACTCTATGTCTTTTGATTGGTGCACTCAATCCATTTATATTTATGGTGATTATATATAGATAAGTTGAGGTAAATTCCCTCAACATGTGCATATCTGGAAATTGTTTAATCCCTGCTTCAAATTTAAATGATAATCTTGCTAGGTAGAGTATTCTTGGTTCAAGGCCCTTCTGTTTCTTTGCATTAAGCATACCATGCTACTCCCTTCTGGCCTCTGAAGTTTCTGCTTAGAAGTCTGATGAAAGCCTGATAGATTTTCCTTTGGATTTGATCTTTTTTCTCTCTCTGGTCACTTTTAATACTCTGTCTTTGTCCTTGATCTTTGTCCTTTTAATAATTATATGTCTTGGTGTTGTCTTCCTTGGGTCTTTTGTGTTGGGAGATCTGTGCACTTCCATAGCCTGAAAGGCTATCTCCTTCCCCAAATTGGGGAAGTTTTCAGCAATTATTGGCTCAAAGAGACTTTCTATCCCTTTTTCTCTCTCTCTTCTTCTTCTGGTACCCTTTAATGTGAATATTGTTCCATTTGGATTGGTCACACAATTCTCTTAATATTCTTTCATTCCTAGAGATCCTTTTTTCTCTGTGTGCCTCAGCTTCTTTGTTTTCCTGTTCTCTAATTTCTTTTTCATTTACTCTCTCCTCTACATCATCTAATCTGCTTTTAAATCCCTCTATTGTATGTTCCATTTTAGATACTGTATTTTTCAATGTTTCTATCTCTTTCTTGTAGTTCTCCCTGAGTTCCTGGATGTTTTTCTGTAGCTCTGTGAGCATATTTATATTTATTTTGAAATCTGTATCAGACAGGTTGGTGATTTCAGTTTCACTTAGCCTTCTTTCTGGTGTTTGAGGGATTTTGGTTTGTACCAGTTTCTTTTGCCATTTCATATTTGTAATGATTACTGTGGAATAATAACTTTGTGTACACAGTGCCCTCTAGTGCCCAGAAGCTCTATTCTCTGGAGTTGCCAAACCCCTGAAGCAATGGCAGGGGTCACAAGCATGTGGCACCAGTGTCTGCCAGGTGGAAATAGCTCTTTCCTGCTTCCTGCAGTACCTGCCTCCACTGCCAGGGCCTGTGGGCTGAGCACACAGGGAGGATCCTCTATGCTATGCCCTTAGAGCTGCCATAGTCAGCGCCACCCTCTGGCTGGCCTGGTGCAATGGCAGGGGCAGCAGTTTAGAGAACTGGTGCTGAGCAGGAGGAAGGGATGGCAGGCTGCATATTGCAGTTGGGGTCCTTGACACTACATTGTCATCCTGGGGAATAGAGCGCATGAAGCTCCTGAAAGTTCCCAACCTGCTGGGCTGAGTGTTCTGGGACATTTTTGTCCACCTGTCCTTTGTCCTGAGCACTGATCTCTGTGTAATCCTTTCCCCTTTAGCAGCCTTCTCACTGTTGGGAAGTTTTCAAAGTCCCCGCCTTTCTTTTGTCCTGGAGCAGCCAGTAGTGGGTACCTGTTCTCCACAAGCAGCTGGAATCTCAGTCTGAGTATTCTGCCTGTCTTTTCTTTTCAACCCCTCTAATCTCCAGAGCACCATGTGATGTGGGTTTGTGCTCCCAGAGCAGATCTCCAGGTGTGGGTATTTAGCCGTCCTGGCTTCTACTCCCTCCCCACTCCATTTCTCTCCCTGCCACCAATGAGCTGGGTGAGGGGAGGGCTTGGGTCCCACTGGATCATGGCTTTGCTACTTTACCCTTTTCTGTGAGGTCTTCTCTTTTCCCCAGATGTAGGCTGTTTGTTGCAGTCTTCTTTCTTGTTGCTCTTTCAGGATTAGTTGTATTTGCTGTATTTTTGTGTTATATGTGGTTTTGGGAGGTGGTTTCTGCCTCACTTCTCATGCTGCCATCTTGTTTACTCCCCCAAAAGGCTGTATTATTTTACAGGACAGTTCTGAATGATGTGTAATTGCTCTTATCATTTCTTCAAATATTTTTTATTACATTTTATATTGTTTTATAATGTCAGGATTCAGTGTTGACATTTAAGAACATTTCAATCTGGAAAATGGGAAGGTCAAATAGATGTGAAGCTCCATGGAAATCTGCTAAGCTTTCAAAATACAGATTTTTTTGAAATTGCCTAATAATTTTGTTGATATTTAGTTGTGAATGCATTTCAAACTCCATTTATAAGGCATTCCTTTTTTTAAAATCTGTAATTAAATCAGGATGTAATTCATATAGTAAAATGAGCAGATCTTAATTGTACAGTTCAAAATGTTTTAACAAATGAGTATGTTTGTGTCACCAACATCAGAGATGGGATATAGAGCATTACAGTGCATTTCTTTTAATTTAGGCAAATGTCATAGTGACTGACTGGTATGGGGCACATGGAGATGACCCATACACCCTACAATACAGAGGGTGTGGAAAAGAGGGAAAATACATTCATTTCACATCTAACTTTCTATTAAATGATCGCTTAACAGCTGGCTATGGATCACGAGGTAAGTGTAACCAATCAAGAAATAGACATTGGGCAGTACTATCTACAATATTGTGTGCTTGGTGCTGAAAGTAACTCAGAGAACCTGAACTCTGCCAAGGACTTACTATTTAGATGGGGAGATAGGCCATGTGCCCATGAGAAAATGAGGGAAAAAGTGAGCCAGAAAGAGTTGAGTAACAATTAGTGGTCCTGACATAAGTACTGCAAAAATTCAGTGAAAGGAGAGAACATTTTGAGCTAAGCATGATCAGAAAAGGCCTCACAAAGGAGAGGATCTTCAAGGTTGAGTATGATTTTGATAAATGGAAAGGAAGAGAACATGAATAAAACTATGGCAACAGAGGAATCCAGAACATGTTGAAATGATGGGAGCAGCAGGCCCCACCAACAGTGCAAAGAGACTGTGGGCAGTGAATGGTGGCAGAAAATGCTGAAAGGCACATGGGGATAGGTGACAGAGCACCTAAAATGCCCAAATTAGCAAGCACCCCAAAGGTCCATAAGCACAGAGTAAAACCACCAAAGCAATTTTAAAGAGGTTAATCTGGCTGTGTGGATAACCGGCTCCCTCAAATCAGTAAGAGGGAAACTGGGTACCAGAACACCTGGGGAAAACCCAGGGGTGAGGTGAAGAGACTTGAATGAGAATGGAAGCAGTGAGAGAAGGTCAGGAAGACAGTAATCAGAATAATGAGAATTTTCTCTGTGGCAGACACTATTTTATTATCTTACTCAATCCTAACGACTTTTAAGTGATGAGAGATATTCCAAAGGGAAAAAAGAGAAAAATGTTCCAGAGGGAGGAAAAAGAACGACAGAGCGAAAGGAAAGGAGTGTGTGGGCAGCACTAAGGAATGCACCCAGAATGGGAGGGGGTAAAGGAGAATGCATGAGTCTGGATTTAGGCAGGTTGACAGGGAGGAGCACTGGGGCGTTCTGGAGGAAAGGTCCCACTGGGTCGTAGAGGAATGACTGGAGTTTGGAAGAAAAGCCAAGGTCACAGGTTTGGAAACTGGCATTTAGTGGATGAGATCTTGGAGGAACTAGAGGGAAAAGATCAGCAGGTCATGGGCTAACTGTCCCATTCTTAATGTTTTGATTTTGATTTTAACATTTACCAAGTAGCACCTTTTGAATGATGTTTTCACTTTTACCCCTATTTACATAGAAGTAGATTTCCTTATCATCTGGATAGCTAGCAAGAAGTGGAGTGGCCCACTCTATAAAACACACTTTATAAAACACCTTATAAAAAAATTTTTTTTTTCCTGGTAAATATAAGGTGCTGACAATCTCTGCACAAATATTTGACTCCACCCGCACTTAAAAATCCCATAAATAGGCACAACTTTCCCTTACCGCTTCTGGCTTAGACGGCACCCTCCCTTTGTCCAAGTTCCACAGTATGCCACAGCCTGAGTCAACTCAGTGAACACTTCCTGGGTTCCCAGAACTCAAAAGAATTCAGAAAAAAGAAAAGGGCACTTCAGGAGAGGAGTTATTTGGAAAGCTTCTACTGGGGAGAAGTCAGTTTTGATCCAAACATTGAAAGAAATGCAATATTTTGGAGGTAGAGATAAAGTTATAGGGTTTTGATGCTGAGGATGGCAGTTTCCATGAACCAAGAGTAGGAGAAAAATATAAACATGGAGAATCAGGGATAAAATAAAAGAGAATGAAAGGACGATGCAAGCAGGAGAAGAGGTTCATGATCTTTTTTTTTGCTCCTTCCTCCCTGGCCCCAGGGTTTTAATCATTCTTTTAGGTAGGAGAAACACCTACAAGAAAAAAGCAGGCATACTTGGATAACACTGAAAGAAGTGTAAGAAAGCTCTATTTGCTTGTTGGTGTCCTAGTCCATTTGTGTCATAACAGAATACTATAGACTGGGTAGTTAAGAAGCAACAGAAATTTATTTCTCACAGTTCTGGAAGCTGAAAGTCCAAGATCAAAACACCAGCAGATTTGGTGTCTGGTGAGGACTCACTTCCTAGTGCACAGAAGGCCATCTTCTCTCTGTGTCCTCACGTGGTAGAAAGTGGAAAGGAGCTCTCTGGGGTCTCTTTTATAAGGGCACTAATCCCATTCATTAAGGCTCCACCCTCAGGACCTGATCACGTCCCAAAAGCCCCACCTCCTAATACCATCACACTGGGGGTTAGGATTTCAACATATGAATTTGGTGGGCCATAAACATTCAGTCCATTGCATTTAGCTATGCTTCTTTCCCTTTCTCCAAATCCTAAAATTATAGGCCTGTATAGAGCTAAATAGAAACCTGCTGGCAACTTCATTGGGAAAAAGAGAAGATGTGAGGCTCCTCACCACTTTTTGCAACAAGTAAATCACCGGTTTGCATTTACGGGACTAAACATATTTTTCATACTGCCTCTTTTGTGATGCTGGAGGGTGAAGTAGAAGGATATGGGAATAGAGTGGGGAAGAGAAAAGTGGGAGAGAAACTTGCACTTCAACCCTGTGGAATGAGTAGATAGAGTCAAGTGATGTTACAACTTCACTGATTATCAAAACGCACTGCTGAGATTTTAGGAACTCAGAACAGAAGCTCTCTCTTCCACAGGCAGAGTGTTTGTTCACGAATGGGCCCATCTCCGTTGGGGTGTGTTTGATGAATATAACAGTGAGAAACCTTTCTACGTAAATGGGAAAAATCAAATTAAAACAACAAGGTCAGTACTTTTTCTCATGTTTAAAATCATTATTTTTTGACTCAAAAATGAAGTTGATAATGACAGCTTACACTTAATTGATAAGGAAGAGATCCATTCGTTTTTCAGTTTTTAACTTTAATTGCATTTTTAAAAATTTGGTAAATATTTATGTGCTTCAAATATCAAAATAACATGAAAAGTTACACTCTTTTAAATATCTCCTTCCCACCATTGTCTTCACCCTATTCCCCCCATCCCTGCTAAGTATAACCATTTTTATTAATTTCTTGTTTATTTTCCCAGTATTTCTTCAGGCAAATTCAGATAAATATGAATGTGTATTTTCCCTCTTTTTTTAAAACAATTGCATAGTGTTCCATAGTGCGGATGGATGTATCATCATATTTCAACCAGTTTTCTATTGGACGAGTGGATTGTTCCCAATCTTTTGTTATTACCAATAACACTACAGGTCATAACTCTATATCTGTCATTCCTCATGTATGCAAGAAGATTTATATATCTGTTTAATAACCTCCAAGAATTACCAGGTTAAACAGTTCCCTCAGCCATAATTTTGGTAGATACTGACCAATTCTTCTCCTAAAGCTTCTATGTTTTTCACTCCCATCAATAGCATTTGATATTGCTTATTTAGGAAGGAATTCTTTTAAATATCATCATTATATGTTCATTCTCTTCTGCCCTGATGTCCAATGGCAATGAACTCAAAGGGGCCCTGACTGAGGATACTGCCACTGATGCTCTTCCACAAGCCTCCAAAATTCATGTTGATTTCCTGATATCTTTTGCTTTGACCCTGGTTAGTTGGTAAAACCCTTGACAATATAGAACCTCGCATCAAGAACAAGTGCATTAAAATAAAGTGGAGTGCATTTCTAAATTAGTGAACTTTCTTAATGGAGTGTTTTAAAAAATGTTTCACGTGTATCTATCAAACTACAAGCCTTGCAACAAATTATTACATGAGCCAATGAAAGAAACATAAGTGTTTTTAAAAACACACCTCATTTCTCTATTTTCAGGTGCTCATCTGACATTACAGGCATTTTTGTGTGTGAAAAAGGCCCTTGCCCCCAAGAAAACTGTATTATTGGCAAGCTTTTCAAAGAAGGATGCATGTTTATATACAATAGCACCCAAAATACAACTGCATCGATAATGTTTATGCAAAGTTTATCTTCTGTAAGTATGACCTTGGAATGACACACTCCTGCAAGATTCTATCTATTCCCAATATAAACTGATACGTTTCAAGTATTTAAAGAGAAAGGCAATTTCAGATGTGCTGCATTTTAGAACTGGGGCACCTTAGAGTTCATCTAGTTTTTATTTTAAAGATTTAAAAAAACTGAGGCCCCCAGGATGACCACCAAAAATAGATTTCTTCAAAACATGATTTTTCACTTTCCAGGGAAGGAGATTTAACAAGAGGAGCTCAGGAGACCTCAAAATAAATTGCTTATCCGGTGGTGTTCCTGTGTCCTTTTATAGGAAAGTATACTGAGTTAATAAGAATAATATAACACATGTTTGCATTTCTTTCATTTGAAGTAGCAAAACACTCTCATTTTAATTGCATTTCCTAATTCTCTTTCCCTTTTTTTTGCATAGTAGAGAAATTTCAAAGAAGAGTCAGGTATTACAAAGAGCAGTCAAGTAGCCCTTAGCTTTGCACATTCAGAAACTCAACCTTGTCGGTATTCTACACTAACTGACAAGAGACTGTGTATGAATCCAGAGCACCATTTTTAAAATTATTATTTAAAAAGAGTACTCCAATTGTTATGGGGATCCAATACTTGCATCCTCTGGTCAGTTCATTTTTTTTGTGAAGGAAGCAGCATAGAACAGCCACATGCTCACTAGAAGCCTGATCTGAGAACACAGAATCAGAAGAGGAGTTTGGCAATAAAGAGCTTTAGTAGCAGCAGCCTTCATGACCTGATATATCCATCCACCTTCACAAAAACCTGAAAGTCCTATCTGTCTGTGGATCATCTCCTCTTCATAGGGCTGGGAGCCTCTGTGACATGTGGGCATGTGCCTCTGTGAAGTTTTCTCTTCCCACAGCTGACCATGCCCCTGAGTTAACATGTTCTTTTCTTAGATAACCTTTTTTCTTCTGTCTGGTTTTAGTCAAGGCTAGGAGTCATTCTGTAATTTTAAGGTGATATTTCATCCATTATTCAGGCATTATTCCTGCCTGAGCCATTATTTTTTCAAATAGTTTTAATATATGAAGCCAACATGACTCCACATATTTTATCCACATTGTTTTTGACTAGGTAGTTATCTTTGTGATCCTTAAAAGACATGTTCATTACTATCCAGTCAGAAAAGTTTTACCATCCTCTAATCATAGTCATGCAATATAGAGAAAAGAGTTAAAAACAAAAAAACAACAAAAACAAATTGGGCCTAATCTTATCTCCTCATGTACTAAGAACTCTTGTCCTTAACCAATTATTATCTGCTTGAAACATCAGCTTCCTCTTTTATGAAATTAGGGATGGGAGCTGAAAGTCTACAAGGTTTCTTCTAGCCCTAAGTTCCTAAGGCTCTGCTACAAGGAAGCGTCCATTCTGTGTAAGAATATAGCCACTGGGGACAGAGAGCAATACATTGCTTGGCAATGCAAACCATACCTTTAAAAGGGGTGATATAGGTTTAATATAATTAAATGAATTATATCTATATTTCCAAATAAGAGGAAAGATCAGGAAGTAGAGTGAAGTTGGTTTTTTCCTTATCTTGTTCTTATAGAGATCAATATTTGAACTAGATCAAATAGGCTGACTGATTAATAAAGGCGTAGTAGTCATTAAATACGATTCAAGGAATACATTGGCCAACATAACACCTCCTGGGTGTTTTCTCTAACACACTGTCATGAAAAGGAAGGTGGGAGATTGTTTTCATTTTTTTCAACACTAAGATATACATACATGGTCTGCTCTCTGTTATCAAAGTGCAAATAAACTAGAATAGAGATTTGTCTCAGTACCACAGGGTGCCAGTATTTCAAGCAAAGGGTGCCAGTGTTTATTGGTATGTGCAATGTCATTCTGAAGTGAAGAAGAACATGCTGTAGCACTTCTGGTTTGCCATATTTCAGCTCACCTTGCCTTTTACCTTTAGTTGCTTGAGAATAGAACTATGTTTGGTGTAGGAAGACTGCCCTTACTCTCTTACAGCCTTTGTTCTTTTCTAGGTGGTTGAATTCTGTAATGCAAGTACCCACAACCAAGAAGCTCCAAACCTACAGAACCAAATGTGCAGCCTCAGAAGTGCATGGGACGTAATCACGGACTCTGCTGACTTTACCCACAGCTTTCCCATGAACGGGACTGAGCTTCCACTGCCTCCCATGTTCTCCCTTGTGCAGGCTGGAAACAAAGTGGTCTGTTTAGTGCTGGATGTGTCCAGCAAGATGGCGGAGGTAACATTTTGGACCAGAATGATTGTAAACCACTCATCATTTTGTTCTATCAGTTCTTAAATTTTTTTTGTTACCAGAGGACAAGGGGACAGGCCCAAGGTTTGGAACAGCCACGGATTTCATATTTTAGTGAGGGCAAGAGGAACAAATTCAGAATATGGCCCAGAAATTGAAATAAGGCACATAAATGAAATCCACAGATAATTCATAACCCTTATTGTTCCTACTAAGCCTTTTCCAACCAAGACCCTTTTCTAAAACTCCAACATGTAACAAAAATCTCTTGTCTGACCACGTTCCACTCTCTGGTAAGCATCCAAGGCAACAGACTGAGTTTGCAGAGAATGTGCATATCCATTATGCACACATTTTCCATGCCATTGTAGACAGACAACCATATCTCAGTCATCCAGCAATTTAGCAGCCTAGAAACCCGTTCTTGAAAGCTCTAGAACTCCAATAGTAAAGGCTTAGTCTAGGAATCAGGAAGGTATGCTTCAAATCCTGGCTCCTTCACTTACTGTCTGTGAACTTAAGAGCAAAATAGCCTTTCTGAAGCTCAGCTTCTCATTTGTAAAATAGGGATAATAATTCTCACTTTCAGTGATTTGACAGAACTAGCTCATATTGGCTCACAAAAGTCAGTTGTTGAATTTTTAGGAAATTAGTAAACCAGTTGTTAAACACAGCCCTTATTAAAAATTAAACTATATAGACTTATAATTAAATAAAATATATTAAAACAAACATAATAAGTGCTCAGCACTCATTACTTACTAATAATTTTCTATTATTTTTACTGTTATTTATGTCCAAAGCTATAAACTACAGCTCATGGGCCAAATTTGGCCCACTAACTGTTTTTGCATAGCCCACAAGCTAATGGGCTTACTGTTTAAATGGCTTATAAAAAAATCAAGAGAATAATAGTATTTCATGAAATGTGAAAATTATATGAAATTCAAATTTCAGTATCCATAAGTAAAGTTTTATTGGAACACAGCAATGCTTATTATTTATGGCCACTTTAGTGCTAAAATGCCAGAACTGCAGCAGAGAACATTTGTTGGCCCACCAAGCCTATGATGTTTAGTATCTGGCCTTTTAGAAGATGTCTGCTGATGCCTGATCTATGCACTTGAGGTTATTTCTAGTCTATTGTACCTGTATGGGTCAGCTACTACATGTCTCTTCCAAATGACATCACACTGACAGCTTGAAATCAGCCATGGTGGGAGTATTTACCCCACAGAAACCAGCAGTTGCAACAAATCAGGAGTTTCTTCTTTCTCTCTTTTACCAGAAAGCCAGTTGTTTTTAAACATTTACCATCATACCACTACCTACTTCATAAGGTTGTTGAGGGGGAATAACTAATATAACACATATGAAGTTTTTGGTTCATAAGTGGTAGCTGTTATATTATTATAGTGCTTGTCCTAAGGGAGAGTTTCTCCTCTAATATTCTTTGGATCAGTAGTCCTGGAAAACTTGCCATTTTTTGCTTGTCTCTGAAATACAGGAATATTCTTCAGTATCTGGATGATTTTATAATCTTACCTGCCTGTTGACTATTATAGCATGATCTTCTAAAATATGGTTTCAGGGTAGTTTATATTAGCTATTTTGTCTTTGTTGAGTGAAAATAGATGGAGTGAAAGGGAAACATAGTTATACTTGAGAGAGATCCAAAATAAGCAGAAGAGAAATAAGCCTCAAGTAACAAACTCACAGGAAAGCAAACTTCCCTCCCTTTTCCTGCCAATTATAGTCTCTGAAATGCTCACAGTCTAAGGAAGGAGACACAACATGTACATGTGAATATATACCATAAAATGTGAGAAGGCCCTAAAGAGGTGTGAGTTGCGGTGAGAGCACTGATGAGGTAGCAAACAGCTCTACAGAAGACAGTGATTGAGGAAGATTCCACTGAAGGGATGAATTTGGAGTTGAATCTTAAAGGATGAGAAAGTAGTTGCTAGGTTCAGTGAGGTGAGGGAGGGGAAAGGAGGAATTCCAGGGAAGGGGAGAGTGTGTGTAGTGGCTGAGAGGCAAAATTAGAAGGGTTTGTTTGGGGGAAGTATATCAATTGGTATGCCTACAAGTAACAGTGGGTGGGTATAAGGAAATGTCAGGTAAGATGGAGAAATGATATGAATTTGAGAGACATTTAAGACATTGTGTTGGTGGGATCTGTTCAAGGATATGTGGGCTGGTAAGAGAGGAGTAATAAAAGAGAGTTCTAGGTTTCTGGCTTAACTAGTTGGTAGTAGAGGTCATGATTGAGAATGATGACTTGATGACCATAATGTTAGCAATAGCTACTATTCATTTAGAGTGCTATGTACCCATTTTGCAGACAAGAAAACTGAAGCTAAAAGACATAGAGTTTCTCTATGGTCACATAATAAGCAAAAGTTGAACACAAGAGTCAAAGTTCTTTTTCATCCGCTCTACCAGCTTACCTGCCAATATTGTAAGAGAAATAATATTTGAAAGGGAGGCAATGAATTCAAAGTATGTAGAGTTTGAGATACCTGTGGGACATTATGTTTCCTAAACAATGTGAAAGGCAGAACCATATATTAAGAGAGGTGTCTGGGTTGGAGACAGACCACAGCCATCAGTAAGCCATCAGTAAGTTACTGAAGCTCAGCTTGCTGTTCAACAAGCAACCCTAGTAAACTCATCAGTAGTATCACCTGCCCAAATCTGGTCATTAATATTACTTTATAATTGCTTTGTACCACAAAGTACAACTGTGCTGTCATAGTGTATCTCAGTTGATCCTCACAACAGTTCTATTTTAGTTAGTAACAAAGATATTGTTATTCTCACTTCACAGATGAAGTGCCAGCCGAAGACGACCATGGTAAGAGAGGGTAGTGACAGGATAGATACCGCTGACTACTGCTTCTCTTTACCATAAGGTCTCTTTTCAATGTTTCCTTGTATCCAGGTTGAATTTTAAAAGAAGTTACAAATCTAGTCTCAACTGGTTCCACAGATCTTGAATTCTGAGTTGGACAAAAATAGTGGGGATAAGTGTTCTGAGAGAGTGGTAATTATGAACAGCTTACTGGGGGCAGAGTTCCAAACTTCCCCATTCAACTTCCTAAAAAGCATTCATTTTTTGAGCCTACAATTAAATCAAATAATATTCTAGTACTGCATCACTTTTTACAACAAAAAATTGTAACACATCTCTAAAGAATTAGCAGAGATATTTGCTAATTGAGTTACTTGGTCATACTTTTGTCTAACAACCAAATATTATCTTTATTTTTTCCTTTTTGGAACATAGGCTGACAGATTCCTTCGACTACAACAAGCAGCAGAATTTTACCTTATGCAGGTGGTTGACATTCATACCTTTGTGGGAATTGCCAGTTTCAGCAGCAAAGGAGAGATCAGAGCCCAACTACACCAAATTAAGAGTGATGATGACCGAAAGCTGTTGGTTTCCAATCTGCCTACCTCTGTGTCATCTGAAGCAGAACCCAGCATCTGCTCAGGGCTTAAGAAAGGATTTGAGGTACAGGAGAGCATCCCAAGCCTTGGCTCACCATCACTTTCTTGTGCATCTTGCATCTGAGGCTGCTTCTGACCTAGGGCAATCTGTTACAGGGTGGTCGTAACAGCCGCAACCATAGGAGAGTGATGATGACTATCTTTAAGGTCTTGATCATGTCTTGCTTACCATTAAACCCTCTGTGTCTAGCAAAGTACCTGGTGTATAATAGTTACTTAATAAACACTTGCTGAAGGAATGAGTAAATAAATTAATACAGAGGCCAAGGCTGGGAGACTTCAGTATCATCTGGACAATTTCTAATACTGTCCCCATCCATTCTGAGATCATCACAACTGTGACATTTTTACCCATGAGTTTTCCAGTCAAAGTCAGATTTCCTGGCTCCTGCTCATACTAGACCTCAAGAAATGAGAACCAGTTAAGGCAGAGGTATGTTTCAGGAATGACAGAGTTCATCTCAGTCAACATATGGATTCAACAATATCAACATATTGGATTTGACATCTAGGATAACACCATGCATTAAACATCTGGTAACAAATAAGATGATCAACTACAACTGTTGTTGCTTAAAGGGAAGTGTTTCTCAACCTTGGCTACCCATTAAAATCACCTGGGTATTAAAAAATTTCTGAACCTAGCTCTCACCCCCAGAGATACTGATTTAATTGATCTGGAGTGTGGCCTGGATTTTAAAATTGTTTAAAGTTTCCCATCTGAGTCTAATGTGTAGCCCAGGTTGAGAACTGCTGCTCCAGTGCCTCTTACTGGTCCTACACTGAGTCTCAGAAGTAAGGATCTCACACAATAATGTTCCCCCATATCCTCTGTGATGGACACTATTCTAAACTGGGGCCTATCATGGTGATTTGAACTGGAAGAGTCTTGTCTGCATGCAAACCAACAATGGCATGAGGATGACAAGTACTATGATGGAGTGAACTGAGGACTGAATGGGGATGGGGATGGAGTGCAGGGAGCTATAGGGGACCCCAAAGAGGCATATTCCCCACCTGGTGGGGAATTTGGAATGATGGTGAATCCATCTGCTCAGCTAGACAGTTTAAATTACATTTCCTTCCAATGACTTATATTCTATGTTCAGGTGGTTGAAAAACTGAATGGAAAAGCCTATGGCTCTGTGATGATATTAGTGACCAGTGGAGATGATAAGCATATTGGCAATTGTTTACTCACTGTGCTCAGCAGTGGCTCAACCATTCATTCCATAGCCCTGGGTTCGTCTGTGGTAGAAAACCTGGAGGAATTATCACATCTTACAGGTAAATGAATTTCTAAAAACATATTTTAGAGCATTTCCTTTTAACATAGTCAAAGCATAACAATGAAATTTAGATTATGTCAACAGAATATATGGGCTAGTTGAAAAAAATAGAATGATTTCTTAAGAAAAAAGCAAAAATCATTGCTAAAATCTTGCTGAATTTTTAATATTTTCCTTAGGAGCCAATTATATACATCCAATGAAAATGCTATTTTATAATTTCTTTGTTAAACCAGCCTGGGCATGTATAATCATGAGCTACAAAATACTAACTTTCATGATAAGAATACATACTGTATTGTAATATACATATCTTTTTGTGCTCTAAATTAGGCACAGAATAATTTTATCTTATAATCCCTATAGTTGATAAAAATGGGTATGCAGACTCAAAAACTGAAATTTAGACTATTGCAAACAATGCTTTCAGAATGTAAATATATAGCAATGTCAATAGACAGCAATTAACCTAGACTATCTAGAATTACTTTGATCACAAGACTATTCAATAAATATTTACTGACTTTTTATCATGATCCGGGTAGATGTTTAGGCCTTGACATTAGAACTATGAACAGGACAGACCACCTGCCTCATGCCACTTACCATGTGGTTGTGTAGGATGCCATGTAAAGCAAGTCAAACACAACTCCTACTTCCCCAAAAGTGACCTTTTTATTCAAGAAAGGTTTTTAGAAAAGGCATTAACATATTATTTTTTGTTTCATTTTACACATTTTAATAAATCCCAATCATGTATTTCAGGAGGTTTAAAGTTCTTTGTTCCAGATAAATCAAACTCCAATAGCATGATTGATGCTTTCAGTAAAATTCCCTCTGGAACTGGAGACGTTTTTCAACAACGTATTCAGGTCAGAATTTTCTCAGTATTGTACTTACAGATGGGGTTGGTGACAAGGGGGTATGAGGCAAGGACAGTAGATGAATTGTGTTAACTGCCCATTAAGCTTATTTGAATATGTAACAGTCCTTGGGTGGAAGGCATTCAATGAGCTTCTTGGTGTCACCAGAGTCAGGATTCAGTTTTACCTGATATCTATACTTCTTACCCACCCTTAAGAGTGATTTTTTTTCTACCGGCTACCACAGCTTTTAAGGTTTGTAAGGAAAACTGGTTCCTTTCTCATGTTCAAAGTTGGGATGGGGATAGGGTGTGAGGTGGAAGTAAGCCCAGAAGAAAAATAAGAAACCATTTGTTTAGTTTTAGTTCCATAATAACTTTCCATCAATCAGAATCCACTCTACTTTCACTTCTTAAAAAACTTTTTCGAAGCTCCCCCTCATACAAAAAGTATCACCTATTTCATTAAATTCTAAAAATGTCTAAATATCTCTTCAACTATCTATTTGACTTTGCACACAAAAACTTCCTCTATCAAGCTATTTTTTAAAAGAGCTACTTTCTTTTTCTAAATAAAGATATTTTGAACATAATTGAACAACGTTTTGTACAAAATTTCATCTGCTGTTTCCTTACAGATGGTAAGTGTACCTGCCAAGTTAACGACTTGGTGTGAACAGTAAAGTCAGTAAATTAGTCTTAGGAACTATTCAACATAAAGATTATATGTACACAGTAAAGGCACTAATCACAATTTCAACATCAGAAGTGAAAAAAGGTAAAGTATAAATGATAATATATATTATAGATTAGACTACAATTGACTCTTCTGAATAATTTTATCCTTGATCTCCTATTTAATAATGTGAAATAAAAACATGTTTAAAGGGGAAAAAAAACTAACAAAATATTATTCATAAGGCTCCAAGTAGCCTTATGTTCCCAAACTTTGCTACCTCTCTCCAGATGTTTGTATGTCATTAGCCCCATGACACTGTGGGCAGCAACTATGTCCTCAATAGCTCAGAGCCCAGCAGTGGTCAGTAGTCCACAACACTTCTAAAATTGATTTGAAGAAATAATCTACAGCATCATTACTATCATCCACCAATAAATTTTATATGCTTTCCAAGTACGAGCAATTTTACAGTCTTACTCATGTATTTATTTAATAAATAGAATTTTTCAAAGTTATTTACAAACTTGTATCCACTGTGAACACCCTACGATTAAACTCAGGGGCTCTGGTGTCAGCCCTCCTGGGCTTTATCCCACTTCCACCTCCGTGCTAGGTGACACTGGACAAATTACTTCTCTAAGCTGCAGTCTTGTCATCTGTGAAATGTGGACAACAATAGTAATCATCTCAGAGGGTTTTCATAAGGATTAGGTGAGGTAATAAATGTAAAGCATTTACCACAGTGACAGCATCTGTATGCACTCTGTATGTGCTACACACACACACACACACATGAACATGCACTGGGCTTATTGTAAATGGCTAAATGATTTTTTAATGTACCAAAACCCTCTGAAACCCTGTGTTTTATTTCTTATTAAAATACATAAAAGTATCTGGACAACATGCAAATTCAACCATTGAAGGACTAACAGTTACCAAAGGGAAAGGGGCTGGGGAGGATGGGTGGAAAGGGAGGGATAAGGGGAAAAAGGAGTATTATGCACGGGGAAGGCAGTATAGCACAGAGAAGACAAGTAGTGACTCTATAGCATCTTACTACGCTGATGGACAGTGACTGTAATGGGGTATGTGGTGGGCACTTGATAAGGGGGGAAATCTAGTAACCACAATGTTGCTCATGTAAGTGTATATTAATGATACCAAAAAAAAATTCAACCATTTAAGCACATTCACAAACAAAAATAAAAAGTTTATTATAATTGCTGATCTGAAGCTAATGTTGACTTGGAAGAGAGGTAAGTATGAGAACAGATAAAATCTCAGAATAATGAAGTGACACTTGCATTAACTATAACAAAATATTTTGTATCTACTGTACTGTAATAGACAATATTTTGCTTTTCATGAAGTATTTTCATGAAAAGTGATTCATACAAATATAATGTCAGAATTAAATTATTTTTATTTTTGTCAATTTATTTTTTTCATAAAAGAAAAAGATGAATGTTATGCATACACCAGAAAATTTCACATACATATTCTCTTGAACAGCTTGAAAGTATGGGTGAAGATGTGAAACCTCACCATCAGTTGAAAAGCACTGTGACTGTGGATAATAGTGTGGGCAATGACACTACCTTTCTAGTCACATGGCAGACCAGTGGCCCCCCTGAGATTGTATTATTCGAACCTAATGGAAGAAAATACTACACTAATGATTTCATCCCCAACCTAGCTTTGCAGACTGCTCGCCTGCGCATTCCAGGAACTGCTAAGGTGGGTGTTTTAAGCTTGTTCATAATGACTACATTTAATCAAGTGCATGACTTTTAACTGAATCTCATAATTAAGTACATTGTGTAAAGGAAATCCTATTCTGATACATCAAAAAAATTTTAATTTCATAATAAGGCATTTTTTTAATGTTAAAATTTTAAGAAGAACAACTATGGTATGTTCAAAACTTAAATTGACATCACAGGTTTCTCATGTCAACAGTGGAAATTAGCATGTATGTAGTACAAATAATCTCTATTTGCTTACTTCCTTCTTTACAAAATCCATACAAAGTTATCTCTATGTTTAGAAAAGAACCCACCTAGAATTTATAATATGAATACATACAATATACATGGTTTTGAGCATCCACTACATGCTGGCTATTGTTCTAGGTGCTGTATGATAAAATAGCGTAATAGGAATAAGAACAGAGTACTCAGAGCATACAGGAGGGATGTACAGGTAGGGAGGGGAGGGGGAGGAAAAGCTTCCTTTCAAAGACATTGAAATGGAAACATGGAGGATAAGGGAGCCAGAGGTATGAGAGAGATTTTGGGGAGAGGAAACAGAATACAGAAAGGCTCAGAGAAAAAAGAATATGGTTCTTCATAGAACTGTAAGTAGGTCAATAGGATGAACGACACAGGAGCATGTAAGGTGGAGATTCAATAGAAGGAAAGAAGAGGGCACGATGAGGCTAGAAGGGAGCCATGTCAGCAAGGGCTCCAAATGCCAGCAAAGGGAGCAGGAGCTCGAAGCCTCAAGGTACAGGAAACCACTTCAGGTCCTCAGCAGGGTGGTGACCTGACCAGATCCACTCTTGACTCTTGCATTCCCCACTCACCCTCCCCCCGACCCCACCCCTGCCCCAACCACTGTTGAAGCCTCTGCTGTGGCCTCCCTGCCTCTGGGCTAGCATCCCTCTCATCCTCTGTCACAGTGCACTCCTGAAGCACAATCTGACCAAACTTACCTCCTATTCAAACTTTCTGATGGTCTCAGGATAAAATCCATGTGGTTACTGTTACATACCAGGCCCTCTGTGTTCTGAATTACGTCCAAGTTTATCTCTTAACCCTCCTCCCAAACACCCTGTGCTCTGCTCCTCCTTAACTTCTCTCCCAACTTACCATGTTTTTTTCACACCTGTGTAAAGGACCAAGAAGACTTTACCTACTTTTTGCTGCCTTTGCCTGACCTCTTTTCAGGACTAGGTGCCCTGTCTCAAAACACTTATTACACCCAAAGAGAAGGTTTTTATGTGGAGACTCCTGCTATGTGTCTGTTACTAACATTACAATTACAAAAAAAAAAAAAAGAATAACTCAATAGATAGGTGATCTTAATGCCTGACTTGTGGCTTCACAGGGAAATGTCCAGCACACGGACCCCATGAAGCAGGCAGGGCAGGGTGTGGTGGCATCTTAACTGTCCACACTGAGTCACAACTCAGCCCACTGCTTTCTCTCTTCCTCCTGGTCTATTTTGTTCCTCCAAATACTTCCAGGGCTTAATAATGAGCAATAGCAGGGTGGAGAAAAAGACTATTGATGCACAGTCTTACCAAATGAACAAATTTCTGCTACATTGTAGTTTAAGCTTTTTTCTTTCAGACATTCTTTGGCAGGTTTCCCCCAGGCAGCCTAGACAGGCAAAGGAGAATGGTATTTTATAATATTTCTGTAAAACAGTCAACATAAATATTGCAGAATTCTGAACTATTAAAAAACAGTGTTCCTTTTTTTGGTCCCGAATAACGCATATGGGTTTTGTTACTTAAGATTCACCTGCCTTCTAATCCAGGTAATCCACATAAATCATAATTGTCCAGTCAATTTGCTGTAATTTTCACAGTTATATAAAAGCAATAAAACTCCTTTTAGGTGAACTCAGATTAATATTTGCAGAGTACTTGAAGCTGGATATTTATCATTATCTTCTAAAAATGTGAATCAGAACATGTCCTCCCCAGCAAATAAATTCAGGGTATAATCCCCTAAATATTTACCTAACAATAAAAGTGAGCTGTGCCATGAAAGCCACGTAATCACTGAATTTAGCAATCCCTTAACCGATATCACTTTTCCTGACATTCTTTTGTAGTATTTTAGAAAATGCAAAACCAACAAAACAAGAACAAACATGACTAGGAGCTTAGATTTGGCTTTAAAATTAAGGGGTGAATATTTTTTTCTTCACACTTGACAAAACAAAATGCCTTTGTTTTGCAGCCTGGGGTCTGGACCTACATGCTGAACAATACCCACCATTCTCTTCAAGCCCTGAGAATGACAGTGACCTCTCGCGCCTCACGCTCAGCTGTGCCCCCTGCCACTGTGGAAGCCTTTGTGGAAAGAGACAGCACTCATTTTCCCCAGCCTGTCATGATTTACGCAAGTGTGAGAAAGGGGTTTTATCCCATTCTCAATGCCTCTGTAACTGCTACAGTTGAGCCAGAGACTGGAGATCCTATTAGGCTGACACTTTTTGATGATGGAGCAGGTAACAAGGAATGTCATGTCATTTTTCATGTTCCCAGAACTGCTGTGTTATGATGCTGCTGTACCATTATGAAGCTAATCTATAAAATTCCCTCAATTCCATTATTTTTCTCATCCAATCTTATGAGATTCTCAAGACCTCCAACAATCACTGACATACTGAGTAGCTACAGGTCACATCTCTACAAGGAAAGGGAATGAGAACTCGGAAAAAGAGTCTCAGAGTGGCTATGTGTGAGCAAAAGGGTAGCAGGAAATTGCTTGACATGTAAGTCTGGCTTTCACTTGGCCAGTGACACGGGCCACATGCAGTCAGGTCACACAGGAAGAGGTTTGTAGGTCCTTGTGGCATTCTGGGACTTCTCTATGATTCTCCAGCTTTACTGGTCACAGAAATAGTAAGACTGGACAATTAAAAAAGTAACTGAAAACCCGAGGGAGATGCAGTGGCAGTCTCTTTGGACTGGCTGCGAAGGGAAAATTGGAAACTGAACTCGGGACTCAGTAGATGACCCTAGACTAGTTAGCCAGAGTAGTTGGGTTGACAGGAGTCAGAGCCAGTGCCTTTAACATGTATGATTTAGTCACAAGAAGACCAGGCCAGAAAGCCTAGGGGAATCAGGATACAGACAAGATACACATTTCCCCACCACTGGAAAAACAAAGTAAAACAAAAAAATCCCTACTCCAAAGCCCTCACTCTGCTCATGGAGTCACAGCCTCATCATCACGCATCAGAGACAGCAAGGCATCAGGCCGGGGAATGGCACACGGGGTTTCTTCCCGATTAGTTTTTTTTTTACTTTTAAAAACAAAGTCCTTTGTTGTTTTATTCTTCCTGTTCTATTCCTTCCCTAAACTAAATTCTCAGAATGACAATAGATTTCAAAGTCTATGTTGGCAGCACCAAGTGTTTTATCTAGTAATAAAATCATATTCCTCCATTCTGTTGTTTCACAATAAATTTTTCAGGAATCTTGGGTTTGGTAACCCACTAGTATCTTGCCAGGACAATTTTGTATGACACAAAAGTTCATTTAGATAATTTTAGTTCAAGTACACCTCACAGGGATACCAGAGAGGTCCTCTTGTTTTGTCTATTGGAATGGATCCAAGTGAACATCTCATGTTCTGGTGACTCACCTGCAGTCACACTTTCCAATTTTTGTATGCAGTCCAAAAATGCAGTTTGCAGAATGTTTTTCCCTTGCCCCATCCTATGGGCTGGTCTGGAGCACAGATCCTGCTCTCTTAGGAAAAATAACCTGAGTCAGCTTAACAGCTTTTATATTTGTTCCCTGGAACCATTTCATTTATTTCATAGCTAAATCTATACCCTACTAAAAGAAACAATGGAAAATATTGCTTAGGCATCAAAGTGTAAATTTAGTTTTTCCCCCAATACTTAACATACATGTATATACCTGTCTACTTCTTATAATGGAAGCAGTATTTATCTACTAGAAAGATTAATAGTGATAAAATTTATACTTGTAAAACATACTTTCTCACGCACATAATAACCATCTCTGAAATAACCATCACAACAACCCGGCGAGATAAGCTATCCCCATTTTATAGATGAGAAAACTGAGGCTCAGAGTGATTGTTTCACAGCTCCAAAGTGGCAGGTCCAGACCTTGAAGCTAAGTCCCCTGATGCCCAAGCCAGTGTTCTTTTCCATTTCTTTCTGACTCAGTGATTAAGAGGCAGCAGCAGTAACTGTGGAATGATAGATTTCCCTTATCATGTCTCAACAAAGATAGATCTTGTTCATCATTAAACCATTAAGTATTAAGATGTGGTTTCTTTGCAAGAGCTAAAAGATTGTCTAAACCTACTATGATAATAGACTGTTTAGCACTTTTTACTTTAATTAAATATACTACTTTTCTCATGTTAAGGAGCAGCCCTGCCTTTGTGGTGGGAATCCTAGAGCACTTGAGTGGTGACACAGTGCTAGGAAACAGGGCTGGGTGTGTGGTGGGAAAACTGAATTGACTCTAGGATAGGCCAAGCTGCATGCCCAGTGTGACCTCCTGCTCTTTAGTGGTGAATGTGTTCTGCACTTGGGCTAAGCTATACCTCCCACTGTGCCCTGGAGTCTAGGCCCTTCTGCCCTTCAGTCATAGACTTGGTTTGGAAATGAAGTGTTCACTAAGATTCGAAGTGCAAGGAAGGAAGTCTAGCACTGGTCAAGCTTTCAGAATACCTCCTGGGAGCATGGCAGATGGAACAAAAGCCCAAACTCCAAGCCAGTGAGCCCCTTAGAATCTAGAACAACAGTTCCATATACCCTCTAATAAAGAAATGAAATAATTTCACTCTACTTTTCAGGAAAAAACATTTTTTTCCCATCAGTTTTTTTTTTCATCAGGGTTTCAGACATTCAAAAACCCTTTGAAATTGTATGAAATGTGTGTGTGTATATGCATACATGTTTATTTCCTGGGAACAGAATATCTTTAGTCTCAAAAGGGTCTGTGACCGTAGACAAACTTAAGAATGCTTGGTTTCTGTGAAAAAGTAGTATTATTTTCATTGATAGGAATGAGAGCTTTAAAGGTGATTATTAAATGCTTTATTAGTATAAAGTAGGTACAACTCATTCACCTGTAGATAACCACTTTTCAGATGTTAAGAAATCACACCAAGAAATTATGGACCATTGGAATTTTTATCATCTGACAATACCAGAAGTACTATGAACATGAGTGCATATGCTAAAATGGGAATGACTGAACGGCAGAAGGGTCTAGACTCCAGAGCATAGTGGGAGGTATAGCTTAGCCCAAGTGCATATGCTAAAAGGGGAATAAATCTCATTTTTTATAATTAGGTACTAGTAATCAATTGAAGACAAATGTTGACACTGAGCTTTTTTTATATATGCAGGTGCTGATATTATAAGAAATGATGGAATTTACTCGAGGTATTTTTTCTCCTTCACTGTAAATGGTAGACATAGCTTGAAAGTGCATGTCAGTTACTCTCCCAGCATTGGTGGCCTAGCCCACTCGATTCCAGGGAGTCATGCTCTGTATGTGCCAGGCTACATAGCAGATGGTAAGAATCATTAGCACTGTCATTTGAATAACATCATTTAATGTATATATCTCTGATGAGCGAGAGAGGGAGAAACAAGTGTGTGTGTGTGTGTGTGTGTGTGTGTGTGTGTTAGACAAAGAGAACAATAGAATTTCAAAATTCTTTATACTTAAGTGAATGCATAATCTGTTGACTCTTCAGTCCTCACTGATACATAGCAGGGGACAATAAGAGCTAATTCCCACAGATTTCTCCTCCCTCATTGTTGTCATTATTTTGACTTCTTCTTGTGACTGTTTCATCAGAATTACTAACAAATTAAGAGATGTACTAAATTTCTCAGTTCCAGCTCCTGTACTTCCTCTACAAGGTTTAGGCAAAAGAAAGAAGCAAAACGTTGTTAGTGGTTGAAAGAAGGAAGTAAACAGATAAAAAAATCCACATAGGAAATGAGTTCCTGAAAGAAGTGAGTTTGGATGTTACAGAGAACTGAGTGATTTCCAAAGATGTTCTGTCTCCCTTCAAGATAAAAGTACTGAATAAATAGAAGACACACATATTTTTTAAACACCATAATCGTAGTTTCAGATGGGAAGCCTTGGTTTAAGTATAACAGATAAGCCGATACCTGCTATAATCTTTGACCTCTTCTTTGACAATCTCAAAAAAAATGTAAACAAACAATTTAAAAGTCCTTAATCTCAAAAAAAACATTTTTAAAGCATTCTTTCCAAAAGTGTGGAGAATTTATGAATACTGTTCATGTATTTAGCAGTTATAACTAATCATTTGGACTATTCCATAACAACCGTTTCATGTTGTTGTTCTGTATGTACTTTTCAGTAGAAAACAATCAAAATGTTTCAGTGAATTTGTATCTCCTGAAACCTTTATTGTTGCTTAGAACACTATTTATTCTCACTTGTATTTAAATTAATTCAGATTACTTCAAAACCAATGTAAATCAATTTTTGAAGTAAAATCATTTTATTATGTGGATATGATTTTGTATCTAGATATAATACTTCATTCTTAAATATATAGTTCTTCTTTCATTTATACATCAAACATTTTTGAAGGCCTGCTAAGTGACAGGTCTAGTCCTAGGAACTTCGAATACCAGGTAGAATAAGACTTGATTCTTATCAAGGATCTTGCAGGCTACTGACTGGTATAGTATCTTCTTAAAACCAATGGACTTAAAGGATACAAATATCAGCATCTAGTGTACAGTGAGAATAGAAAAGTAATATTCAACTGTGCTTTTATCTGTGTGCTTCATATAGCATAGAGAGAAAGAGTTTTCCCTAGGCACACCTACTATACATTCATAGCATTCACTTTGTCAGCTCACTAGGTGATGGTCTTTAGCCCACACTTCATTGAAAAATGGGAACTGCTCTGTTTTCACACTACCAGATCACCAGACACTGCAGTGTCTGCAACCTTCCTCTGCTCCTCAAAGACTACTGTCTCCATTTTGCTCTGCTTCCCACTCAGCCTGCTCCTCCAGGGACCTTGAGAGCTCAACCTTGCATGTTTCCACTGTACTAATCCCTCCGAACAGTGTTCAGGCATGTTTTATTACTTCCATATCTAAAAATTCTTTTCTTGGCCCCCTTTCAGCTATTGTCCTCCTCCCTAATCTCCATCATCCAGTTCCTTGAAATTAATCTAAACCTTCTGACTGTAAGTTCTCACTGCCAATTTACTACTCTACTCACAGCAACCTGACTTCCACCCAAATAACTCTACTGGAATCGCTCTGGCCCTAGTCACCAATGACTGCCTGCTGCTCAATCCAAAGAACACATTTCAGTCCTCATTTTACCTGGCATCAGCAGTGTGCGACACAGCTGAGTGATTTCTCCTTTGTCATTTCCTGGTTTCTATGATACTGCACTCTTCTGATTACCTCTAATTCTTCAGAATTCTCTTTCAGGCCCCTTTTCCAGCTCCTCCTTTTCTACCAAGCCTCTAAATGTTGGCAATTCTCAGAGCTCAGTCCTAACCCTCTCACTCTAGCAACTGGAGCCACACTGCCTGGGCTTGAAACCAAGCTTTGGGTGATTTTGAGCACTTAGCTTGTGTGTACTTCCATTTCATCATCCTGAAAAATGGAGATAATAATTGTATGCGCCTTATGGCTTTGTTGGGAAAATTAAATAGTTGATATATGTAATGTACTTGGATAAGTACCTGACACATAGTGAGACTGGCACTCAATAAATGCTATTTATCATTATAGTTGAAATTCTTATGAGGTAATCTCATTAGTTCATATGGCATAAATTCAAAATTACTAAATCTAGCTAAAGCCTCTTTTCTGAGTTTAAAATTCATATCTAACTGGATCCTTTTTATCTTCAACTAGATGTTCTACAGGGATTGCAAACATAACATTTTTAGTCTCCTTTCCTCTGACCTGCTCCTCCTCCCAAGTTGCTCATTTTAGAAACCTGGGAGCTATTTCTTTTTTTTTTTTTTCACCAACTTTCTTTCACCATTTCATATTCAAATTCATCACTGGCTTTTGCTGGTTTTATCTCCAAACCACGTCTTGAACTGCCTACTGCCTGCCTCCGCTCCACTGCCATCACCCAGCCCACACTGCCATCTCCTGCCTGGACTATTGCATTGGCTGTCTTAGTGGCCTCAGTGCTGGCTGTATGGGAATCCATTCTGCACCAAGAGCAGCCAGAGCGAACTGTTAGGAAGCAAATGCAGTCACGTCACCGCCATGCTTCCCCACAGTACGTCAGATTGAACTCTAAAACCACTACAATGGCCCATGAGGTCCTGCGTGACTTTTCTCTCCTGTCTCATCTCACACTATATTCTACCTTGCTTTAATTATGTTTCTCTAACTTTCAAAGCTCTCAGCACCTCAGAGTTTTACACAACCTGTTCCTTCTTCCTGGGAAATTATTACCTCCTCTCTGCCTGGCCGACGCTACTCAACCTGTAGGAAACCTTTTACTTCTTTGATGCCATTATAAAGTATGTACCTGTGACTTATCTTCCTCCATAGCACCCTGCCTTGTTTTCCTTCTTACATTTATCACAATCTGTATGTATATATTTATTAATATGACTATAAGTTCCATGAGTCATACTATTTGTCTGTGAGCACTGAGACAACATATGCCCTCAAAATACTTACTGAATGAATGGATGAATGGATGAATGAATGAGTGAATGAGTTGTTGAATACACAAATTCAGTTATTCTAAAGATGTAGTGAGGAAAAAGAAGTTTTAAAATGTCTCAATAACCTGTCAAAAGCTATTCAGGAGATTGTAATCTGTCACCTTAGCTTTTCTTTTCTTTGGTGTCCCAGGTAACATCCAGATGAATGCCCCATGGAAACCAGCAGGCATGAGCGAGGAGGAGCAAAAGTGGGGCTTCACCCGAGTAAGCTCAGGGGGCTCCTTTTCTGTGCTGGGAGTTCCAGCTGACCCCCATCCTAACATATTCCCACCATGCAAAATTATTGACCTGGAAGCTATAAATGCGGAAGAGGAGCTGACTTTATCTTGGACAGCACCTGGGGAAGACTATGATCAGGGCCAGGGTAGGTTTCTTGGCTTCATTACCTCTTTTTCTACAGGATGGCATTTCTAATAACTATGTCAGGGGTTACTTGGGTAAAAATAGCTTCAGGGGCTTAGAACTGACAACACTGCAGAGGGTTACCATGAAAAGCTTTGAGTTCTCGATGAGGCCTTATATTCTGGAGTCCAGGGAATACAGCACACCAGCAAACCCAGGATTGCAGAGGCCCCTGATAAATTGACACTAATCACCCAGAAGCCTTGATTAGGAACATAAATGCCACATGTAATAGCCATCTAGTCAACAGGAATGGGTTCTGTATTACTGAGCATGGACTTTCAAATACTGAAGGTGATGGGTTTTCTGAAAATTGGACAGTGAATATTTATTCAAAGATTTGTGAGTCAGGTTTAGGGGAATCACTCCCGTAAGTCATGCAAAACTTGTTACATTTTCCTCTCCCACTTCTGGCCATCATTTCTGTTTGAAAGGCTGGAACCCATTCCCTGATTTGGGCTTTCTCACCCTTGCTCAGGTGGACACTGACCAGGTTCCTTCTTTACTTTCCCTTTTCGAGGCATCTGCCCATGTTCAGGCTTCCACCATCATCTCCTGATTCCCACAGCAACTCAACAAAATAACTTTCTTCAAAGGATAACTCTTCCAAGATCTTCACCAAAACACAGTTGCCATTGATTACACATTATATGTGTTTTTCCCTGATGTCCCTGATTGAGATTCCTGTAGGAACCAACCTTTATTGAGAGCTGATTTTTTCAATACTAGTCAATAACAGTGACCATCTTGGGCCTTTGCCAGTCTTGCTTCCAAATGGGTCATCTTTCTTCGGCTTATAAATTCTCTGTTCACTAAACTCACCTGAAGGCATCTCAATGACAAATACTTCTGTGCTGCACAGGAAAATCAATATTGAAGCATTATCTTCCAATTGTTTTGTCAAAATCTATCTCTTCTTGCAGAGAAGAAGGAAGTAAAATATTTTACATTCTGAATTAAGGATTCTCCTAATTTAAAGGTTGCAGAGGTGAAATAATTGAAACTCTAGGATGGACATGTCCCATGTGTAGTAAAGACAGCTGTATCTTAGATATTAGGAAAAAATGATTCCCACTCTGGCTTTAAATCCAGCTGTTTAAATCCAGCTGTAGGTTGCTTAAACTCTTTTGGCCTGTTTCCTTATCTAGAAGCTAGGACTAAATCTATTTCATAAGGTATTACAAAGAAGAAATTAGATGACACATACAAAATCAGAAAAAGAAGAGCAAGTGTGCCCAGGAAGATTCCTGGACTCCTGGCTTGCATTGCTATTGCCTTCTCTAGCTTCTTATTTAGAGCAAGGAGCTGCACACACTTCCATCTCTATTTGAAGGTAAGAGTGGTGCCTTCTCCCTCTCTCCTCACTGCCTCAGAAGCATGGTAGTGTGTTAAAAAGACAAAACTCCTTTACTACTGGTAACTGTTCCTTTCAAGAGCCCCATTAGTTTTATCTACACAACTGAATTAAAAGAGTAGAAAAAGTAAATGTGCACTACCATTGATTAATAGTTTGAAAAGAAGAAACACAACCAAATGGGACTTTAGTTTAGAATTGATATCACAGAGGACATTAGTATAGGAAATAGGCCTTCACACCTTCATACAACATCACTGATGAGCAGGGTGATGGAGGCAGATTAAGTTTGTTATAAGGTCAAAACCTCAACCACAAAAGATATGTGGGGGGAATGGCTAGATGTGAATGAAGTTGCTGAGATCACTCAGTCATAACCGATTTGATGACTTAGCAATAGCAAAACTGACCAGTTAGCCAGTCAACAGACCAACTAACAAGTAGGTGCCTGTTTATTTCATTAAGATGTACTTTCATAGCCCCCTTTTTCCCACAGATTATTGTCTAGGAAGGAATTATCCTCACCTCTATGGCCAGAGTTAGATAAAGTGAAGGTATATCTCTAACTTCATAATTATGAAAAATACAACTATTCTTAAAGACCTTGTTAGCGATAAATGACTATCTCATATATGCATAAGTATATCAGTATACATCTAGGTGCCAGCTCTTCGTCATACACAACATCCTAGAAAGATGATCGATTACATGGAATAAACAAACCATTATCACATCGCTATAATTTGGGCATATATATGGACTAGGTATTATGGAAATGGGTTACTTCCTTTAGTTTTCATTAAAAGTCTGGGGTAAAATAATTGTTAAAATTGAGTACCAAGCATGATCTGTATCTCTGCCATAAAGTTAATTTCCTTTGTGTTTTCTTTAGAAATTAAAGTAAAAATATATTATTTATTAAGTAACTACTACATGCCCAGCATAGTGCTAAACATTACATCAAGATCCTCTATTGAGAGTTAAAAGGTATAAAATGGTTAAAAGTGCCATTTGTATAGTTCAGACTTTGGGAGCCAAGGAATTTAAAAGGACGTGGAGATCAGTGTGGGATGCAGAGGAAGCAGAGGAGAGGCCAGGTCCTAGTGCCAGGGGCCTGGGCAGAGCGTTTGCAGTGGGGCCAGACCACATAAAACAGCAATCTCAGACCTCCTTCCCTGACCCATCTTCCCTGCACACCTGACAGTGTGACTTTCACACTGATCCCTCTGACATCTTTTCATCATGTTCTTATACAACCATTGTTCAACATTATCTTTAAAAATTGTTAAAAATTCACTACCTCTGTAAAAGCCTCTCAGTGACAAAAGTTTTTCTTTCCACTACCTGCTTTCCAGTGCTTATTTATGCTTCTGAGCTGGGAAAACAGTAGTGTGGGAGAAACCTAAAATAATCCGTAAAGGATGGCTTAGATTTCAAATGAGGAGAGGAAGTGTGAACTATTCCCACTGGTAAAGATAGAGCTCCTTGGAGATGGATCCAAGTCTTCAACTTCCTCTCGGTCCTCAAACCAAGCCCAGGGCTTTCCATACTAGGAATTTATTGGTAAAGGTGCTAATGAAGGCGTAACTCTCAGTAACTGGAAAAGTAGCAGCTATTAGACAATAAGTAGTAGGACAGTGTGTAGCCTAGTGGGAGGCTGCACAGCACAGTGTTAAGCTATTGGGCTCTGGAATAAGACAGACTGCCTTTTATCCATGTAACCTTAGGCAGGTTACTTAATTCCTCTGAACTTCTGATTTCTAATCTGCAAAAGCAGTAAGAGCACCCATCTCAGAGGGCTGTTAAGAGAAGTGAATGAAATAAGGCACAGAGAGGACTTAAAACAATTCCTGGTCTGTAAATGCTCAGTAAATATCAGCATTTATAACATTTTAAGACAAAAAGGGTCTTAAAGATGGGCTAATCTGACCTTTGTTTTAAGTGTAGAGGAATGGCTCTGAGAGGTTAAGTGTCTTACCCATGGCCATAGAGTTACTTTCATAGGCTGAAAGTAGTTAGAGATCAAACCTAGAAATATATACCTAAGAGGTCAAAGACACAGAACCAGCCCGATTCTCTTTTTCACAGGGAGAGGGAAAAGACAACCATTTGTCAGTGGGAGGAGATCCTCCACAAATGTATGAGCTGAACTAGTTTTGAGTCTTTGCAGTTATGTGGCTGTTCTGCATAATTTTTAACAGTTGATCATAGTAGAAAATACATGGGAGTTAGAAGAAATGTGTTCACTTCCAGCACTACAACTAACTGTTGACTGTGGGCATCACATTTAACCTCCTGAGTCCCAGTCTATTTCTACTTTAAAATGAGTTGATCAGCTTTACAGAGGGACAGCTGGGTATGTGGAAAACCTTTGTAAATGCTAAGGTTTATGAAATATTACTTGTTTCATTATCTAGGAGAAAACTCTGAAAGAGCCCTACAGAGAGGGTTTACTCCACAGAAAGCAATGGATGTAGGAAGAATGGACAGGTTCCCTTGAGAGTGTAGAGCAGATGGTCAGCCTAGCTTCTAGCTTCTCATCCGTTATCTGTTCCACTATATTTGAACCACAACAGGAAACAACTCAGCCCCATCTTCACTAAAAGGAAACTGGCTTGTTGATACATTTGAACATAAAGGTTATTTTGTTTTGATAGCCTTCTTTAAGGATGCTTTGCTCTAATTATTACTCAGGAATATAAATAGTCTCGTTATTAAAAATTATTACAGATTTGGGAACTGTTGAAAACATAGTCACCAAACTATATTCATTTTTTAATTAAAACTTAGAGTGTCCTGTGGTTTTTATTACTCAGAACAAGTTCTTCCTTTGAAGCTGCCCTGATCTTTGTTAAATCTATTTTTAACCATTTTAGATAAGAACTGTAATATTATTAGAGTGGGTTAGTAGTACAGGTGGCTTTTTTTTTGCATCTAATAATTATTTGTTGTTAATTTTATTTTTGAATTGGTAATACATTCACAAGATTTGAAAATCAAAACAGTACAACAGTATGAATGTACTTAATACTCCTGACCTGTACACTTAAAAAAATGGTTAAGATGATATGTTTTATGTGTATTTTAGCACTGTTTTGAAAAATCAAAACAATAAAATTCCTGCCCTCAAATTTAGCTGTTCTATGACATGCACTTTTCTTAAATTATCATAGTCTGCATTGAATTATAATCAGACCACTTCACATATTATGTGAGAATCTTTCAAAAGTAAAATTTCCATTTACCCCTACACCATCCTTTGTGATCTTACTGTCAAACATTCCTTATAACCCCCATAACACACTTAATGACTTCTGTTTTAAAAATAACCAATTATCTTTTTAAGTAATTTTAAAGAAATGAAGAGATCCTTTTTAATTACCCATATAGTCACCATTTCTAGTCTTCTTTCTTGTAGATCTGAATTTTTATATTAACATCAATCCCTTGAAGTTCAGGTCTTTGGGTGAAATTCTCTAAGTATTCATTTATGTGAAATGCATATTCATTTCACCTTAATTTTTAAAAGACATTTTTACTAGATAGAGAATTCTACGATGATTGATTCTTCTTTCACCACTTTAAATACGTCATTTCATTGTTTTCTGGCCCCCATTTTGTTTTTCTGATGAGAAGTCAGCAATCATTCTTACTATTTTCCTGAGCATGAAGTGTCTTTTTTCCCTCTGGCTGCTTTAAATTGTTTATCATTGGTGTGCAGCCAAGTGGCCATGATGTGACTCGGTATGGTTTTCCTGATATGTATTCTGTTTGGGGATGGCTGAGTTTCCTGGATCTATAGAGTGTTCTTTTTGATCAAATTTGGAATATTTTCAGCTAATATATCTTCAAGAAATATCTTTTCTCTTTCTTCTTTTCTTCCTTTATAATATTTATATTACATTATGTTACATTGTGCACACTAAATGGATGTCAATAGATTTCAAAGATCATTAAGATTTTGTTCAGCTTTTCTATCTTTTTTTTCTGAGTACTGCAGTTTGGATGATTTTCATGCACATGCCTTCAGGTTTACTGACTTTTTCTTCTGTTGTGTTCAATCTGCTGTCAATCCATTCAAATGAATTTTTTCATTTTATTTTCTTTTCAATTTTAGGATTTGCCTTTGTTTCTTTGCTTAAAATTTCCATACATGCTTCAATTTCCCATAACTTCATTCAATATATCAAAACTTGTCCTATAGATCTTTAAGATATTCATCATGGTTATTTAAAAATCCTTGTCTATTAATTTTAAATTGCAGTCATTTGTGACTCTTTATTTGCCTGTATTTTTCTTGACCATACATCACATTTTCTGTATCTTTACCTGCCAGGTGATTTTTTAAAATTGTATGTTGGGCATATGGTAGTTAAAAATAGACTCTGGAATCTGGTATATTCCTCTGAAGATTTTTGAAATTTTTCTAGTAGATGCCTTGGGTCACCTTGAATTTGAGGAGGCTTGGTTCTACTTTTGGCTGGGTAAATTATCTGTTTCAATTTTACTCTTAATCTTAAAATTAATCCCTTAATTCTGAGACCCAGTCTTTATTCCTAAAGCATGGTTTCTCTATTGTTTTTGTGGACATCGAAGGTATTTACCAAATTACTCTAGTTTGGCAATATTCACATTGTAAACTCTATACCTCCCTTGTGGTTGGCATTAGCATAAAACTCTGCTCAGTTTTTCCACCTTCTAGCTATTATTTTCCTATGAGACCTTGATGTTCCATCCAAACAAGCATATTTAGAGGTCTTCCTATGATTTGAAAGAAGTTAATACACAGATTTGGGCCTGTTCCTCTCTGGTTCCTCAATTCGCAGCCACTCTGGCAATCCCATACTCAGTGCTGCGACTTCTCAGACCCAGAAGATAGCTGGCTTTCAGTTCCGGTTATGTGTACTGCAGGGAAAAGTACCCTTAGGAGAAAAACTATATAAACATGAATCGTTCTAATGCTGGTTCCCTTCTTTTAAAGACTGTATCTCTGGTTTCTGCCTGTTTTTATGCGAATTCAGTGCTTCAGCAGTTTTTTTTTTTTTTTTTTGCTTTCTTGAGTGTTTATACCTGTTATCTTCTGGAGAGTGGGTCAAATAGAAGCCACTTGGCCATTACCAGTACTGAACTGACTTACATTACAAATGATTTTGTCATTTAACATTTGTGCTTATATTTTGCTTAGGAGGATTTTTCCCATGTATAAGTTTATCATTTTATTTATTCAAATTTATTAATTTTTTCTTTATGGCTTCTGAATTTTGAGTCTTAATTAGGAGTCCTTTCTCATTTTGAGATTATATTGGAATTTAACCCTTGTTTCCCACTTAATTTTTTTATACTTTACATCAAACTTTTTGATCATTTTGGAGTTTATCCTGAAAAAAGAGAAAAAGGTTTGTGGTCTGGATCGAATTTTTTTACCCAATCGTCACAGTACCATTTATCAAGACACTTGTATTTTCCCCTATTCATTTGAATTCTACCGTTATCATAATACTAAATTCCTGAATGTATTTTGGGCTACTTTCAGACATGATTCACGCACCAGTACTAAAGTTTGTTAGTTGTTGAGCATTACAGTGTTTTTATATCTGAAAGAGCATCCTTCCACATTGCTGTTTTTTTATTTTATATGGCTAACCTTCATTCTTTATTTTCTATTTAAACTTTACAGTTAGCTTGTTAAAACTGAAACCAGAAGCACTTTGAATAGAATCACATAAAATTTACAAAATAACTTAGGTAAAAATAACATCTTTTGGTGTTGAAACTTGGTATTCAAAAAACATAATTAAGTTTTTTGTCTTATTCAGGTTTTAATTGAGCTGTTATTAGTGTTTTAAAGTTTTGTTCATATGCTTATTTCTTGTTATGATTGTCAGTAGATATTTTGACTTTTTGTTAGTAGATTAATTTTCATTAATCATTTCTAATAAACTTGAAAATTAAGTAACTTAAATTTCTCATTTACAATTTTTATTTCAGCTAACAGTTACGAAATAAGAATGAGTAAAAGTCTACAGAATATCCAGCAGGATTTTAACAATGCCATTTTAGTGAATACATCAAAGATAAATCCTCAGCAAGCTGGCACAATGGAGATATTCACATTCTCACCAAAGCTTTACACAAATGGACCTGAACATCAACCTGATGGAGAGACACAAGAAAGCCAGAGAATTTATGTGGCAATACAAGCGATAGATAGGAACTCCTTAAAATCTGCTGTATCTAACATTGTCCAGGCGTCTCTGTTTATTCCCTCAGATCCTGCTCCTGTACTTGCCAGAGACCATCTGATATTGAAAGGAGTCTTGGCTGCCATGGGTTTAACAGGAATCATTTGCCTCACTATAGTTGTAATCCACTGTACTTTGAACAGGAAAAAGAAAGGAACAAAATTAATATGAACAAAGTACAGAGCACCTTCTTCTTAGATATAAGACCCATGGTCTTTGCACTTTGCAAAAACATACAATAAAGTCAAATTAGAACAACTAAAAATGCTTTGAGTTTTGGTGTAAAACAGATCATATTTTTACATAGTAAACAAACAAAAAAATTATTTTATCACACTAATTTTAGGGGGGAAATTAGAAAACCCATAAGCTTTGGCTTGGACAAATTATAAAAATTATTCTCCAAAGTAATATCTTTAAAGAAAAGGCAAGGGCAAATTTACATCAAAAAGTCAATAAAAGCTTGTTTTATTGAAGAGAAAAAATAGCCCCAAATACAGAAAAGGAGATAAAGTCTGAATGATATAGTATAACTGTCTATAAGAAGCAATTATTTAATTACTTTGATTAGCTTTTCATTTTCCCTTATCAGTTCAGAACAGGTTGCTTGTTTACGACTAAAGATCAAGCTGTATTTTATATATGCAGTCCCTATTGTGAAGTTCTTTACCTCTCGCCAGTGGGTTAACTATGTTACAAATCAAATCCTACCACTGATGCTCAAAGAGATCTTTGTTTACTGTATGAGTTAACTTTACGCCTGACAAGGGTTTTATAGCAGAGGCCTATTGAATTCACTGTTTATAAGCTTCTATTTTCCAAGTTACTGCCTTGGGTCTTATACAATGGAAATTGTTATAGCTGTCATAGGCTTCAAGTAGAGAATGAAAAGATGTCGTTCTGATTTTATTTTAATGCATACAAAGGTTATATAATTTTATTTAATTTCAATCAAAAAAGAGGTTATGGGAGAGAGATTGACCTTTGGAAATGATTAACTGATTGGGGTTTTTTTGTTTGTTTAAATAAGACTCTTGGAATCCTTTCTCCACCAGGGGTTATTTACCTACAGGGATGGGGTAGAAATAGAGAGGGGGAAGCACAGGTCACAAGGAAATACAAATCATCATCTAATTTTACTTTCCTTATTTTTTTAAGATTATTAAGCAATAGAATTATTTGCTCTGTTTATTAAAGAACTTAAAATTTTATTGGATAAATACAAACAATAATGTGAAATAGATCTGCTTTAAACCAAGACTAAGAATTAAAATTAGATTAAGTTTTGGGGAGGTAGGGAATTGTGGGGAGTTGGGACAAGAAAAAAAAGAGACAGAAAGTGTGAAGCCTTGAGTAAGAGACTCAGAGCAGTGCTGGGGAGTATAACAACCAGCAAAAGTCTCCAGCTAGGCTGCCTCCCTGCAGTTCATACTACATTCCAGGTCTGGCCCATTACATTATTAAGTCTCATAGTGCCTAAATTTGTGCAGATGGGAGCTTCAAGTCCCCACTTGGCGGTCAGTTCTTCTTCCCTCTATAGCCATTATGCCTGCTGGTCTGGGATTTACTTCTCTGTAGCTTTGGAGGGCTGGTAAAATACCAAGATGGGATGTAATGAGTTTTAAGTCTTCAAATGTTTTCATCATTTTACAGACAGGAAAATGGAAGGTCAAGGGAATAATCCAAATAAAGCCCTGCACTGGTTAAAGGCAGAGCTGTACAAGGGCAGGAGCCAGGGTCTCACACAGCTCTTTCACTCATGTCTGTTAAGAAGGTAAGGGAAGACACTAGGGATTATACCTAGAAATATTTAACTCTTTCAAGATTAATTAACAGGAAAACACATCTAGATTTAAGGAACCGCGTTGCTATGTGTGCATGTGTTCCCACCTTCTGGGTACAGGAATGAACTAATGGACATAATCCAGAGATAAGAGAATTGGAAGAGTCAAAATTAAGACAGATAAAAGATGGTAAAATATCAAACTGAAATATAGCAGGTACAAAGGGTGATCTCATCAAGTGGATAGTGTAAAAAATGTCCAGTGGTTGTGAGGGAGTGAAGCATTAGATAACAGAAAGATGTAGTATATATGGGAAGATACTGATTTAGAAATCCCTAGCAATTATCAATAGAACAGAGCCACTGAAAAGGAGTAACATTGATCCTGAACAAACAGTAAAGACTAGAAACAAAGCAGACAAGAGTTGGGTCAAGGAGAATGAGGAATGGTGAAGCCTCAGTCACTGGTAGACTTACTACATGACATCAGTGAATATTTGATCTGAGTTTACAGGAGAAGGAAAAATGTGAGCCAGATGCTCAGGCATCTGGAAGAGGGGAGAGAAGTCTAGGAAATGAAGGTGACATAGGCAAGTATTACTGTTATTTTCAAATGTTGTAGGGGTTGTTGTTAGGCAGTAATAGAAATTTGTTCTGGAAATTGAGGAGAGCATTCAATTTTTCCTTATTCTTTTAGAGCTGTTAAAACAATGTTAAATCTCAGTGGGAGAGAGATAGAGGCAGGGGATAAGAGATTTTTCTTTTTGGTATCATTAATGTACAATTACTTGACCAACATTATGGTTACTAGACTCCCCCTACTATCAAGTTCCCCCCACATACCCCATTACAGTCCCTGTCCATCAGCATAGTAAGATGCTATAGAATCATTACTTGTCTTCTCTGTATATATAGCCTTTTTTGTGTCCCCCCACCCACTACATTATGTGTGGTAATCATAATGCCCCATCTTCCCCCTTGGGATAAGAGATTTTTAAGGGATGTGTTGATATAGCCCATGCACTGAGGAGACTGTACTCCAAATTCCCTTTACACCTGAATGTTATTACTAGAAAGTCTACCAAAAAATATTTTGTTTTGGCCTTGCCTTCTGCTGTAATATAATTTTTCTTAGAAGAGTTGATCCCTAACTGTATCATTCATTTAAAACTTAATGTGACAAATCTAAATGCACTAATGGCAGAGTTGCTCATAGCAAACTAATCATCTTGCTGATAGCAGTTATAATGCTGTAAAAAATATAAAACACAACTCTTTGGAGGTTCTGGACAGTAACAAAAGCTGGTAAAAACTGGGGAGATGTAACCCTTAAAAAAAAAAAGAAAGCTGGAAGCTCTTACTGAGTTGACTAGCCAGAAGAGTCTGGGTTGCAAAAGCAACTGGTAATTGAAGGAAGAAATCCCAGGAAGGAGGCAATCACAAAGTAGAAGTTCCCCAGTCTGCATCTCTCAATTCTTGGGTGAGTCCTAAACTGCAAAGGAATCTAAGGCAAAACAACAGCTTGAATGCTAAAAGCTAAACAGAGATTTCAGCAACTGCCCAGTTCTGGGGAGACAAAGTTCAAGGTTCAGCCTCACTCAAGTTTGAGGGGCTTGGTAAGCAGTTTGTATTTCCATTGAAACTCTAAAAGGAACACATTAAGCATTAGAACTACATTTTCAGACTAAGAGTTATGCCCTAGAACCAAGGGCAAAACTAAAATAGATCTGCTCTGATAAAGCTTAAAATCAAGTCTCCAGAGAATCAAGATGATTCACCAATAACTTAACTACTACTAAGACATAACTGAGAGAAAAATAGTAGTCTGTACAACATAAAACCCAGTATATAAAAAAAATTAATAGACAAGTCAGCAAGAAGGAAATGTGTCTCAAAATTGATAAGAATAAAATTCTGTCAATAGAAGAAGATATAAATATAATCCAGATTTGGAATTAGCAGACAATGAGTTCACAATGTAACTATTATAAATATGATCATGAAATTATAGGAAAAGAGAGGTATACGTGATGAATAGAAGAGGAATTTCAGAATGATATGGAAACTCTTTAAAAAGAAGCAAATAAGATCCTAAAATTAAAAAATACAATGTATGGAAAAACATTTTGTGATGGATTAACAACAAACTGGTTACAGAATAAAGGATCAAATGACTTGAAGACAGGAAAATAGAAAGTGTCAAACTGGAGCATTTCATCTTTAAATAATGGAAAAGCCAAAATGACTTGTGGAACATTATCAAGCAGTCAAATGTACATGTAAATAAGTCCCAGAAGTAGAAGGAGGAAAAATATGACATAAAAATATTCAAAGACATATTGGCTGAAAATTTTCCAAATTTGATCTCAACTATCAACCCACAGGTCTAAGATGCTAAATGAACTTAACATACAATCTAAAGAAGTACACTTAGGTAAATCATAGGGCTAATGACTGACTACTTATCACGGAACAATTGAGAAAATAACAGGAATCAAAAAACAACAAAATGACATCTTAGAATGCTAAAAGAAAAATCTGTCTGTGGAGAACTCTATATTGAGCAATAATATCTTTCAAAATGAAGACAGATAAATAAGATAAAGTAATTTTCACCAGCAAAAAATACCAAAGAAACTTCTAGCTGTAGGAAAATGAGGGCTGGTGGAAATACAGACCTACAATATGGAGGGAATATCCTACGACCAAAAAACACATACAAAGGCAATCAACAGCATCGGTCATCTACAAATTGAAAATGATAATGATCAGGAAATATCTCTTCATTCCCACTAGAACAGCTAAATTATCAAGACTGACAATTAGAAATGTGGGCAAGGATATGGAGCAAATGAAACTTTTCTACACTGGTGAGTGTGCAACCACTTTGGAATACTGTTTGGCAGTTTTTTTAAAGTTATGTATGTATCTAACCCATGACCTAGCAATCCCAATTTAAGATAAGTGTAAAGGTATGTCTAACAAAAGACTTACTCAAGAATTTTTATAGCCATTTTTTCCACACTTGTCCTAAACTGGAAACTATCAAGTTTTTTTAAACAGAATGTATAAAACAAGTGTTGCTATTTGTATGAATTCACAATGGAATACCATTCAGCATAAAAAGGAAAAACCTATTTATACAGGCAAAAACATATAGGAATCCCAAAAACATTATCTTAAGCTAAAGAAGTCAGACTCAAAAGAGCACATACTATATGATTCCATTTATAAGAAATTAAAAAAAAATAATATTCTCTGTATATAAAAATCATAACAATGGTTGTCTCAGAGCAAATGCATGACAGCTGCCTGGAAGGGCACAAGGGAGCTTTCTGGAGCAATGAAAATCTATATGCATTGATCGGGATGGTGGTTTACACAGGTATATACATTTGTCAAAAGTCATTTATGTCCACTCAATCTATACATTTCATTGTATAAATTTTACCTCAAAAGAAAAAATATGAATGCATTCATTATACCCTTACCTGTAACAAGCTTTATAACAATGGTTCTCAACCAAAGGTAATTCTGCCCTCCCAGGGGACATTTAGCAAAGTCTGCAATTTTTTTTTATTCTCACAATTAGGGGGGTTATCTAATGGGTAGAGACCAGGGAAGCTGCTAAATGTTCTACAATGCACAGGACAGCCCTCACAACAAAGAACTACACAGCTAAAAAATGTCAGTAGTGTCAATATTGAGAGATACTGAGTAAAAGAAAGGGGTCATTCATAAAGATATTTGATACATGAAGATAAGACATACTGAACTTAGTCAGGGAAAAGGGGCACAAACCTGTGAACTGGATTTAAATGAAGTTAAGGTGACATGAATGAAAAATAAATATTTCAAATAAAATGAAGATGGTCCATGTTAGAAGACTGGATGCATAAGTCTAGTAAAAAGTCCAACTGATGAAAAGATAAAGAAAAAAAAAGAAAAGATAAAGAAGAGGAAAGGATATAAATTTGGGTAGATGCTGCATTATCTGTTAGGATCCATATGATGATCTGTGAATGTAAAATATAGGGAAATGGAACACAAGCAGAGGGGCAGTTGGATGAGAGATGGACTCTGAAAAAATGAGAATCTGATTTATTGTGTATGTATCACAGGAAGTCGATAAAGCACAGATCAGGTACAAAGAGAAAGACAACTAAGACATAAAAATTAGAGATACAGATTATAGAGTACATGATGATAGAGACAGAAGCAGTCAAGGACACAAACACGTGCTTATATACATGGAGGTAATTAGAGCTTGTACCCAAAGCTCAAAATGAATGTCTCCCTCCATAAATCCTTTCTGTACTTAGTATATTTCTTATTAGCAAGGTGGTTTCTGGGTAGGTGGAGATTGACCCACATGGTGGCCAATTTTATTTCCCACTCCCTCTCAGCTATGGATGCTAAGTCTTATCAAAAATCTGCTCTCCAAGAACAATCGCCGTAAGGGTACAAGAAGGAAAAAGGTGTCCACTATAGTAGGCAGTTGCTTTCTACCTTCTTGGCTGTCTGAAGCAGAAGCAGTATAAATTCACAAACATCCAAAGGAACATTTCTAAAATTGACATTAACTTACTTCACACAAATATAGGAATAAAGAAGCAACAACATGAAGATAAAAGGAAAAGAAGAGAGTGAAATAGAAGAGTAAAGGAAAAAAAGACTAGAAATTAAGAGTAGAGAAGACAGGACTACCACTCTTACGTTAACATGTAAAGATTTTTAAATGATCTTTAGTCCAATTTTAAAATTTTTATGTATAAATTTGTTTCAATTACAAAAGCTATTACATTTGTTTCAGCTACAAAAGTTAAAAACATGTTATTATAAAGAAACAGATGTTTAAGTAAGATGTGATAAATAAAACAGATGTTAAATAATCTTATTTTTTTATTAATAGATATTGGAATAACTTGGTTTCTTGCTATTATAAAGTAGGCTTTGAGGACATGTTATATATACTCTTATACACCTGTGTGAGTATATCCATAGCATATTCCTAGAAGCAGAATTGCTGTTAAAAGACATATACACTTAAATTTTGATGAGTATTTCCCTCCAGAACATTTGTACCAGTTTTTCTCCCAACAACAGTATATGAATACCTTTTTCCTTATGGCCTTATTATCATTACTAAAGGAAGTAATGAACTGGTGGGGAGGGGGGTGTGGAAACAGGAGTCATATTAACATACTGCATAGCAAACAGCTTAAAATTGACTTTGAAATGTCTATTTCCTTAAAATATATCTTGGTCATTCTTACTTGATGCCATCTAATGTAAAGCCTAAGCTTTACATTTTATTGGCTCTTCTCCTGTATTCCCCTCCAAGTCTAAGATTTGGGTAAGTGGGAGGGAGGGGGAAGTATAAAGATACTTACTTTGTTTATTAAATGGATTCTTTGTGCCAGGCATTGTACTAGCTGTGTTGTATTTGTTTTGTTTTAATTTTTCAATACTTAAAACCCCAGTATACCACTGCTAATATCATAAAAAGCAGATGTGATGTGAAAGATATTATTAGAGACAGAAAGACATTTAATAATGTTAATTATATAGCAATCCTAAATTTGTATGCACCAAATAACGTAGCTTTATAATGTATAAAGCAAGAGCAGAAAGAACTAAAACAAAAAAAAGAAAGAAAAAGTAGGAAAATAAATAGATAAATTCAGTTGAATTGAAGATTTTAACATACCTCTCTCAGTAACTGAAAAACAAGTAGACAAGAAAACTGGTAAGAGTAGAGAAGATTTGAATGACATGATTAACCAACTTGGCTAACATATATAGAACACTATACCCAAGAACTAGAAAATATGCATTTTTCTCAAATACACATGAACATTTTACCAAAATATACCATAACCTGAGGCAAAAGCAAATGTCAAAAAATTTCAAAGAATTTAAATCTTGAAGTATGTTTTCTGACTATAGTGCAATTTAACTAGAAATCAATAATAGATTAACTAGAGAATCCACAATGCCTGGAAATTAAGCAACACACTTCTGTATGGCTGATATTTTAAAAAAGAACTCAGAAGTTAGAAAATATTTGGAACTGAATGATAACTAAAATATGGCATGCCAAAACTACTGTAGATAAAACTAAACCAATAATCAGAAGTAAATTCAAGAAAGAAATAGTATCATTTTCAAACGAACCATTCAAGTTAATAGGAAAAAAAGAAACACTTCTCAACTCATTTCATGAGGCCAGAAAGTCCTGATACTAATACCTAGCAAAGACATTACAAGAAAGAAAAGTACAGACCAATCTTTGTTATAACATAGACGAAAAAAATCACAAAATATTAGCAAACTGAAAAGATACTATATCACGATCAATTAAGATTTAATCCAGGAATGAAAGGTTGATTTAACATCAAGAAATAAATCAATGTAAGTCACCACATTATCAGAATAAAGAAGAAAAAACACATGATCATCCCAATAAACGCATAAAAAGCATTTGATAAAATTCAACACCTATTTATGATTTTAAAAAGAAACACCTTAGTAAAGTAGGAGTAGAAGGAGACTTTCATAATCTGATAAAAGTATCTATAAAATATTTCTAGATAATAGTACACTTAATGGTGAAATATAGAATGTTTTTCCACCTAGGATTGGGAGCAAGAAAAAATATATTCATTCTCTTCATCTGAACTCAATACTGTACTGGATCGCAGCTAGTGTAACAAGAGAAGGAAACAGAAGATATAAGATTGGAAAGGAAGAAGTAAGCATGGTATTATTCACATAATTATGACATGATTAACTACATACAGAATCCAAAATAATATAGAAACTATCTAGAAATAAGTGAATCTAGCAAATTCACTTATTATAAGGTCAATACATAAAAATCTGTATTTCTATATATCAGCAATAAACAATAAGAAAATGAAAATTTATAAAAATGCCATTTACAATAGTACTTCTCCCCACAAAAAAAAAAAGCCCTACAAGTAAATCTGATGAAAGATGCTCAAGACCTCTACTCTGAAAACTAAAACATGGTTGGTTGAGATCAATTGAATAAAACATAAAATGACATATGCCATGTGCATGGATTGAAAGACTCCATATGATAAAGATGTCAATTCTCCCCAAACTGTTGAATAGATTCAATACAATCCTACCAAAGCCAGCAGATTGTTTGTGTGTATGTAATTGACAAGCTGATCCTAAATTATCTTAAAATCCAAAGGACTTAAAATAACCAAAATAATCTTGAAGAAAAACAAATGTGGAGTGTTTACACTACCAGATATCAAGACTTACAAGGTATCAATAATTAAGACAATATGCTACTGAGGTAAAGCTAGTCACATAGACCAATGGAACAGTAAAGAAAGTCCAGAAACGGACCTGCACGTTTGCAATCACCTCATTCATAATAAAAGCACAACTGCAATTCAATGGAGGAAATTATGGTCCTTTCAATAAGTGGTGGGGGCCATTAGCTATCCATAAAAGAAAACAAAATGAAATCTTGAATCTTACCACATACTATACACAAAAAATAATCTGAAATAGATCATGACCTGAATGTGAAAGGTAAAATAATAAAGCTCCTAGAACAAAATACTGTGTAATGGCTTCATGAACTTGGGAAAGCTATCTTAAATATGACCTAGACAGCACTATCCATAAAAGAAAAGATTAAATTGGACTCCATTAAAATCAAGAACCTGTTCATCCAGTGGCACCATTAAGGCAAGCCCCAACTGGAAAAAATATTTGCACTATATATATCCAACAATAGACTCAATATCCATTAAACATATAAAGAACTCCAATAAATCAAAACAAAAAAGACAACCTAATTAAAAGTTGGGCAAAAAGACTTAACTTCACAACAGAGGATATCCAAATGACCAAAAGTATACGAAAAGGTGCTTAACATTAATCATCAAAGAAAATTAAAAAAATTAAAACCACAGAACAATATGATTACATTCCCAGAGTAGCTAATTATAAAGACATGTACTGGTAGAAATGTGAAGCAACCAGTACAACCACTTTGAAAAGTGTTGGTCAGGTTAACTAAAGCTGGCCATATGTATACCGTATGATCCAGCAATTCCACTCTTGTTATATATTCAACTGAAATCCGTACTTATGTCTATAGAATTCTTATTTATAAATACTTCCAAACAGGAAGTTCTTCTAAACAGGAAGTGCACTCCAAATGTTCACTAACAGCAGTTGATCAGTAAACTGTGATATATTCTTACAAGGGAATACAATAGAAAAAGAACATATTACTGCTACATGCAATAACTGGCTGAATTTCATGCCAAAAATGCTATGTGACAGTAGCCAGACACAAGAGAACATGTAGGATATTACTGTTTATATGAAGTTCAAAAATAGGCAAAATTAATCTATGTGGTGATGGAGGTCAGAGTAGTAATTACTACTTATGGGTTTAACTAGAAGAAAAGACAAAACAGATTCTGGGATGCTAGAAATACTTAACATTTTTGGTGAAAGTTTGTTTCTCAGGGTGTCAACTTCTGCACCTCTGGTTTGTGTCACCGGGCCCACCTTGGCTGCTTCTGACAGAGCTAGATCCCACATGCTATGGTGCAAAGCTTTATCTGAGTCAAAGCCTCTGTGAATCTCTTTTGGCTAGACTTGGGCACCAGAGAGTAGTACTGCCACTCCGGCCAAGTGGAGGTCATGCTAAACTAGGCTCTTTCCCTGGGGAAGCAGAGAAAAGCCAATGGTGTAAGGAGATGAGGCAGCCATGGCAGCAGCATGGGCTCTCCACTGAGCAAGCAGCCAAGGCCCAGACAGCAGCGAAGGACAAGCAGATCTGGGGAGGCACCTAAACTGGGTCTGTCACATCTGATGGTCCCTGCCATAGGCAACTGTAAAAGCCACAACCAACAAGGGAAGGACAACTAAGGACTCAGATCCCTTAGGAATGAAAGGTTGGGTTACATCAAAAGGCAAACAACACAGATCAGCCAAAATGCTGGCTAAAAGTGAGGGAAATTGGTGACTAAGGAAGAATATGTAAATATCTATAATGGCCTTGAGATGAGCTCTAGCAGCAGACACTGAAATTTATTTCAATAATTCTCTTGCTTTAGATATTTTAGGAGATTGCAATTGGCCACCACTTTGAAGAAATTCTATGAATGATTGGACTTGGACCTTCTCTCAGGGAAAAAGCAAGACAGCTTATACTCACAAAACAATGCAAACTCTCCATTATAATATTGGTGCTAGATATTATGAAGGGACATGAATGCATCTGAGCAGTTTAAGGGGTGAATTATATTTGACTCATCTTACTGAACCTCTTAGATTTTCTTGGCCCAATCTGTCTACTGGACCCTCAGTCCCCACCCACTGCTTGCAGGCACCTTAGCTCCTCCTACACCACATGGCATGGGATCTCTCTTTCAAAGCTGCTACTTAAGGGGCTGGACGACATAATTGGAAGTTCAGGGCAGTTGATCACCTATAGGAGATGAGAAGGAGCCATTTTCCCTTCCTCACTCCCATGGACTGTTCTAAAGCATGGTTTCTTTGCAAAACCCGATAGCAAACATCCTGGAGGGGAGGGGAGGTGCACCTGCAAGACGACCTGCTGGGTCTCTTCACTGCAGCACAGTGGCCAGCTTAGCAGCACTTCACCTTTCATTGCTTCCCAGCCATCCCTGATTCATTTCCCTTTTCCCTCACCCTCACTGCTCTGAATTAAACTCTCCAATCATTAGTATGTAAGCTTGCCTTAGGCTGTCTTCCAGGAAACCCATGAAAGACAGATAATAGCTGGGGGTTGGAGATACTTAAGAATCTAAATGTTTTATGTCATGAATAATAAATGCATACAATTATTCAATAAGCATTGAATAAATTATTTTTATATGAAAGCATATTTGGATCATCTGGACAACCACTTATAATTGAGTACTTTCAGTTTATTTCAATTTTTCACTTTTGATTGCAAAAAGATTATGTACTTAACAGTAAGTACTAATTATTAATAGTAAATAGTAGTTTAAATTTTATGATCCAGCGTCAAAGAAGAAAGGACAGACAAGATGAAATTGATGCTTACCACCAAATGAAGACCAAATGAAGTCTGGGTTTAAGGGATACTTCAAGTAATTTGAATATAGGAAAATGGTAGACTAATTTGAGTTTCCAACTGAAGTCCAAAGAATCTATGCAGCAGCTATCAGTCCTTAATTCATGTTCTGAGAGACATTTAACTTCGGCAATTTGTTATCAGTTTGAATTTCATTGACATACAGTTGTGATGGAATAGGGAGAGAGAGGTCTGATGAGGAAACTCAAGGGAGACTGCTTTGCACAGTGAGAGAAATTTTATCTTTTGTCTCCATTGCAAATATTTAATAATATCTATGTTGCTTGCTAATGCTTTTGGTGCAGGTGGATTGCCTAAGGGGAGCCCAAGGAGTGCTGAGGTTATGTAATAATCAACAAGGACAAAAAACAAAAAGAACAACCTGATGGATAACCAGATACATGGTTTACACTTAACAAATGCATATTGAACACTCAGAACAGTCAGGCCTCCACTAGGCCGGCAGGGGTCAGAGGGTGGTTTTGGGTGGATTGGTGACCCTGGCTTAGCAAACATTTGTGAGGAGTAAACAGCTTTCAATGGCCAAGCTGCCTGTCACCTGTGAGTCCTTCCAGGGAACCGGATGTGGGCTCCCCACCCTCATTTCCTGGCATCTGGCACAGGTGAAGCCAAGGCTAATGATCTCTTCGGAATGAAATACTGGAAAGTACACAGAATCTGAGACTTAGCGATAGTGACTGTTCCTCGTATGGGAGACAAATGCAATAGTGAAACAATTTTGGGTCAAGGGGTTAAATCACATGATAAGCCACTTCTGGTAACTTGGAAAAATGTGTGTTTACCTATTCATATATATAGGAGGAAAGAAAGATACCTCCAGACCAACATTTTTCCAAAGAGAGAAATCAAAGAGTGATGTACAGCAATGGGGGCATTGAAAAGTTCTGTTCCCTTCTTGGTCCTTCACCTTCTGGAAGGGGTCCTGAGCAATTCACTTATCCAGCTTAACAATAATGGCTATGAAGGCATTGTCATTGCGATTGACCCTGATGTGCCAGAAGATGAAACACTCATCCAACATATAAAGGTAAGTTTGAAATGGTAATTATCCATGCTTTTAAAACAAATATTTAAATGTAATGTTGTGATAGAGTAACCATGAGTTCTATAACTCCAGCTGGATGATACTGTCAAATTATTTTCATGTCTGAGTCTCAGTTTCTTCAGCTATAAAATGGAAATAATAAAACATAGTTAACCACTAGGATTCCTGTGACAGATAAGATGATAAATGCAATGTACATAAGTTGATGCACAACTCAGAGTTGATACATTGTTGTGCTTAGTCTATATTTATTGGCTTTGGATGATGTCATTGAAAATTATTTAGTTCTGCACTAAGGCAGGGCCAGAGCCAACTACATTTGACCATGTGAGATGCATAGAGGATAACTTCTTTGCCTAATTTTATCAATGGCTTATAGAAGATTCCCATTTTATTATCCTAATTGTAACCCTCTTCTCTGTGACCCCAATATAGGAACCCAGGGTGTAAATTTCTGAATTAAAAACAGCCCTGACCCTTCCAATGAGAGGAAACCCTGCATTTTACCAGGCTATCCTTAGGGCTGCTTAGCAGCCTCACCTCACTTGTTACTTCTGTCAGGGGAAGGAAAACTAGGGGAGATGAGTCCTGCCGCACTGGCAGAGATGCCTGACTGTTGTAACACAGAGAGATTACAGAGGTCATGTACATAGCAACCAGCTCAGAGTAAGAGGAAAATGCCTTATGAAAGATCACCCTGGAATCAGGCTATAGCACAATGAGGGGCAGTATTGTGTGATAAGCACAGAACTGGTCTGTAGAAATGGGGATAATAATAAGACTTTCCCAATAGACTTTGCAAGGATTAAATTTAACAACATGTTTGTACAAGGGAAGCTGAGTGAAGAGCACATGGGAATTTTGCACTTTTTGTGTCTTCTGTAAATCTAAAATTATCTTAAAAATTTAAAGAGAACTTTAAAAATGCATGTACAGTGCCTGGTACACAGTAAGAGTTCAACAAATAGTGGGCATAGTCATCAGTCACTTGAACCTCTTTTAGTCCTTCCAGACGCAAAGGGTTCATTCTTTTTAACCAGTCCAAAGGGATTGAAGCTTGTTTTTGGGCAAAGTTCCTAAATATGAACTCAGAAGCGAATAGTGCAAGGGCCCCAAGGCTTGCTCCCAAAGGTTCCATGCCCTGAGCAGAAGCAAACCCAAAGAGATGGAGTTTGGAGAGAGAACCATCTCTACCACCAAGAGGAGTCTGGGGCTGGAGACGTGCACCAGATGAGGGGGAGGGAAGCTGACCTGTTTGACTGGAAGACTGTCAGGTATTACCGCCACTACTGGAAGGGAAATTCATACTTTTTGAAGTCTCTCAACAATTAGAAACCTTGGGTGAGTTTTTGATTGCCTCTAAACTTAGAAATGGAATCAGCAAAAATGAAGTAGCCACTTGGAGCAGTGGGATAAGGTAAGTGTGGGAGAAAATGTGGCTGGCATATTTCTGTCTCTGGATAGACAGTCTATGGGGCTCAGGAACATGCTAGAAGGAGAACACAGATCATCTCTAATGACAATGGGAATTTGTATTTATATGGTGCTTTGGAGCTTTCAAAATGTTTTCACCTCACTATCTTTAGGAGTTTTCCTCCTAAGAAATGTACTTCTCACTTTAATTATTATATCGGCTTTTGGCATGAGTCCTAAAAAAGTTGAGGATGAGATAAGTTGGTTTCCACATTTCCTTCTCTGTAACAGAACACTCTTTTGGGCAGAAGTGTGCTCAGAGTCCCTGACTTTGAGTTCCTCCCTGCCTGCTGCTCCAGAGGGACCTCACCCGGCACAGGTCTTCATGGACCCTGTGCCGCCTTTCCTGGCCATCCCTCACTCCCTGCTTTCTGAGGAACACTCTCTCCGGGTGCGCTGTGTCCTAAGATACACACTGGAAGTAGTTTGGGGTGTCCTCCTCAATACAAGGGAGCCTAGGCTTCTCCGGTCTTGGCACTCCTGGACAGTTTACCACTCATCCATAGCCACTTCATTGATCATTCATTCATTGAGTCACTCACTCATTTATTCATTTGTTCATTCAACCAACAAATATTTACAGAGCACTTACATTATGTCAGGTACCAGCAATCTAGTGAACAATATACTATCCCTGTCCTTAAGGAATTACCAGCTTGTCCTATAAACTGTCATCCTCAAACTTCTCCGAACTTCAAACGTTTAAATATCTATTTGAATATAGACACCTTCTCAAAATCTGGAACATATGCAAAAGCAAAGGTCCCTTATTAATGTTGTTATTAAAATATGAAAGTCGAGCATTTCATGCTGCTTATTCCTCTTCCTGGCAGAAAAGAAAAATCATATTTTGAAAATCAAACTATAATATAATATTTGAACATAAGAAGTTTATACCTACTTTTCAACTTTTTGGCGATCTTGGTTCAGTGTTTTTACTTTTAAAAATGCTACCATGTTAAGATTCCTCAAGGGAGGAACAACCTAAGACAGGCACAGTCGCAGGGGGGCCATCAGGTGAGAATTTGGGGATCAACAGAGGTGAGGCTCAGAACCTCACCCCCCCTGCTTTGAGAGAAATCTTCTGCATCCGTGGATGTCTTGCTGCCCTTGTCTAGCCTGGATTAATACTTAGTCCATAGGCACACACCTGATCATCTGATCATCTACATTTGCCTTCTTACAGCACTAAACTATGTTTTCTACCTTTATCTTGCATCTACCTACCACTTCAGCATTTTATTAAAAATAAAAATAATAATAATAATAGGAGAAATGTGGGATCAACATATAAATCAAGTACAAAAATCAAACGAATATTCATATTTGACCTGATTGTTTATAGGTCATATTGCATGATCAAAACCGAAAGTTTCTGTGATGAATGCCCTTGTACTGTTCACCATGTAAGAATTTATTCACTTGTAAGAATTCGTTCACCATGTAAGAACTTGTTCGTTATGCTTCAGAAGATTGGAGACTGACGAGAATTAGGCTTGAGATGGATTAATGATTGTACATTGAGCATTGACCCCCCTATACTGAATTTTATTGTTGTTAACAACCATTTGATCAATAAATATGAGAGGTGCCCTCTCAAAAAAAAAAATGCTACCATGTTAAATTCTCCTGGTGATTGTTAAAAATCTGGGGTTTTTTTGGAAGAAGGAAATGCAAATCATTATGAGAACATTTTTTAAACTAGCAAGGCAGTCATTATTATCACTACTTGAAAGAAGAGAAACTAAGGTTCAGAGAGATGAAATTAATTTCCTAAGTTTTTTCCATGAGCAAGTGACAGAGCAGGATTCACCCCTGTAACAATACCCAAGTACTATCTCCCCAAACAATGATGAAGTTTTTGCTCCTAAGGCCATTGGAGTCTGGTCCGTCTGATCTGCTCCAGTGAGGACTTCCCTCCTGAATGATCCCTTTTACCTCTTGCATTATCAGTTTCTTTCCATTAACATATACATATGTTATGATAGTTTCCCTTTTTAAAAAACAAACAAAACTCCCTTGTCCTAAAGTCCTCCTTCAGCTACTGCTTCATTTCTCCACTTCCCTTTAATTTACAGAAAAACATCTTGACCTGCTGTCTGCAATCACAGCCTCTGCTTCCTCACTTCCGACTCCCTGAATTCATTCACCTCTACCTGTCGTCTCCATTCCACTAAAATGGCTCGCTCAGGTGGCCAAATCCATTGCTCAGTCTTAGTCCTCATCTTACCTGATTGCTCAGCAGCATTGGACAACAGTGACCACTCTCTCCTTCCTGACACACTCAGCCCTGCCTTCTGATTTCTTCCCATGCGCCAGTGCTCCTTCTGAGTCTTCTTTGTGGGTTTCTCATATTCCCACCTCTAAACGCTGGGGGCCCCCAGAGCTCAGTCTTCAGTCCTCTTCTTTACTTTGTCTACACTCACTTTTGCATTTTTCAGTCTTCATAGACCCAGTGCCCCTTTCTATAATAAATACCGTGTTAATACCCTCTCTACTACCATGTTATGATGTATATCTCAGGGAATCTGCACAGGCATTTTAATTTAGCACTACAGCCTTTTCATTTTACAGAAGTAAAGTTAGGTGTAATTTGAAAAGAAATCATATAATTATGCCACTTCCTCCTATCTAAGAGCACTGTACTAAAAATAAATACTATCATAACACTTAGTTAGATAGCCCTCAAGAGGGCTCAAGGAAATTGATGTCCCAACATAAGTGGTGGAGCCGGGATTAATGTCTGCCTCTGGAGTCTGTATTGTCAACCATTATATTGTGACATAGAGCATGTGGTAAGTGCTCAAAATGTTTACCTACTATTATTATTAAAAGGTATTTCCACATTCCCCCTTTCCTATCTTGATAACTTGTCTTTGTAAATATGAAATATGAATGTAAATATGAATGTTGGCAATTTTGTCACAGTTTTCTTATTATGTACCCTTTTTCCCAGGACATGGTGACCCAGGCATCTCCATATATGTTTGAAGCTACAGAAAACAGATTCTATTTCAAAAATGTTGCTATTTTGATTCCTGAAAAATGGGAGACAAAACCTGAGTATCTGAGACCGAAACTCGAGACGTACAAAAATGTGAGAATATCAAGTTTGTATTTCAAATTTCTCCTTTGATTCACATTTTCTCATCAAAATATTCTAGAGTCAAATGAAATTGTTTCAAATTACTCTAGTGTATGAATAAGATCAATTCAGTTGCTAAAATTTTGTTATAATAAAAACTTAAAATTCCAGGCTGACGTTGTAGTTGCTGAACCTAACCCTCCAGGCAATGATGAACCCTACACAGAGCAGATGGGAAAATGCGGAGAAAAGGGCGAGAGGATCCATTTCACTCCAGACTTCCTAGCAGGAAAAAAGTTGACTGAATATGGACCACAAGGTAGGCATAGAGATGAAGTATTCTGCCTCCTGTCTCATAATTTAATAATTTTATGTTAAAAATAGATCAACAATAGTATTATCTTTCTGAGTAAGTACATATAAGCCCAATAAACTATTACAGCGTGTTTTCACTTAAAACCAGTGAATTTCTCAGAAATTTAATTTTTAATATTTTTCACAGATGTGTAAATACAGTATTTTTAATTCTTAGAAATTATTATCAAATATCAGATAATAATTGTAAGTTAGTTTAATACATAGTGTATGTTTTTGTGGATCTGTGGAGAGACACCTCAACAAAGTAAACCTCCTGCCTGTAATTCAGGTAGTAGCCAGCAGATGGCGGAGTCTCACCGTGCTCTCAGACATTTCTGTGCATTCAGATTCTCAAAGGATTTTTAGAGTCTGATTTCAGTAGTTAAGGGCAGGACTCAAGGGAATCTGCATTTTTAACATGCGGATACCGGCCAACTGTGGACCATACTTTGAGTACTAGGCAGAATATCTTTGTGGTTCAGCTCTCAAAACCTTGTGACTAAAGTAAAAAGTTCAGTTTTCATTCACAAACTGTTACTCCCACGTGAACTATGTAGAGCAATATTTGGAGAAAATATTAAAAGAAACAAGAATGGAGTATATACAATAGGTACTTTCCAAGTATACTCAAATATTAACTAATTAACTAATAACTACTACTAAGTTTCTTTAATATCTTGAAAAGATTAGAACCAGTTTGATGTTCTTCATTTAAATAGTCGAGGCAGAGAACACAAGCAGACAGAAGAGCTCTGGTGCCCCATGCCCCACCCCCCAATACACCAGAGCCTTCACAGACCTTACCAGAAAGAGGTGTCAAACACACACACCTCTTTGGTGTTCTTTTACAATACTCCATTTCACCTCCATAACAGGAGCAGAAAATGCCCAATGTGTGGCTCAATAAACACGTGTTGACTTGATTTACCTAACTGCCTCACCTCCCTCCTGAGCCCACTCCTGCCATCGCCGTCACCATATATATGATGTCATTCCTTTAAAATCTCGTTCTATACTGTGACTCCATGCCTGCTCCCTCACAAGCTTCTCTTGCCTTTGAGAGGTCAGGTCATCAGTTGTTCCCCAGCACCTACAGCATACTGTAATTCCTAATGTGAGATACTCGGGCTTCCTTAGCACATACCCCCTCACTTAACCCTCTAAATTTAGCCTATCTAGGAATTTAGATTCCAGAAAAACTGAGCTGTATGTGAGTCACTAAGATCCATCGAAATTTAACAAATACTCCCTGAATGCCTAGTAAGTTCGAGACACTATGTACCAAGACATGACAATGAAGAAGTCATATGCCTGTCCTCCTGGAGACACATGTCTGGTGTGAGAGGCTGGCAAGTGAGCAGCAATGACAAATATAACCCGATAAGTGCCCTAATGGAAGGGAAGTGCAAAGGAAGGGTACGGATTCGTTTGGGGATGTCAGAGAAGGCTTCTAGTTGGAGATAAGCTTGACTTTGAAAGAAGAGTAGGAGTTACCCAGGGAGAGTTAGGGAGAGAGCATTCCAAGCAGAGGGAAAAATATGTAAAAGAGCATGGTGCGTCTCTAGAAAGAAAAAGGAGTTCAGGAATTCATTGTGATTATAGAGTTTTGGAAGTGGGTGGAGGACAGCAAGACATATGGCTGTGGAGAGAAACAGGCCTAGATCACCTGAAACCTTTTATGCCAGCTCAGAAGTTGGGCCTAACCCTGAGTGTCACAGGGGAGCTACTCAAGACTTGGGGACATAGCCAACTGGGTGGCTGTTGCAATAATTTAGGAGTAAGTGGCGTAAGACTGGAAAGATGAGAAAAGGTCAAAGCAGAAAGGCAGAGGCAGAATAGGCAGGCTCTGAGGTTTGACCAGACAGGCGCCATGAGGGAGAAGGACCTACCGGGGATGCTGCCGGCTGCCCTCTGAAGGCCTCCGGCTCCCACGGCAGCCTGCACGGACCTTCATCATTACACTTGCACTGCTAGACATTTTAGTGATTTGATCCTGCGTGCCACCTGCTAGACTGTGAGCTATGTGAGGACAGTACACTGATTTCATCTTTGTATGAATAACTAACTGCCCAGCACTTACTAGGTGCCTAATTAACATTGGATGAGTCAAAATAAGTAGCTCTATTTTACAGAAATGTGCAGTTGCCATATTAGATTTTTCTAAGGAAATCAAATCTTTAACTTAAAAAAATTAACATAACAAAGTATAATTAATTTCAGAAGAATTACTTTCTCCCAGAATGAGAAGGTATTTTGCCATTTTTTGTAATCAGGTGTTTAAAATACTTTCTCACAGGAAGGACATTTGTCCATGAATGGGCTCATCTACGATGGGGAGTATTTAATGAATACAATAATAACCAGAAATTCTACTTACTCAATGGAAAAAACAAACCAGTAATGTATGTATATTTTGATTTAACTCTTCACAAAATATTTTAAATTGCAAGCAATTTTTTCTTGAACTGATTTTAAAAATACCAGTCTGTTTTCTAATTTTCTGTCATTTTCTCTTAGTTCCTTCTTTTTCAGATTCTTACAAAACTATCATTTTTGTTCAGTTCATAAGTGCTTCAATTAGTTGGATTCTCTACTCTGCAGCTACAAATCATTTGCTTCTTTTTATGTGTGTGAACAACTGTAAGAAATCCACAGGTGCTATGCTCAGTGTCCCCATCTTCCTATACCAGAATCGATGACATAAACACAGCTAATGGGGATCTTCAGTACCTTGCAGTCAAGACTGGTATCTGTGGACTTTGTCAGGATGATGGGCTTGGGAGGGATTAAGGAATTTACCTGAAGGACAGCCCAAATATCAAAACAAAACAGAAAATTTCTCCAGTTTGAATTAAGCCTAGAGTGGTGTCAGTAGAAAGCAAACTGATCACTGCGGCAGCATTCTTGGCTGCCACGATTTGATGAATGCGTTCTTTCACCCAACAGTTTCAGTGCACTTAAACTGCTTTAGTACAAACATAAAAGGAAACTTCCTCATTTACTTTGAAGAGCTAGCAAAATTCAGATACTAAAACCTGACAGATGGCATGAAAAAGAATTCTGTAGATACAGCTTTCTAAAAAAGATTTTAAATAAAAGGATAATAAATTACATCTAGCAGAATTCAGGGAATCACAAAGGCCAAGTAGGATGTTTCCCAGAAATCCAGGATTGTTGTGATATTAGGTAAATAATGTAGGCTACATAGTAAAGAAGAAAAATAAATGATTATTCCAATAGATTCTCGAAAGGAATTTGATAACCTTGCACATTTATGCCAAAGCTAAAAAAAATAAACACCTCTTTTCAAAGGCTGAAAATTGGTATCACACCCCTCTTCGACTTCTGCTTCTAATTCTGTTCACCTGGTGACTGGTTAAGGAGAAGCGCTCAGCTTGGCTGGGTCACTGTCAGCACTCGGCTGTTTCCAAGGGGAGTTGCACTGGGCTCCGAGTTCAGTCCTGGTTTCCCATTTGTCCCACAGGAGCACTACTGCTCTCTTTCCCCTCTCTAGTTTACATTCAGACTGTCAGCTTGAGCCACTTACACTGCATTTTCCCTCACTGTTATATCACCTCAGGCATAAATAGACAAACGTTATGTCAGAGGCTTAAATGGCACACCTTTTCTGGAAAGCAATGTGGTGACACATACCAAACCTCTAAAATTTTTCCCGTTTCTTGATCCAGAGATTTCATATTTAAAAATTCATTTTAAGGGAAGTGATAGAATGAGCTGTATCCACAGACTTCCTATTTTTCAAACATTTACTCTGGGAATCCAACATGTAGCAAACATGGAAATAAAGTCAAAATTTTATGTGAAATTTTATTTATTCACTGAAGTTTTATCTTTAGTACTGGCAAATTGGGGGAGTCAAATTAAATAAATTAGGCTATGTTCATATTACAGTATCAAAACATGAAGTTATTAAAATCATATTTTGAAGGATATTATGAATTATATATTAAAATTTTAAACTTACTAACATACTAAGTTTTTTAAAAGGAAAAAGCAATGCTATATATATATATATACATACATATATGTATGTATGTATATATATATATATATATGCAAGTTTATGCTGATACATAGAGAAGGAAATGCTTCAACATGTTGAAAATAGTTTATTTCCTATGGTGGGACATGGTTGGTTTTTTTCTTTATACTTTTTTGCTGTTTTCCAAATATTCTACAGTGTTTCTATATTGTTTATATACTACAAAAATAAGATGTGGGGGAAAGGCATCCATTAATGATAGCAGCAAAACTCATAAGCATATAATATAAGGAAAAAGCTAAAACACGAACATACAAGAACTATGTAAAAACTGTATGGCATAAACTAATTAGAGAATAAAAACCAACAGCAAGAAATGTCAGCAAGCCTGAGGGAAAAAGGGCTTTTGATTTTCCAGGAATGAGGGGAATAGATTAGGAAGAGGCTCAGGACTTTGGTCCTTATTAATTCCAACAGCAGCCATAAGTCAGACAGCCTTTTGGCTGCATGGCAACAAATTCCGATACCATTTTGAGAATCCCTCACATACTTCCTGCAAACAGAAATGACTGATGAGAATTTAATGATTTTGCTATTTAAGGGCATGTATTTGTTTCTTGAATTATGAGAGGATATCACAGGTAAGGAGGACATCTGTAGAACCTGACCACAGAGTCTGACCCTTTGAAATGATCACATCATCTACATACCTAATCTTGATATATTTTCAGGTGTTCAGCAGCTATTACTGGTAAAAATAGGGTACAGACGTGTCAGGGAGGCAGCTGTGTCACCAAATCATGCAAACTCAACACAGTAACGGGGCTGTATGAAGAAGGATGTGAGTTCCTACCTGATCTCTCTCAGATTGAGAAGGCTTCTATTATGTTTTTACAAAAGATAGATTCCGTAAGTAACTGTCCTTTTTTATTTTTTCCTTGACACTTATGAATTTAGTGAGGTTTCTTACCCCAGATGCTGTAAGGCAGGATCAAATTTCAGGAAATCATCAGTGAGAGCATATCAGCAGATCAGCAGATTCTCTTGGGAGTACAAAACCAGGGATAAAGTCATAACTTCCCTTAACCTTTCCTTAGGGCCATCTTAGTTCTCCATCATCTCCCTCTGACTAGTTTTAGTTTAAGTGCTTAGAATTTCTTCAAATATCTTTAAGGCAAACAAGCACAAAAATTCTTAATTAAACAAGAAATTTTCGCAGAGGGATCAAGCCCTTCTTTTTATTAGTCAGTAAGGGCATGATCAGTAGCCTTTAATTTAACTTTCAGATATCTCTTTTCAGCCTTCATATTTGCTTTTGCTTGTGAACTGAAATTTTCTGCTTTTTAAGAGTTGTGGTGTCCTTAGGAAGTTTGTACATAATTTTAATAGTTTAAAAATAGTTCTTAATGTATTTTTAGGGACTAAAATAAAATCACAAGTTTAGATCATAAAATAAACTTGACAAATTATCCTTATTATTGCTAAATATATACATCTGCAAATATGCGCAAAGATTAAATACATTAGCTAACTGACTTCAGTGGGGAGCCCCTTTTTGTTAAATATGGTTTCCTTTTGGAATAAAGGGTGAAGCAACTTGCAAGAGTCTTTCCATAACAATGTGGCATAAGTTTTAAAAATGTGAAGCACTATGGTTCAGCAGTCCCATCCTTTGGTCTGGATTTACAGTTCATTCCCAGACTTCAAGAATGGGTCCAGATTTTGTGTTTTCAGTTAACCACAGAGTTAACCTGATGTACAGCTAGATTTGAGAACTTCTGCCTAGGGTTTACTCAAAAGTTTTTCAGGTTCTTTATTAAAATGTAGCTACATGATAATATGGAAACACTACCAAAATGACCTGGAATACACAAATAAAAAGAAAAATAAGTGTTTTACAGCTGATGATCACTTGCTAAATTATTGGAAACCCAGATATTTAGGATTTTTAATTGAATAATAATACTGTAAAATCACTGAGAGAAGGAATAAGGTTCTACTTACTTTATATACTGTGCCTCCTTTTAAAATCCCCAAATGCTAGGAATATAAACATTTAAGAACACTGCTGGTGTTGAAAGTGGGAATTGCAAGGTGTTGGTGGGTGGGAAGTAAAAGGATAGAGAGATAAGATGGTACCAGGAGAGAAATGTTGAGATGCAGGTGGCTTGAAGATAACGGCGACAGCTTGAAAAAAGGAGGAAGGAAGCCACTAGCAGATAAACAGATTGCTGAAGAACACTTAGGGCCCAATGAGGTTGAAGACATGGTTTGGGATAGAAACTCTGGATGGTGACTGTGATTTTTCCCTAGCAGTGTGCTGCAGAGACTGTGGAACTGAGCCAAGGTTTGGGGTTAGCAGGGCAGACTGGGAAGGAGGGCAAGGGATTAAAATATTTTAAATGGAGATTTAAAATGTTTTAACTACAAGGGATATAATATTTTAAATGTGGATTTGTAGTACTTTAATCAAATTATTAAAGGTTTGAATAAGTCTTTATCATAGAGAGAATATCATTCTCTGTATCATTTTATTGACAATTTCAGGTGGTTCAATTCTGTACAGAAAAAAACCACAATAAAGAAGCCCCAAACCTCCAAAACCAAAAGTGCAATCTCCGAAGCACGTGGGAAGTGATTCAAGACTCCGAGGACTTTAAGAAAACCACTCCTATGACGACAAAGCCACCCAACCCCACCTTCTCGCTGCTGCAGATTGGACAAAGAATTGTGTGTTTAGTCCTTGATAAGTCTGGAAGCATGTCGGTACGTTCAGTGAGTCCCTGTCTTCTGGATGTTGGTCTCGCACTTGCATGAATTACAGTCTGGCCAAAACTTGGCCAGGAGGGGAATAACAAAACTTTAAGGGTCAGAATAGTTATAACACTAACATTGACACCAGAAACACCCACCTCAACTTTATTCAACAAAAATTTACCATCGTGTCTCACTTGCCAAATTAAATTAGCTTTCAGTTTATGAGTGAAGATCTGATAAATGATGTGGTCTTAATATTTTTTGTTTCACTGAAATATATAGGTCTATTGAACTGTTACTAAAGTACTAAACACATGATTGAAAGAAAGCATAATTCTGGCTTTGTCTTTTAGGGCCATTTATAGAAAGGCCCTGAAATTGTACCCAAAGAAGCTACTAAGTATAAATGAGAAATATTCTTCCCTAGAAGGATATACCTTGAGTAAGCTTGTCATTTACTCAACATTGAGGCTGCCACTTCCAAATTCCCTCTAAACTGTTTTTAGTCTGCCTATCTAAACCCAGCCTGACTGATTTTCTTCTGCTTTCCATCCAGATTGGTGATCGCCTTAAACGACTGAATCAAGCAGGCAAACTTTTCCTGCTGCAGACAGTTGAGCAAGGATCCTGGGTTGGGATGGTGACATTTGACAGTGTTGCCTACATACAAAGTGAACTCATTCAGATAAAGAGTGGCACTGAAAGGGAGGCACTCATCAGAAGTTTACCCAGTGTGGCCACAGGAGGAACATCCATCTGCTCCGGGCTTCGATCAGCATTTACTGTGAGACAACTTCCCCTACCATAGCTTGCTGATGTTTGCAATTTACATCTAAGAAATTCCCCTCTCCAGTGTTTTCATACATGCCTAGCATCTAGATGAATCAACCAAGAGCAGAGCAGTAGTTCAAATGATGCAAAGACATAGGCCCCCAAAACCATTGTTAACTGATTCATTCACACTTCTGGGCTCTTCTGCACCTGTGCATTCATGCTTTCCTGCATTCATGCTTGCATTCAAAATATTCATGGTGTGCCTTCTACATGCCAGGCATCAGCCTAAGCATTAAAAATACCATGAAGGCTAAACAGACACACCACACCTGTCACAGAGCTTATAATCTTATTGGGGGAGACACATTAACCACACAGTCACCAAATAAGTGTGCATTGATAAACTGTAATGAGTGCAATGAAGGAAAGGTACACAAGGAGGTCAGAGAGTTATCCTCTATAAAGAAAAATGAGCTCTGAGTTATGTTTAAATGTTGAGGTAGTTTAACACTCCAAACTTTTGGGTATACAGGACCTCCTTTTGGACAAGTAGCAATTTATTTATTGAAGCAGGAGGCCTTAGGAACTGTACCCAAGTTGTATTCGGGGTCTATCCAAAGATACCATCTTACCATACAATCGTGTCATCTCTCTACTTAAATATTAAAGTCTCCCCATTTTCATAAAAATTAAATAAAAATTTCTCTATCTGGTATTTAAGTTCTTCCGTAATATACCTTAATCTACCTCTTCAGGCTTAAATAGCAGGGACTGTCTTCCAGGTATCCTATGTTTAAGCAAATTGGACTACCTGTCATTCAGAGCTTCCACACCTTTGCCAGGCCAGCTCGCCACTTAGAGTACTTCCCCTGTAACTCAAATCACACACACTCTTCAAAGATTCATCCACACATCACCTACTTCTTGACATCATATATGATTCTTTCAACCATATATAAGTTCTTTTCTGAAAACTATGACTATTTTTAAAAAATCTCTTATGACTTCCAGGCTTTTCTGCCTTTCCTAATCACATGCTTCACTCAAGCAAAACTTCTTTAGAGATAGGACTTGTCTTTTTACCTCCCAGGCTGCTGGCACAATATCTTTTATACCAGAGGCTCTCAATAAATAAAACTGAATTGTCAGTGCGGCTCTTCCAGATCCCAAAGAAGCAGCAGGAATATTTAATTTCCACTGTGAAGGTCAGTTGCCTAAAAGTGGTTTATATTGTGTACATAGTCAGCTGCAAGCCTCTCTCCAGTGTGTGTGTGCATCTGGGTTCTCTGGCCTCTGCTACCCACCCTAGCTTTAATTAAACTGCAAAAGAAGGATGGAAATTGATGATGACATTACTGATGTATCATACTAAACTCTGGCTGAGACTACTAACACCACGTGGCCTGGTGGTGAAGAGAATACTTCTGGTTCTACGTTTTCCACTCAGATGGCTGAGACAGGGTGAGGGGTACACTGGAATTTAGACACTCTTCCTGCCCAGTGGAGTCTGAGTGTAGGGCAGGAGGAACTTGTGTGTGACTTTAGGGTTATGAGGTAAAGGACCTTGGGTCCTACATTGTCCTCAAGTTCTCCACTGGTCCTGCTGTAGGACCCTGGTCAAGTCGGTCCTGGGCTCCTGGCAGTGGTGTCTGCTAAGGTGTGGCCACTAGACTTAGATTATTATCTTGGCTTGATCAGGGTCCAGTGGTTCTCCCCACTCACTCAGCCCCAGCTGGCTCTCACTATTGGGGCACAGCCCTGAGCACTCTCACGTCTTCCATCCAGCCCCCAGGCAGGCTGTACAACCTCAGCGTTTATGGCAAAATGACCTGTTCTTTGGCCTGTTAAGTCTCAAGTCAACTGCCTTCTGTCTCTGCTGTGAGGTGTGCAGAGATTCCTGCATGTCTCCATGACATTCAGCAGTGACAGGGGGTGGGACAAGGTAATCCAAATGAAGCCCCGTCTCTGGCCTCTCAGGCCCTGGCAGCTTGGTCACGTGGAGGCCACAGCCACAGCTGCTAGGCTCCTGGACTCTGGGCTCTGGGCTCCCTCAGTGTCATCAGTCACAGGTTTGCTATCTTCCCTTGTGTGCAGCCCCCTCTGAGTTTCTCAGAGTTGGGTGGAAGTCTCCTCTGCTCTCAGCTTTCCTGTCAACCTACTTAAGATGACTTCCCTTCTGAGAGTCTGGTCCGGAGCGGGAGGGTACTTAGGCTTGATTGCTTATTTCCCCTACTTCTGGGTCTTCCCTTCCACTCTTTTTAGGGGAAGAAAGAATAATGCTATTCTTTAATTTCCCTTCTATCATAATCGTTTCCAACACTGGCAGAAGGAGTGCCTTCTCTATACCATGTAGAAAACTATAATCTGTTCCCAGTGGGAATAGTTGAGAAATAGGTGTTGTAGGACAGCTAAGAACTGGGGCTTAATAGGTATAAAATGTTTTGTTTTAATCACAGGGGATATAAAAATTTTAATAACTCATGTGACATGGGTTCTGACCAGTCAGAAACAATGTCAGTCATTTGGCTGGTGAATATCATACAAACTAAAATCTGCTGTGGGTCTAATACCCCCAAATATTATCCCCATTAAATGAGGACAGTTTCTGAAGGTCTCTGGGAACCTCTGAAAGCCTGTCAAGAAGAGATCATGAGAAGGAAACTAGAAAAACCTTCTTTGCTGTTCCCTAGTGCATTCCTTCCCTGGACCTGCTCTGCACCCCACTTTGTAGAGCCCCTTATGGAGCAGGCTAACCAAGAGAAAAGACCACTCTCAAGTTACATGTATGCTGCTAATTTAAAATTGTATCATTTCAAGACAGAGAGATATTTGACCAATCCCAGATGCTTCTGTATATTCCTTCTGAAACTTCTTTTCTCATTCCCTTTAAATGCAGTTTTCCCAAATACACTGGGCACTCTGAGTCTGATAACTAATGTCCTGAATTATGTCCTTAGGTGATTCGGAAGAAATACCCAACAGATGGATCTGAAATCGTGCTACTGACGGATGGGGAGGACAACACTATAAGCTCATGCTTTAATGAGGTGAAACAAAGTGGAGCCATCATCCACACAGTCGCCCTGGGACCCTCTGCAGCGGGAGAACTAGAGCAGCTGTCTCAAATGACAGGTGACAGATGATCTGCCAAGTCCCACTACATTGTCTCATCCACTGGACTGTGAGCTCCAGTGAACTGGGGAGTAGGGGAAGGGCAGGATAGGGAGAGATGGGGACAATCTTATTGGCCACTAGCTGCCCTTAATCCCAAATGGCCATTAAAACTAACTCCATTCATTTATTTTAAGACCTTGATTCTAGGATTAGAGCAATCTGGAGAAGATGCGGCCAGCTCAGCATTCTAGTGAGTACTTGGGACTCTAGTACCAAGACACTTTTTAAGGACTGGAAAGAATCTAATAAGTTAGTGGAAGTACTCGCCTCCAGTTGACAGCTGGCCAAGAGAGTCAGGGAGACAGGTGATAAGCCACTAACTACAGAAGACCATGATACATGGAGGTTTATTAGCAATAGAAAATACAATGAGGCACAAAGAATGGAGCCTTTGACTTTATGTGCAGGAGGAGAAGGGTCTGGGAAAATGACATCTGAGTTGCAACTTTAACAAGGAATAACAGGGAACGGCAAAGGGCACCTACTGGACCATGCAGAAATCACTCAGAAAATGTACACTACAATGCAGTTTCTCTGTAAAACATTGATATACTATGCTTCTGACTCCCACACTCAGACAGATGGTTAAAGTAGATCGTGTAAGTCCCTGGCTTCTTTAGCTGAGTAGGTAGGCACAATTTCACTTAACTTAGGACCAGCATTGTGGATATTAGTTATTATGCTAAGTTGCCTTCCGAAGCAGCTAAAATGGCAGGACTGTTTGCTCCTAAAACTCCCTGTCTTAATCTGGGTTTCCTAGAAGCAAGCCTGACACAGAGATTTGGGTGCATGTGATTTGCAGAGGGAGCGCTCTCAGGAGAAAGGGAAAGTAGGAAGTACGGTAGGGCCGGGGAAGCACCTAGGCACAGATGTGGATTTAGAATCTAGCTAAGCCTCACCCCACAGCAGGCTCTGCATTTAGAACCGCATCACAGGCTTGGTCCCATCTTGAGGCAGCAGGGCTGACCTTTTGTGTCTGTCGGTCAGTGGCTGTGGACTGTCAGGGCAGGGCAGAAGGGAGGCACATGTTCTTTGTCTAACGTGGTGGCCCCTTTTGGTAAGGCGATTCTCTGGAGGAGGAGGCAGCTATAAGCTGTTAGGAGTGAACACTTAGAGCAGCTGCGGAGAGAGAGGGGCCTAGTAAGGGTATCCAACTGAGGCACCAACAGCGCTCCCAAAATACTTCCCTTAGACTTTGGATGGCATTAATAGTTTAAAAGTGCTTTCACATCAACTATCTTAGTTACACCTATTCTAAATAGACCGAGACTGCCAGGCCTGGTGTATAACCTCATTTTTACTACATATTGTATTTTTCTATCACTAGCCCTTGTCAGCTCTTATTTCTTGGCTGTTGTAACATATACATCTTTTCTGATTTAGGAGAAAACTCAAAAGTCAAACTTGCTAGGATTATGTCTAAAATAAGAAGAAAGCAATAGGCTTAGAGTAAGGCTTAAAGGGTTCTCTCTTATGAAAGTGAATGACCTCTAAAATATGAAATTAGTTTTGGCCTATCAGAGATTCACGGCTGCTTTGCAGACAGTTGACGTAGCCAAATGACTAAGATGTTGCTGAAGCTATTATTTAGTAGAATTAAAAAATTAATATTGACTTCTGAGTTAATCTGGACACCTATTTGATGTTAATCAATTAATACTTTAATAACACAATAGCACATTTACTTTATGTATTCTGCTATCTTATTAATAGCTAAAATGTTGCAAATACTTGCTTTCTAGAGAATAACTTCTGATAACATAATTGCATTTTAGGAGGTTTGAAGACATATGCTTCAGATCAGGCTCAGAACAATGGCCTCATTGATGCTTTTGGGGCCCTTTCGTCAGGAAATGGAGTTGCCTCCCAGCGCTCTGTCCAGGTCAGAGTTCTCACTCTTTGGTTTTTCATGTATATAAATAAATACAGCCAATGGAGAGTTTAATGACCAAGAGTTTTAAATCTACATTCTTCTAGTAGTGAATTAAAAGTAAAATACAGAACTTTCAGCCTATTAGACATTATTCCTAAAACACAACACAACTCATTTAAACAAGGCAGTTAGTGAATTAGTGTTTACTTGTTTGGAAACAATACTGTGACTGCCTCATAGAAATTAGCAACGTAAACTGTAACGGGTCCAAGATTTATTTTTTAACATCTCTTAAGTGGCACCAATAGCAATATATTTGGCTCAGAATTTTCTTAAAAGTAGATCATCTCAATACAAATTTTCTGGGACAAGTGTTGAGGGATTACTTGCTCTATTTTTCCATTACCTCAAATCCTTAATATTTGCCAAGATTTTTATACAGTGGATAGGAAGTGCTTTGTATGACAAAAAGCCCATGGTGTCAGTCCAGACACCTGGATCCTCATCCTGGGTCTGTAGCAATGGGCAAAGAAGTTCACTTCTCTGGGCCTTCATTTCTCAGCCAGATATAAACCAAAAAACTTTCATGGGCCTTTCTGGTTCTAAAATTTCAAGAAAACCAAATTTTCTTTCAAAAGTCTTAGGACTATTTAAAAAAAAAAGACAAATGTATCTTAAATGCTTTTGTCTAATAGTTGCAAAAGTTACTCACTTGGATTTTTTAAAGTGAAGAACGAATGATGAGTACTCATACCTGTGTGAATTATGATTTTTATTGTGAATGTTTGGATAAAGGTATAGAAATAATATAACGTCAAAGCCAAATAATGACAAAATTTCAAAACAATAGGCTTTTTGGTCTACCAATGTAGTATTTATTCAATCAAGGAAGACAGCAATTGTACTCATTTGAGTATCCTAGTTCAGATTTAGAAAATTAAACTCAAGAACATGTTTAGGAAATGAGAGGAATATGTCTTAGAAAAGTTATTAAACTGATGAAAGGACAAGTTCACAGTTAAGCAGTTTGTGCCCATTACTTTTGAGTTAAAGGGACCTAACAAAGAGAGAGAAATAAGCAGGACTCATTGCCCACCTGCCACAATAAATCAGATTTAAAAGCCCTTCACTTTCTCTACATCTAACATTGTAATCTACCTATGAACTAGAAAGTCCAGTTCCATGACTAGGCCACCCTATCATCTGATAGATATCAATTTAAGGACAGTAAATATGTAGGAGATAATCCTCAAAATCACATTTTCACAGAAGTCTTGTTAACCCTTCCCTACTTCAACCCCTTCTCTGTGGCTCATTCATTTTACTCCAAAAAACAAATCAGCCTAGGCCCTTGACTCATTTCATTTATCTTTACAGGGACTGCAATAATACTTGATCTAGCAATTAGCTATTGGCAATTCAAATAATCCATACATGGGTGAAAATAAGACTTTATAGTCTAGCAAATGAGATGAGTTGTGTATACCAGTTAGTATAAAGCAAAACACAATTTGAGAATATCAAAGGGCTGACAGAAACTAAGATTCTACAGTAGGAGGGAGAGATTATTTGCAGTTGGTGAGATGGACATCAGAGAAAGCATCATGGAAAAAGTAACATTTGAACTGAATCTTGGAGTCTAGGTAAGGCTTAGACAAGTGGAATAAACATACAGATTTCAGAGAATATGATAAAGTCTTAGAGTCAGGGATTCATGAGGATCCTTTAGGGAAGTGGTCTGGTTTGAGTGTAGGAATAAACATTGTTGAAGCTAAGGCTAGAAAGGCAAGCTGGATCATAATTTTAAGTCCTAAATATCAAACCAAGGACTCAGGCATCACTGAAGGCTCTTTAATTGGACAAGCAGGAGTTGGGGGGCAGAATAGAAGGAACTATGTGATAGGAGCTGTATTCCCTGGAAAGTAAAGAGTTGTTTTTTTAACAGCTTGAGAGTAAGGGATCAATCCTTCAGAACAATCAGTGGATGAACGGGACAGTGACTGTGGACAGCACTGTGGGAAATGACACTTTGTTCCTCATCACCTGGACAACACAGCCTCCCCAGATCCTTCTCTGGGACCCCAGTGGAAAGAGACAAAGTGGCTTTGTAGTGGACACAAACACCAAAATGGCCTACCTCCAAATTCCAGGCACTGCCCAGGTAACGAGTCAGCTTTTTCCTTCTCACAATAAAATAACATTTTGATAGAATAACTATAGCTTTTTTAAAATTAAAGTACAGTTGATACACATTCTTATACTGTTCTCAAGTATTCAACACAGTGGTTCAACAGTTACCCACCTCACCCCCACTAGTGCAGTTACTATCTGTCAACATAGGAAGGTGTTACAGTATCATTGGCTATATTCTCCATGCTGTACTACCATCCCTGTGACCAACTTATATTATGATTGAGAATTTTTGTGTTATCTCCCTCACCTCTCTACCACCCATCCCAACCCTTCCTACATGTTAACCACCAGTCACTTCTCAGTGATAGTTTATTCATTTTGTTTTGTTTTGTTCTTAGATTCCACAAATAAGTGAAATCATATGGCATTTGTCTTTCTCAATCTGCCTTATTTCACTTAGCATAATACCCTCTAGGTTTCTCTGTGTTGTCACAAATGGCAAGATTTCTTTTTTATAGCTGAAAAATATTCCACTGTGTGTATGTACCGCCTCTTCTTTTAATTAAGGTATCACTGATATACAATCTTATGAAGACTTCACATGAGCAACAATTCTGGTTTCAACATTCACCCATATTATCAAGTCCCCTGCAACTCCATTGTTATCACTGTCCATCAGCATAGTAAGATGCTATAGAGTCATTACTTGTCTTCTCCATGCTAAACTGCCTTCCCCACGACCTACCTGTATTGTGTATGTTAACTATAATGCCCTTAATTCCCTTCTCCTTCCCTCTCCACCCACCCTCCCCAATTCCTTCCCTTTGGTAACCACAAGTCCTTTTTGTGGAGTCTATGAGTCTGCTGCTGTTTGTTCCTTCAGTTTTGCTTTGTTGATAATTGACAAATGAGTGAAATCATTTGATACTTGTCTTTCTCTGCCTGGCTTATTTTACTGAGCATAACACCCTGTAGCTCCATCCATGTTGTTGCAGATGGTAGGATTTGTTTTCTTTTTATGGCTGAATAATACTCCATTGTGTATATGTACCACTTCTTCATTATCTATTCATCTACTGATGGATACTGAGGCCCTTATCTTGGCTTTTGTAAATAGTGCTGCAATAAACATAGGGATACATATGTCTTTTTGTATCTGGAATCTTGTTTTCTTTGGGTAAATTCCTAGCAGTGGAATTACTGGGTCAAATGGTATTTCGATTTTTAGTTTTTTGAGGAAGCTCCATATTGCTTGCCACAATGGTTGAACTAATTTATATTCCCACCACCTGTAGGAGGGTTCCTCTTTCTCTGAATCCTCACCAGCATTGTTGTTTCTTGTCTTTGATATTCGCCATCCTAACTGGTGTGAGGTAATATCTCATTGTGGTTTTAATCTGCATTTCCCTGATAATTAGGGATGTGGAGCATTTTTTCATGTGCCTTTGGCCATCTGTTCAGACCCTCTGCATAGTTTTAATTGGGTTATTTGTTCTTTGAGTGTTAAGGCATGTGAGTTCTTTATATATTTTGGATGTTAACCCCTTATTGGATAAGTCATTTACAAATATATTCTCCCATACTGTAGGATGCCTTTTTGTTCTGCTGATATACAGAAACTTTTTAGTTTGATGTAGTCCCATGAGTTCATTTTTGCTTTGTTTCCCTTGCCTGAGGAAATGTGTTCAGGAAAAAGTTGCTCATGTTAATATTCAAGGGATGTTCACCTATGTTTTCTCCTATGAGTTTTAGGGTTTCATGACTTACATTCAGGTCTTTTGATCCATTTTGAGTTTACTTTTGTGTATGCATTTAGACAATAATCCAGTTTCATTCTCTTAAATGTAGCTGTGCAGTTTTGCCAACACCAGCTGTTGAAGAGGCTGTCTTTTCCCCAATGAATATCCATGGTTCCTTTATCATGTATTAATTGGCCATATATGTGTAGGTTTATGCCTGGGCTCTCTATTCTGTTCCATTGACCTATGGGTCTGTTCTTGTGCCAGTACCAAATTATTTCGATTACTGTGGCTTTTTAGTAGAGCTTAAAGTTATGGAGCATAATCCCCCAGCTTTGTTCTTCCTTCTCATGATTGCTTTGACTACTCAGGGTCTTTTGTGGCTCCATATGAATTTTAGAACTATTTGTTCTAATTCGTTGAAGAATGCTGTTGGCATTTTGATAGGGATTGCATTGAATCTGTAGATTGCTTTAGGCAAGATGGCCATTTTACAATATTCTTCCTAGCCATGAGCACAGATGTATTTCAATTTAATGGTGTCTTCTTTAATGTCTCTCATGAGTATCTTGTAGTTTTCAGGGTATAGGTTTTTCACCTCGTTGGTTAGGTTTATTCCTAAGTATCTTATTCTTTTTGATGCAGTTGTAAATGAAGTTGTTTTCCTGATTTCTCTTTCTGCTAGTTCATCATTAGTATATAGGAATGCCACAGATTTCTGTGTATTAATTTTGTATCCTGCAACTTTGCTGAATTCAGTTATTAGTTCTAGTAGTTTTGGGGTAGATTCTTTAGGGTTTTTATATACAATACCATGTCATTTGCCAACAGTGACAGTTTAACTTCTTCCTGACCAATCTGGAACCTTTTTATTTCTTTGTGCTGTCTAATTGATGTGGTTAGGACCTCCAATACTATTGAAAAAAAGCGGCCTTGTTCTGTTTCCAATCTTAGAGGAAAAGCTTTCAGCTTTTGCTGTTAAGCATGATGTTGGCCGTGCGTTTATCATATATGGCCTTTATTATATTGAGGAACTTGCTCTCTATACCCATTTGTTGAGTATTTGTAAAATACCAATTTTATCATGAATGAATCTTGAATTTTGTCAAATGCTTCTCCAACATCTATTGAGATGATCATCTGATTTTTGTGCTTTTTCTTGTTGATGTGTGTACCACCTCTTCCTTATCTATTCATTTTGATGGACACATTGGTTGCTTCCATATCTTGGCTCTTATAAATAATGCAGCAATAAACACTAGGGGTGTATATATCTTTTCATATCAGGAATTTTGTATTCTTCGGGTAAATTGCTAGAAGTGGAATTACTGGGTTGTATGGTATTTCTATTTTTAGTTTTTTGAGGAACCACCATACCACTTTCCACAATGGTTGCATCAAGTTACATTCCCACCAACAGTGTAGGAAGGTTCCCTTTTCTCTACATCCTCACTAACACTTGTTATTTCTTGTTTTTTGGATAGTGGCCATTCTGACTGGTATGAAGTGAACATCTCATTGTGGTTTTGATTTACATTTCCATGATGATTAATGAAATGGAGCATCTTTTCATGTGCCTGTTGGCCATCTGTATTTCTTCTTAGGAAAGTGTCTGTTCAGGTCCTCTACCCATTTTTTAATCGGGATATTTGTGTTTTTTTGGTGTTGGGTCATATGAGTTCTTTATATATTTTGGATGTTGACCTCTTATCAGATAAATCACTCACAAATATATTCTCCCATACTGAAGGTTGTCTTTTTGTTCAGTTGACCATAGCTTTTTTAATTGAGTGGTTGGTAAAAGGAGAGTCAGTATTAAATAGAAGAACAAGGAAAGTTCTCCATCCAACTGAAATCACTCAGGATGACAGAAAGACAAGAGAAATGAAATTGGTGATATTTCTCCCAGGTACTAAAGGGAGAACCTTCAAATTACCTTAGTCAAGACGCAAAGTGTTTCTTGAAGCTTTGGGATCATGGAAACCATTTCCTCTAACTCAGGAACCCATCGATTGAACCCTGTTCTTAGAAAAGCAAGGCAATGATAAGGACATAAGCTTTTTGGCTTTATTTTCCCCACCTAGGATTTTTTTCACAACAAAAACCAAGTAGTAGTCCAAACATACCAAAGGTTCCTTGGCTTACTGAATATCAAAGACCTCCTCAGATATGCTTGTAATATGTTTGCATCAGACAGGCTCTACCTGTTCATGGTACTAAAGTTAAGTCTGTGTATCACCTGCAGTTACTGACTGGAAATCTCTCCATTTGTTTGGTCAGGTTGGCAATTGGAAATACAGTCTGCAAGCAAGCTCACAAACTCTGACTCTAACTGTTACCTCTCGTGCATCAAGTGCTACTTTGCCTCCAATTACAGTGACCTCTACAATGAACAAAGACACAGGCAAATTCCCTAGCCCTATGGTAGTTTATGCAAAAATTCACCAAGGAGCCTCACCAATTCTCAGGGCCAGTGTCACAGCCGTGATAGAATCAGTGAATGGAAAAACAGTTACTTTGGAGTTACTGGACAATGGAGCAGGTAACCACTCAACAAATTGAAAACTGCACCTTTCGCAGGGAACAGCAGGAGGCAACAGTCTGGTGAGGACAGTTAGAAGCAGGAAGTCCAGCACTGGGGGTCTGGCTGGGAGAGCTTTCTGCTTCCCAATTCCTGTATTTCAAAATATTGGAAAACATGAAGAATGCCTACCTTTAGCTTCTGCTCAGCCCAAACACATTAGTGGCTCAAGTTCAATATGCTCAGAGACACCAGGCAGTTGTCAGAGGGTATTCCACACTCTCTAAAAAGGGAAGAATGAAAATTAAATAAATTTAAATTAAATAGGAAAACCAATCGCTACTTGGTGTTAGGTTTTTGTGTGAAAATATATATATGTATATATATCTTCATTTTCATCTTCACCACACACTTTCAAGATATTATCCCTACACTACAGATGAAGACATTAGGCTTTCCCATTTGAAGCAGCAGAGACTGATTCGAGTGCAGTTATATGTTAATCCTGTATCTAATGGACTCTATATTATCTTGCCCCCAAAGTGAAAATCCTGCCCATTGTTTTTGTATTTAAGAGATCTAACAGGGGAGAGAGAGGAGAGCTCCTTCTGGGAGGAACTTCAAGGCTTACTGTGATGCAGTAACCTTATTAGAACAAATTCTGTAACTGAATTCCTGTAATCTGCCCTGTAAATCTGTAAATCTGCCCTGGTGAGAAGTTGTGAACTTTTGAAAAATTATCATATAACATTTCTTCATCCCCTGTAATATACAGCAATTCCGTTCAGTTCTGTACTGTTACTTTGTTCTGTGTTGGATGTAACAGAGACACATGATATGAATCTCTGACTTCCAAAATAAAAACAGTAATTTAGGAAGAGAAGATGTACACATATGAAACTGCACACAAACACACACAAGAGGTAAAGTTCTAAACTACTGGAGATAATGCTGGATTATCTATGCTTTGAAAATTTTTAACCCACATATGAGTTGGAAATATACAAATGTCCAGTTACATTTAGGATATTCATTAATTCCTTCATTTCCCCGACAAGGTGCTGATGCTACTAAGGATGACGGTGTCTATTCAAGGTATTTTACGGCTTATGATACAAATGGTAGATACAGTACAAAAGTGTGGGCTCTGGGAGGAAAGAATGCAGCCAGCCAAAGGGCAATGCGCCAGCAGAATGGAGCCATGTACATTCCTGGCTGGATTGAGAATGGTAAGTAATCTGGAATAGCACACCTGGCTTAAGTGAAAGGGCTTGGGATCAGGGGAAACTATTAAGTCTGTGTGGATAATGGTGCAGGATTAAATCAGGGTTTCCCAAAGGTAGCATTATTGATATTTTAGGCCATATCATTCTTTGCTGTGGAGGGCTGCCCTGTGCATTGTAGGAGTCTAGTATCATTCCTGGCCTCTACTCACCAGCTATCAGAAGCAGAACTCACAGTCATGACAATCAACAATGTCTCCAGACATCATTCTCTGGCCTCTGAGGGCAAACTAGCCTGTTAAAAACCACAGATTGGAAGTCGTTTTTTGACTGCCTCAGTTCAAATGCCAGCCCTCTTCCAGATACAGTATTTTGGGTAATCTCTTTGCGCTTCACTTTCCTCAGTTGGAAAGTAGGTATAATATTACCCCATAGGATGGTTATGAGGAATAAACAAGGAAATGCACCTAATAAACTGTTGCTGGTAAATAATAAATGCCCAATAAGTGCTTATTCTTTTTGATAAATTTTAAAACATTCTGTAATGTAACTCCATGATATTGGTACTTCCATAAAATAACAACACACAAATTCGGGCTTGTTATCTATGTCAGCGTCACCATAAGCCCACTGCCTCCTTTCCTCATTTGTCCTCTGGCTCAGACCAGGAAGAACAGTAGATGTCCACAATCCTGGCCAGCACACCGAGCCCACATGTCAGCGGGTGGGAAGATTTTGCTCCAAGAACCACAGCCCCACTATACTCTTGGTCATGAACACTTGTCCTGGCCTAGAGGTGGAACTGGGACCACGATCATCCCTGATGGACCGTTCGGCCGTCAATCTCTCCTCTGTCCTGGGCAGGTCTTTTCCTAGTGCTGATGTGTAACAAGAGCAGCTCCTCCATGAAGCTTCCCACTGTCTTCTTTCTGGAGTTTATGCTCAGTAAAGGGAAAATTCTGTGACATGTGATATCTCCTCATGCAAAGGTGATCATAGAAAAAAAATGGTTTAAAGGACACTATTGCTTCCCAAGCTCTTTCATGTATTTCAGCTTATTTTATTCTCATTTGCCCTTCTTTTTGAGTTAGGGGAGGAAGGCAAGGAGGGGATTGGTTTAGGGGCTGTATCTAACCTTATGCTCAGTGTTTTACCTACGTAAGTACATTGCTTTCTCCTAACCATCTCATTTTTAGAGGCTAGAGGGGTTATTAGACCACATAACTAATAGTGATAGCACCTGGCTCGGCATGGGGAAGCCATGTTCTTTCCTCCATCCTTTGATTCAGTATTAGTGAACTGAATACTAAAAATGTCCTGCTGAAGTACCCACTTCATCTTTGCCCAAGACCAGATTAATGAGTATAAAAATCAATCTGTCTTTATAAATGAAATTTTTAAGGGCTAAAGCAGTAAAGCTTCTGAGAAAATAAATTTTGTATAGTGCCCATGTTAGGGTATTATGGAATAGTTTTACTAAAGAGACCATCAGAGAACCCTACTGACTGAGCAGGCCAGGGTGTTCTTTGAATTCCAGGACTACTTTTATACAACCTTTCAACAAGAATGTGAAGGAAATTGGGATTGCTACAAAAACTAGATTCCTGTGTATTCATTGACAAAATCAGAAGTCCTTCAAAAGCATATAATTTGAGAACCGCTAATATAAAACTTTTCATGAGAATCTACAATCTAATAAGAAAGATAAAATACAAACATGTTGGAAGAGAAAAAAAAACACACAGAACAAATGATCAAGGCAATTTTTAAAGGCCCAGATGATTAATTACCAAATAAATAGGAAAGATAATGAAATCAACCATATCATTTAGTTTAAAGAGACTTCTTGAGGCAGTGTGTAAAGGTTTAAAACAGAGGTAGTATTTAAATTGATCTCAAAAAGCAAAAAAATAGGAAAAGAAATAATTCCATGACAAGTGTTATAAAAATAAATTACCAGTCATTCTACTATACATCCAGGAAATATGTGTGAGATAAATAACTGTGATTCTCTCTTTGCTTTATTTCTGTCTGATGCCAACCAATTTGGGATCTTTACAACAAACAGTTAAAATGAATTTTGTATGTGGGAAGAAGGAAGGAAAGGGGAGGGTAAACTGATAATAAAACAGTAGGAGGGTATAGCCTTATAGTGGTGTTGCTTACCAGGTATTATAATGTAATGCAGGTGAAGTAAAATGGAATCCACCAAGACCTCAAATCAATAAGGACGATCACCAAGGAAAGCAAGTGTGCTTCAGCAGAACATCCTCAGGAGGCTCATTTGTGGCTTCCAACGTCCCAAAGGCTCCCATACCTGATCTCTTCCCACCGTGTCAAATCACCGACCTGAAGGCAAAAATCCAAGGTGACAAGCTCATTAATCTGACTTGGACGGCTCCTGGGGATGATTATGATTATGGAAGAGGTAAGATGAATGTGGTATGGACCCTAAACTCCAAAGAGGAGTTTAGCAGCCAAGCAGGAGTGCAGGAGGAGGAGAGGAAAGCAGGTGTGCTGTGATGCATATGGAGGGCAGAAGACAGCAGGACTCTTGAATGTCCTCTGAAATGAAAGGTTAAGATTTTTAAATATGAAAGGATTTGAATATGAAAAACCTGCCTACTTTAGTTGTAAGAAGTTTCAACCAGGAACAGACAATCCACAGTGTTTTCCTGAAATCGTGCCAAACTGTCTCTCAAGAACTCCCACTTTTAGTCATGAGTCATGGAGAGGATTGGGAACAGGGCATAGATATCTATACAGGAGAGCTGTCCTTTGGCAGAAATCTTAGGTCCTACCAGACTTGCCTTTCAAAGTATAGTCTTGGGACTGCAGTATGGCCATCACAGAAACCAGAAAACATCATTTTTGAAAAAGGCATGGATCTCTTCATGCAATTCAAGCTATTGATAAATTCACCTTCTTAGAAATGAAGAACTTCAGGCCCCACTCCAGACTTACTGAACCAGAGTGCATTTTATGATTCTTGGGTGATGTGTATGCACATTAAAGTTTGAGAAGCCTGGTACCAAAAACTCCTGTATAAATAACAAAATATAAATAAGCACTCATTAAGCAACCTCCTCTCTCAGCCAGGCACTATGCCCAGAAATACGGAGCATGAGCTTTAGCTCATGCCTGATCCAGCTTTGCATTTATCACTCTGTCAAGATACACAAACAAGAATGTAAAAAGTATACTAACACTTGTAAAAATGGACTATCAATTATATTTATTCATTGGAACTTTATGGGATGGTGATATAGTTTCTAACAGACTTTCAAAACTTCTTTAAGACTTGAGAACTACAGTTAATGTCTTCATATCCTTTTTTTTCTTTAGCTCACCAGTATATCATTGGAATAAGTACAAATATTCTTGAACTCAGAGACAACTTCAATGATTCACTTCAAGTGAACACTACTGATCTCATCCCAAAGGAAGCCAACTCTGAGGAAGTCTTTGTGTTTAAACCAGAAAATATCACTTTTGAAAATGGCACAGATCTCTTCATTGCTATTCAAGCTATTGATAAGGTCAACTTGAAGTCAGAAATCTCCAACATTGCACGAGTATCTTTGTTTATTCCCCCACCAACTCCTTCAGAGACACCTAGTCCTTCTTTGCCTTGTCCTGATATTAACATCAACAGCACCATTCCTGGTATTCACATTTTAAAAATTATGTGGAAGTGGCTAGGAGAACTGCAGCTGTCAGTAGCCTTGGGCTAAGTTTTTGTGAGATAAGTAATTAATCCATCCTTTTCACTATAAAAATGTCTACAATGTATTTTAGACTTCCTGTAGAGGGCGCTATAATGAAATAAAATGCTAAACAACTGGATACACATGTATAAAACTAGTCAAATCCAGAAGTTTAATCACTGTTGAGTCATTTATTAAAGATTTTGAATACTAGAAAGAAGAGGTGCTTGCTTCAATAAATGGAACTAAGTTTTAATTCATTTTAAGAGCTTTGCCAATTAGAAAGAACATGTAGTTGCATGTGAAAGATGCCAGAAATACCCAACTAGGTCAAACTATTTAAATATAAAAGACATGGTTTCTTACAGAGGAGATTTAGACCAACATCACTAGGATATGCATTCCTTTCTCTAGATTTGGGCAAGGATGATGGATAAGGATAAAGATATAACAGCATGATGAAGGCTACAACAGGCAAAGAACTGTATGTTATATGCATGAAATTAGAAGAACCAGTGATTTTTGCTTAAACCCACAGTGGTGGAAAATGAGGTGGAAGAGGTAGGTTCAGTCCAGGTTTTTAAGAAAGTGACTGAAGAATAAATATTCTTGTGTACTTTGTGCCAAATGCTCTACAAATGCCTTATGTGAATTATCTTACATAATACAATTCAGTTCATTCAACAAACGTTTATCAGCTGCTTAGTATATCCCAGGCCTATACTAGGTCCTGAATACAAAAAGATGAGTATGATTCGGCCTTTTTCTTGTAGTCAATTTGAGGAATTTTTAAAAATAGGAGACCAATATAATCAGAGCTGTGCTTGGGAAAGGGAGCTTTTTGAGGACCACGTAAAGAACTGAATAAAGTTGGGAGAGGCTAGTGGCATGACAGATAAAAGAGGAAGCAGAAGAAAAGGTAAAAAGGAGCCAAATAGACTTGTCAGTATGCCAGTCCCCATTAACGACTAATCACAGATTTCAGGGCCTCCAAGGGAAGTATTCCTGGAAAAGGTGTTTCAAGTTCTGAGCTCATTAACATAATGAGTTCAAGATGTTGGCGGCTCTGACTGAAAACAAAATATCTAGGAGATTGTTTCTACATAAACTACAAATTTATTTCTTTGTAGATTTTCCTTACTTCAAAACAGAATTTACATTATAAAAGAATTAACAAAAAAATAAAGTGAATATATAATAAAAACAAGAGGAAGGTTCAGCATATCCAATGCTTACTGTAATGTTTTATACAATTGCTACAGCTGGGACACAAATTTTATTTTGAGCAGGCAGAACAAAGGAGATATACAGGGACTAACAAAATTAAGAGTCTACTGTGAAAAACAAACCAGAAGCTTAGGAGAAGCATGGCTTTTTCTAGTTGAGACCCCTGTGAAGGTTCATCTTCAATCTTCAGTAATTTGGGTACTGAGATATTAAGTTGTGCAGCCTGAATACCAGTCATATAATAATCAAAGTTTAATATAGCACCGATCACAACATCCTTCACTGCCATCACACTTAATTGTGCTGTTGCAATGAAGTGACACCCAGCATTCTCAGAGAAGACAATTACACAAGGGCTCAAACAATACAAGTCTAGCAAGTAGCTCTTAAGTTGGCACCAAAGATAAATTTTGGAGTGACTGTATTCTAAGTTCTTTAGGCCATTTTCTATGACTAGTTTTTCTCACACACAAGTTTCTTATAATAATTGAATAGCAGAAAGTTCTGAGGCTAGGAAAACACTGCTGTGCTAAAATTCAGTATTATTTATTGAGTGCATGCCAATCAAATAGACAGAGGGTCCGACTGAAGTGTTCTGAAAATTACAAAACCAAACTAGGGCACATGCCTAACTAGAGGGCCACTCACCTGCCTCGTGTGGACAAATGAGTCCAAGGCCACAGCTCAGTGCCATAGAACATGGCTGCCATGGGGCTGACCTGGAGAATTTTGTCAGTTGTTGAGATTTGAATTTCCCATTTGGTTGAACTCTGTGGAATGCACCATGGGATATAGTGAGAACTGCATAGGTATGTGTGATGTTACTTCAAAGAAAAGAGGTAAATGTCAACATGTAGATAAGACAGTACAGAACAACAAAGGAAAACATTCTTAGGTACTCCAGATTTAGAGCGGCTTCTTGCAGAATGGATCTGGACTATCATATATGAAAAAATAAGCCAAAATTTTGCTTTATGACATCATTACCCTACAATGACCTTAATTTTCTTTAGTTTCTGATAGGTCAATTAAGTGATTGATTAGGTAGATCTGATAAACATACCCTAGATTTTGATAATTTAGGACTTTCAACTAAAGGTCTGACTTACCTAGGCTTTCTCGTCTAGAACCACAGCTTTACCCCACTTCTCTGTGGATGTTTTTTCTGCCTCCTTCATCTAACCAAGCCTGAACTTTTATTGGAAGGCTCCCTTTCTTCTAGAAGTGGCAACTCCTTCTTCTAATACCCAAGTACCAGAGGTGGGTGGGGAGAAGTATTCTCCAAGCATCCTTTGCAACTTCCAAAGGCCATTGCTAGTATGGTCTCATTTTTTTTGTTTTTTTTGTAAAAGACTTTATCCTATGTTATTGATCCATGCCATCCTTCACCCCTTCTCTTCACTGTCATCTCATCCAAGACAGTTTTCTGGGTCACAACACTTCTCCTCCATTACCTCCTAAAATCACTGTGCCTTGTATCAGAATCTATATGAATAAGTCAGTCAATATCTTAGCCTCAAAATTCTTTGACCTTTACCCCATCTCCACTAAGCTTTAGCAAACTAGTGGATTAACTCATGCAAGTGCCTTTATATAAATAAAAAATGAGAGAATGTTGTCAATTTCATATCATTTGACACAATCTGGACCTAGTAATAGTCTAAAACAATTCCACCTATGAAACCTTAACATCCAGTAACCTATTCTGGCCACAACCTCCTAATTCTGAATCACTCAGTTCCTAACCCACTGAACAGGTTTTGCAATTTCATGATGACCTCTCTTCACTTGATTGTCTCTTTTTATCCAGTCCATTATTTCCTCTATACAGCTCTATATGTCTTGGTGTATGACCTCAAGTCCCCTTTTAACAAATCCTTTAACTCCCTCATCTATTTTTTTTATACCTGTGCTCAAAATTCTAGCTTTGCATTAAGCATATTGTTTGTGTGCCTAAGGCATTCATGTATCCATTCAACAAATAATTTTTAAGTGTCCACATTGTGTCCCAAGCACTATAGTAGACGCCAAGGATATAATGAGTAAAAATAAGCCAGACACAGTTTGGGCTTTTATGGAGTTTATGGCCAATCCGGCATATAAACAAGCAAGCACAATTAACAACACATAATATATAGGTGCTATTTTAGGGAAAACATCTATTTTAAGAGCCCATGGTTTGGTAGCTAATCTATATCAAAAGAAGTGATGCTTCCACTTTTGTGGTGCTTGGCTATAAGTATAAAATAAGGAGGGCACGTCTCACCCCAAAGACAGAGGACAGGGCCAGCTACAAAATTTGGAGAACCAAGTGCAACATGAAAATAAAGGACCCCTTGTTCAAACAGCAGTAAAAAATAATGTTATTAAATCTATAAAATATATGTGTTTAGTATAAAATTTTAAGGGATAGAAAAGGAGCAAAATAACCCTAATCAAAACTCCATTTCTCTAAACAATACTACATCTTACATGTTTGGGCAAAATCTACTGCCAAGTGCAATCTGGAGCGTCTCTAGGGATCTAATTCTTTTCATTCACTTGAGGATAATCTGATGATATCAATACCAGCAAAAGAATAAGGGAGAGAGAGTGTGCATATAAGCACTACTACCTGACATATGGCTTCAATGAATTATACCTGCCCCACATAACTCTATATGGTTTCAGACTTCCAAGCATGTTTGTTAAAGTGATTCATTAAGACAAAGAAAGAGAAGACAAATCAACAAAACAATGTTCAAGGAGGCTTACAGTAAAATTTCACAGAAAGAGTCAAAGATGGCAATCCAGGTAAGAATCAAATAATGAGGACAGAAAATTACTGAATTAGAAAGCCTAAGCAAAGCACAGTTATTGTAATGGAGAAAAATCTATTTAGCCCAATTCCTGACACCCAATGCAAAAAGAGAAACATGTTAAATGGTCTTCTAGCCTATTTGAACTGTCACTACAGGTAAATCTTTTCCTAAATTTCAAAAGTAATTCCAAATCCATTAGGAAAAAAACAAAAGCAAGTGATGAGCTACAGAATGGACAGCACAACACAAACTGCAGAGGGCACAGCAAGTTCTTGCACGATCCAGGCAGGCACAGGACCACAGCTAACCCTACTCCTGGGGTGTTGCTGCAGGACACAGGGCAGCACATTAGGATTCAGATGGCCCATCTATGCAGAGCAAGGCTTTAGTATCTGGGGGTTGGAAAGCAGAATACTACCACCCCACCAACTGTGTGTGTGAGGGAGAAGTGTAGGGGGAGGGAGCAGTGAGTAGGGTTTCAGGGCCTTGACCAAGAAGAGAACGGTGTTACACTATTACTATCATCATTGGTCATATTATTTGGTACTGGTAGTAGCCACCATTTACTGGGTTTTCACTAAGTGCCAAACATGGAGTGTTTCACATACTCATATCCAGGCTTTCCCCTAATATTTGAAGGGCCTGAGACAAAAGTACAAATGGAGAGCACATATCATGTATCTAAATACACAAACACTATAAATCAGGCTAACAAGCTGTTAAAAGCTGTATATGTCTTATCTTGACAAACAGACCTTCATAGTGTCTAGGAAGGCCAGGTTCAAATTTAAACTTCCTGGCCTCTTGTCAGTGTCATGCTGGAACATGGCAGCTCAGGAACAGATGGACCATGGAGCACCCTCTTTCCATCCTACCCTCTCCACCTTGTCCTTACCTCGAGGGTCCTCATGCTCGTGGTGTGCCCTCTGCAGCCCATACACACATCAACAGCTGCCTTTGTCCATCACTCCAGCCTTGAAGTGCACACACCTTTAATACAATCTGCCCTGGAGAGAACTGACCCTGGCACCCGATCAGTTCTGGGCCACGCAGACCGTAGAAGGAGTGTCAGTTACATAGGAAGAGGGCAGAGCTACTTACAACAATTTGGGGAATCCAGTGCAACATAAATATGTAGGATCCCTTGTTCAAGCAGCAGTAAAAAAAAATAAAGCTATTAAAGCTAAATACATATATTTAATATAAAAAATAAAAATACTATTGAAGCTACTAAAATAAATATATGTGTGTGTATATATATAATAATATAGAAATATATATATATATATATAGAATATAGAAAGCTTTTCCCTTTGTTTTTCTCATCTGTCATGGTGTTTTTGTTATTTAAAGTTTTTCTAAATAAAGAAAAATTACAAATTTAAAAGACTTACAAATTTTACCATTTATCTTTATATTATACAATGCCAGTTTCAAATGCAAATATGAGCATTTAACTTGTGGAATACACAATTTGTATTTTGTAGCTTATACATACATGCACATGTATTCCATTTTTGCCAGAATAGTCAAAACACCAGACAAAACTGAGTCAAGTGTCCTTACTTCACATCTTGCTATATGGTCGCTACCTGTGGCTCATTGGTAAATGACAAAAGTCTGGAAGGGAGAGGAGCTATGGTTGCCCTGTTCTTCCCTTTCCTTCTGTCATCATTTTCAACATAAGTAGTTGATTAACAAAGGGAAATAACATGAACAGGAAAGGCTACGATTAAGTTTTGGGTCATCTGTGTTTCTTAGAATGTCACTGCCATCTTTCTGAGTTCAAAGCTCTGGGTCTAAGAGCACAGCTTCTCAGGGCTGTCAGGGCACCACCGACTCCCTTGCAGATGTAACATGTTTACCGTGTACTCACTTTGAGTCTCACCGAAGTCCAACGCATAGTGGTCCACCCAAATTCTGTGTTTATGGGATATCCTGAATGCTATTATGCAAATCGGGTGGCTAGAAAGGGTGGACACATGTATTGTATGTATTTCTTCTACTTAAAGACATGATCCATTGTCCCATCAGGCTTCACTTACAAAACATAAGCTCCAAATCAAAATTGTTTCAGATTTCAAAACAACTACAGCAAAGCATTAAACCAAGCACAGGACCTTTCTGAGTTCAGGGTCATATGCGACTACCCAGGTCACGCCTGTGAAGGCAGCCCTGGGAGAAGCTCAGCCAGCAAAGGGCCAGACCACAGCCTTCTAAAGTAAAGGAATGTCATATCAAAAGCCTGCATCAATGGGCAGCTACTGCTCAGTTAAGTAATCTGCCTGCAGTTTCAACTGGTAAGTGACAAGTAGTAAGTAAACCAGTGAGTTGAAATCTGGAGACCAACCTCTTCAATCAGTTTACCAACTCCCTCTTGAAACAGAAGCATGAACTGGGCCAACACTGCACAAACCTCAGATTGTCAGGTGTTCTTTTCCCCATAGCCAAGAGGCTCTTGCAGGTTGATTCATTCGCAGGCTGGCTCCAGAAACATAGTTGCAATTGTAGTAATGTTTCTCATAAAACATTAGCTTGATGAAGAGAAAGGAAACAAGGAAATTTCCTTAGTAATAATAATTAGTATAAGTGGAATAACAAGAATACTTGTTATTACTTAGTAGTAATATTAAGAAAAGCTAATACTTGGCACTTGGTATGCCAGGTACTGCTGTAAGAGCTTCTACTATACCCTATTATCTCATTCTTTTTTCACAAAAACTCTATGAGGTTGGTAATATTATTATCCACATCTTACAAATAAGGAAATTGAGGCAAAGAGTGGTCCAACAAACTGAGTAAGGTCACCCACTAGTTAGTGACAAAGTCAGCATTTGGAACCCAGGTAGTTCTGCTACTTTGAACCACCTTTCTCTGTACATAGGCCTATCTCTATATTAGTGAGGTCTACTTGCAGGCAGGTAGAACTGAAGAAACTGATCCAGACAAGATGATCAGTAAATATTTCTAGAATAATAGTATGGGGAATTTTAATAGCATTTTACTTTATCTGACATAACTAACAAAAACCTCACATTAGTCAGTTTTCCTTGCATTTTACTTTTCAGAAAAGAATTTTTAAATGCTCCCATTATAGACCTAATTTTTTATCATGTAGCTAAGTTTCCCTATGCAGGAAATATTTTACATTTAATTCAATGTCCTGTGTTTCTTCCTTATCTACACTTACAGTAAACCCATGAACCAGTAAACTAGGGGAAAACCCTGCTGACTCACAGAAGAATTGTTGCAAAAGAGTGTTCTCAACATAGCTATTAACTCCAGAATTGAGTGTCAATCAAATTTGCTTATTTAACGTATAGAGTTCATTGCCTAACTTGCCTGTTTGTTTGTGTTTTAGTGCAGGATAGTATGTGGATCAAATTTGCTAATATAACATAACTTGTTTGTCTAGCAGTTTGTACTGTTGTTTGGTTTTGTTAGTGGATGGGATTGGATCTATATGGAAAGTCATATATCAAATATGCAAACCTGCTAATGAATCAGTGATCCTGAGTAAAAAGCAGTGACAGAGGTAACCAAGAATAGCAAATGGAATATCCTAAGCACTAGGATTAATTGGTTCAATCAATTTCTTCATCTGAGAATGAGGGTATTTTCTAGCCCAAATTTTTTATGTGCAAACCCATTGACTGGTAACAACAAAATCCATGTTAACAAAATTAAAAATGTATAGAGAGCACTATTTTTACTTTTCAAGCTAACAAAGATATCTTTAAATGTTAATACTTGTAAAGTGAAATGAGGAGTATATTCTCAAATACTATTGCATGAATTATAAACGGACATTTTATTTCTAGAAAGCAACTGGCAATATCAAGGCTCATAAAAATCTTCACCCCTTGACACATAAGTTAATGTCCAGACATCCATCATGAGGAAATAACTAAAATTATGTTCATAACAGCATTATCTGAAAGATAACCAAAGTGGGAACAATTTCATTATCTAACAATAATAGTCAATTATGATGTATTCATGTGATGAAATTCTACTCATCACTTAAAATGGGATTTATGAAATATGTTATTGATATAAGAAAATTCTTTAAAAATATATATACTCATTAGTTATGGAACATTTGGCAAGTTACTTATCTCTTTGTACCATAGCTTCTTTATCTGTAATGTGGAAATAATAACAGTCTTGCAGCATAGGACTGAGGTGAATATTAACTGATTGAATATAAGCAGAATGGCTAGAACAGGGCCTGGCACAGAGGAATTACTAAGTCAGTATTTATTATCTCATCACCTCCATCATCATCTTTCTTCTCATTCCAAAACAGTCATTCTGTAGAATGTTTATATGTCCAGTTTTTAATGTTTACAAAACTGAATATACAATATGTTCTTAATTGCTTAAGAAAAAATGTGTCTATAAGATAATGGGTAATTAACATTTCCTTCTTCAAACCTTGTAATATTTCCCTTTTTTTTTAGAATAAACATATTATTTGTCATCAGAACAAAGACTGTACATTTAAAAGAGAAACAATTTACACAGACAAAAGTGAAAACATGTTAAGAAACAAAAAACATAAGAGTGATGCCAGAAATTCAACATGGCAACAAGGAATGGATATTGGGATGGCAGAAAAGAGCCAGAAATGAGGAAAATGGATAATATTCACCTCTGCAGCATACGGACAACATTCATTGGTGCCTTCAGGGGCCACTGTCCCAAGCTAAAGGCCCACGAAACACCACACACCTCTACAGAGATTAGCAGATTACCAAGAACACTGTATTGGTCTCCAGGGGAGACCCCAAAAGTTGATTTAGAGAATGATGATCCCAAGTTTGCACCTAAACTAATTTGAACAGTAAATAAAAGATGCCACAGAGGGGAAAAACCAAGACACACTCAAAGAAGAAGCCAAGTAAATGATAGCATGTGGATCAAATCTGCTAATATAGCATAACCTGTTTGTCTAGCAGTTTGTATTGTTGTATTTCACTCCCTTGCTCCATAACTAATAACCATATGAACTTTTTTGACATAACTAAAATATTGAAAATCTGGCACTCTCTCTCTGTGAAAATATTTGTGTGCCTCAATAACAATTTCTCCTTTTGTCTAAATATTGGGAGTATGTGGTCTTGGTGCCTACCAGAGGGCATCCATAAGGATTCTTGGCACCTGCACTCACTCAGGTCCCATTACATTACCCAAGTTATCTTCAATAAATCCTACTCAATATACTCCCTTTTAGAAAGACAGGCATGAAATCAGTTAAAATTAAGTTTGCTTAGTGAGTTAGATGTCAGTTAAGTGAAAAGTTCAGTCATGTTATTTATTCCTGATTGATTACAGATAATCAAAGCTAACTGATACAGTAGAAATACTAATGAGAAATATCAGACTGGCTAAGACTCATTCTCCCAGAACAGCCTAATGCATGTGCCCACCTGAGACCATTCCAGACTTCAGGAAATCATTCCCCAGATAGTTTCAGAACCTGATCTGGATTGAAAAATTTAGCAACAAAACAATACTGCACTGGCTCCTGGATAATCTGAAGTTGGGCTGGTTCTGAGCTTTCTGTGAGTTACTTTCTGAAGTATAAACAATTAGCTGCCTTCCAGTAAATCTTTGGACCAAATGGAAAGGACTCTTGGCTACTCTAATTTCATGAAAATCCAAATGGATAGTTGCTGCTTTGGTAACAGTGCCTCATGTTCAGAAGATAAAAGAGAAATGCTTCAACATAGACACAAAAAGCCATATTCCTTAAAATTACTGTATCACTAGAATAACCCCAGTCAATGAGATTGCAGGTCATATAATAATTCAACCAACTCAACGTTATTTATTTCTTCAGTCTGTCTATGGTAACATGGTTCCTTCACTACATACTATGAAGTGTCCTGTAAATCACTGATTCAATGGCGCACAATAATAAGAAGGGTATCAGTTAGTTGGACGTATACAATAGAATGGGCTGTCTTTCCATAGGTTTTAACCATGTCTACCTAACGTGGTACAGAGTATTTGGTAATTGTATGAGCAACTGGATAGGGCAGAAAATCTGGGGAAGGCTATAAAATTACTTATTTCCCACAGTGCAGAAGCCTATTATGTTATCTAGAAAACTCAATTCTCCATTTTTATTTACATATAAATGAATCTCCCACTCTTATAAAAGATGTTAAATAAAGTTACTTTAATAAATATGATTTTTAAATCAGGCGACCGAACATCTTGGGGTAGCTGGTTTGAGAGTCTAACAAGACTCTAAATCAGAATCCTGAAAGTGGCTTTGGACACTTTACATTCTTACTCCTTTTCTGTGTTAAAAGAAAAAATTACCTTCTGAAATGGTTAAAAATCAAGTAAAAAAGCAGGTATAATAGAAAAAAAACTCTCATATTTTGACTTAATTCATTGACAGTGACATAAATCTCTGTAAGAAGTCAATGTTCCTTTGGAATTGTCCTTAAATCACTTGAGAATCTGCAATTGTCCCTTTTTTAACTAGTAATCAAGACACAATCTGATTTTTTTTAAAGTCCTTAAATGCAGAGAAGATAGAAAAAAGCTGATGTGTGGAAATGTTTCTTTCTTAACTCAACCAAAGAACAAATTCTTTGCTCCTAAAGCATTTTCTAGACCTCATCTGAAATGCACTAGAAGAAATTTGAGCTGAATAAATAACTCATTATAACCTTTGTACACATAATTTCCTAAATTTTTGTTTCTTACCTATTGGTCTGAGTCTAGCACCATCTAGCACCTGGAACAGAATTGTAGACTTGCCTTCAGTTTATCCATTGAGTACAGTTTGTACTGTATGAGAGGTACCATGCTGGAGGCTGGGACCACATGGTCTCTGCTCCTCCAGTGGCTTACAGTTTAGTCAAGAAGACAAAGCAATTTAATGTGATGAGATATGATATAATATAATTAGAGGAGTATGAAGGAGAAAGAAAGTATCATATGAGAGGTGGCACCTCATCTAAGTTGTGAAGGACAAATAGAAAGGGAAGAAGGAAATGCCAATCAGAAAGAGCGAAATAGGGAAAGGTACAGAAACAAGAGATGGAATGGTCCATTTGGAAAAGTGTAAACATTTCTGTGTGCCCAAAGCAGGAAGAGGAGAGGGCAGTAGGCTGAGGAGTAGGGAGGCAATGAGGAAGTAGCTAAGTTACAAATCAAGGAAGGCCTTGAATAAAATGCCAAAGACCTTGGGCTTTATCCTGTAGGCAATGGGGGAATGATAGTAAAAATACTGAAGGAGGAAAAGATCATAATTTATTTAAAAAGACTGTGCTGCAGAATATATTGGGAGAAATCAGGAAAGAGACAAGGAGTTCTGTTAAGACAATCTTTGAACTAGTGAACTATTGTGCAAAGTTATAATAAAGCAAAATAAAATATTTCAGAGTCAACTGATCTTGTCTTTTTCATTTACCTGCTAAAAGTATAACACATTTATGTTTTCTTTTACACATAGGTAATTTTGGAACTGTTATAATACTATCATTTTAAGTGTGTCTCTATTAATAGCATATTATTGCATCTTTTCAAAATCTGAGAGTCCCATCTTATTATAAAAGAATTTAACAAATTCATGTAGGTTTATTTGTTAGAACTTGTTTCTGCTATCTTCATTCATATTCTCCATTTCACTTATTTCCTTTTTGTTTCTTCTGTTCACCTCCTTTCCTAATTTCCATTAGATAGACTGTATTTTACTCTGCTTGTTTGAAAATCACACATGATTTCAGTCTTCTGGTAGTTATGTCAACTTATTAAAATCCACTCTTATATTTATTATTCATGTATTTATTTCCTATAGTAATAGAATTCAAGAGCTTATCAATATCTACAGTATCCTTATCCCCTTCACCTGCAAAAGAAATGCTTTCGCAGGTTCTTTTCTTCTTCCACTGAAGTCTACCACCAACCTCCCTCAAGTTGGCATTTTCATTGCTTATTTAGACAAGAAATTCTACTAAATTATTTATTAACATTTAGTTCCCATATCTTATTGATTCTTCTTTGGTTATTTTGCATTTTTTGCCAGAGAATTTTCTCCAAGAGTGTTTATTTAGAGTATATTTTAGGTGATCTGAAACCTAGTATTTTTGACATTATTTTTACTTCACTCTGATATATAAGTGACAATTTTAAGATATTAGGTTTAATTTTTTTTCTTTCAATATTTTGAAGATAGTATTTCATTGCTTCTTGTACCTAGAGTCACTGTTGAGAAGGCTGAGCTAGATGTGTAGTCGGTCATCATCAGGGTGCAGAGGATAACTGAAGCCATGTGTGGGAGTGAGATGACTAACTGGAATAGAGAAAAGACGAGGAAAAGAGAGCCAAGAATGAAGTCTTGAGAAGTCAACACTTAAGGGGGTATGAAGAAAGAGGCATTATGAACTAGATTGAGAATCAAAAGACAGAGATTTGCAATTATACTTAGGAGTGGATCATGGAAGCAGTTTCAGAAAAGAGGGAATGATCAACATCAATTATTATAGAGAGGTCAAGCAAAACTGAGTACTCCAAACTGTTCATTGAATGAAACAATATATCCAATTAATATTTTCCTTTTTAAAATGAGAATGTTTTGGAGGCAGAGCCAAGATGGCGGCATGAGTAGGACAGTGGGAATCTCCTCCCAAAAACATATATATTTTTGAAAATACAACAAATACAACTAATCCTAAAAGAGAGACAAGAAGACACAGGCCAACAGCCAGGCTACATCCACACCTGCGAGAACACAGTGCCTGGGGAAAGGGTTAAGATACAAGCCACAGACCTGCAGGACCTGAGTGCCCCTCCCCCCAGCTCCCGGCAGGAGGAGAGGAGTTGGAGTGGGGAGGGAGAGGGAGCCCAGGACTGCTAAACACCCAGCCCTAGCCGTCCACATCAGAGCGCAGACACATAGTGCATGCGTGGGGTGCTGGATACTAAGGAAACAGGACAGTAAGACCTCTGAGCGGGTCCCAAAGCCGGCACCCCTGTGACAAAGAAAAGTGAGTGCTTTTTGAAAGTCTTAAAGGGACAGGTACCCCACAGCTGGAAGGAAGCATCCGGGTCACAGTCCAGCAGCTGGAAATTTCAGGGAACTCTGGGCACACTAACCCCCTGGGCAACAGCTCAGAGACCCCTCACAGAGGTAAACAGCCAAACAGCCTCCATCCATTACCCCTCTGGGGCCCGCTTTAGCAGAGCAGCAGCATGAGGCTGGCCACACCCACAGCAAGGGAGCTTCCTCCATACTGGCCAGGCAAGATACAGAGACCCAGTCTACACGCAATTGCCCAACACAAACCACTAGGGGTCACAGTTGTCACAGTAAAGAAAGGCCAGGAGCCAAGTGGAAAGAGGTTTGACTCTCCCAGCTGGTAGATGCCTCAATAGCACTCCACTGCACCTATCAACATGAAAAGGCAAAAAAATTTGATCCAGACAAGACTAACCCAGACAGCTTTGACATCTACATCTTCCCCTGAGAAGGAACCTGGGGAGATAGATTTAACCAGTCTTCCTGAAAAAGAATTCAAAACAAAAGTCATAACCATGCTGATGTACTTGAAGAGAAATATGCAAGAAGTAAGGAGGGAGAATACAGAAATAAAACAAGCTCTGGAAGGACTTCAAAACAGAATGGACGAGATGAAAGAGACCATTAATGGACTAGAAAACAGAGAACAGGAACGCAGAGAAGCTGATGCAGAGAGAAATAAAAGGATCTCCAGGAATGAAAGAATTTTAAGAGAACTGTGTGACCAATCGAAATGGAACAATATCTGCATTATAGGGGTACCAGTAGAAGAAGAGAGAGAAAAAGGGATAGAAAGTGTCTTTGAAGAAATAATTGCTGAAAACTTCCCCAAACTAGGGGAGGACATGGCCTCTCAGACCACAGAAGTACACAGAACTCCCATGACAAGGGATCCAAGGAGGGCAACACCAAGACACATAATAATTAAAATGGCAAAGATCAAAGACAAGGACAAGGTACTAAAGGCAGCCAGAGAGAAAAAAAAGGTCACCTACAAAGGAAAACCCATCAGGCTATCATCAGACTTCTCAACAGAAATCCTACAGGCCAGAAGAGAATGGCATGTTATACTTAATGCAATGAAACAGAAGGGCCTTGAACCAAGAATACTGTATCCAGCATGATTATCATTTAAATATGAAGGAGGGATTAAACAGTTCCCAGACAAGCAAAAGTTGAGGGAATTTGCCTCCCACAAACCACCTCTACAGGGCGTCTTACAGGGACTGCTCTAGATGGGAGCACTCCTAAAAAGAGCACAGAACAAAACACCCAACATATGAAGAAAGGAGGAGAAGGAATAAGAAGGGAGAGAAATAAAGAATCATCAGACCGTGTTTATAATAGCTCATTAATAAGCAAGTTAAGTTAGACAGTAAGATAGTAAAGAAGATAACCATGTACCTTTGGTAACCACAAACTTAAAGCCTACAATGGCAATAAGTACATACCTTTCAATAATCACCCTAAATGTAAATGGATTGAATGCACCAATCAAAAGACACAGAGTAAGAGAATGGATAAAAAAGCAAGACCCATCCATATGCTGCTTATAAGAGACTCACCTCAAACCCAAAGACATGCACAGACTTAAAGTCAAGGGATGGAAAAAGATATTTCATGCAAACAACAGAGAGAAAAAGCAGGTGTTGCAATACTAGTATCAGACAAAATAGACTTCAAAATAAAGAAAGTAACAAAAGACAAAGAAGGACATTACATAATGATAAAGGGCTCAGTCCAACAAGAGGATATAACCATTATAAATATATATGCACCCAATACAGGAGCACCAACATATGTGCAACAAATACTAACAGAATTAAAGGAGGAAATAGAATGCAATGCATTCATTCTGGGAGACTTCAACACACTACTCACTCCAAAGGACAGATCCACCAGACAGAAAGTAAGTTAAGGACACAGAGGCACTGAACAACACACTAGAACAGATGGAACTAATAGACATCTACAGAACTCTACATCCAAAAGCAACAGGATACACATTCTTCTCAAGTGCACATGGAACATTCTCCAGAATAGACCACATACCAGGCCGCAAAAGAGTCTCAGTAAATTCCAAAAGATTGAAGTCCTACCAACCAACTTTTCAGACCACAAAGGCATAAAACTAGAAATAAATTGTACAAAGAAAGCAAAAAGGCTCACAAACACATGGAGGCTTAACAACATGCTCCTAAATAATCAATGGATCAATGACCAAATCAAAATGGAGATCCAGCAATATATGGAAACAAACGACAACAACACAAAGCCCCAACTACTGTGGGATACAGCAAAAGCAGTCTTAAGAGGAAAGTATATAGCAATCCAGGCATATTTAAAGAAGGAAAAACAATCCCAAATGAATGGTCTAATGTCACAATTATTGAAATTGGAAAAAGAAGAACAAATGAGGCCTAAAGTCAGCAGAAGGAGGGACATAATAAAGATCTGAGAAGAAATAAATAAAATTGAGAAGAATAAAACAATAGCAAAAATCAATGAAACCAAGAGCTGTTTCTTCGAGAAAATAAACAAAATAGATAAGCCTCTAGCCAGACTTATTAAGAGGAAAAGAGAGTCAACACAAATCAACAGAATCAGAAACGAGAAAGGAAAAATCACGACAGACCCCACAGAAATACAAAGAATTATTAGAGAGTACTATAAAATGAGAATGTTTTGTATCAACTTTCAAATGCTGGTGAGAGGGAGTAGAGAGGAATAGGAAGCCAACAGAAAGGGAGATAAAAAAAAAGAGAGAGGCAGCAAATGATGCATTATTAATGTACTGGAGGAAACTGGAGGATATAGAGCACAAGCACATGGAAATTAATTTTTAAAAAGGTAATTACTAGTGTTCTCTGAGGCTTAAGGAAAAGGACAATCCAGATAAGGATATATTTGTACATGTGAAGGCAAGCATTTGGGGTAGGTCATGTCTAGTAGCTTCTATTCTCTTTGTGAAGTAGGAATCAAGGACTTCTGTGGGTGGATAGGGAGTTAGGTGAGTTAATAGAGGACCAGTATTATTGGATATTCCCTTAGATTAGACCAAAGAACAAAACCATCTTCCTAGAGCAAACAATGGGTTCTTAAACATGCAGTTGAAGAATTACCAAGCTCAATAAATATTTGTTAAATGAAACCATGGAATCTGTCCCCAGAGTATCAGTTGTAATGAATCAATCCCAGAGCTGACAAAAAGGACCCAGGAACAACTTTACTGTATGAGGTTGAGCCATGAGAAGACAATATTCAACCGTTAAACAAGATTATACCCTTAAACAAACACTCCACCTTATAAGGAAAAAGTATCTAAAACTATATCCTCATTGTTACTGGAATAACAAACTTTGGTTTAACATTTCCTTTTAATTAATCTCCTAACTAGCCTTCAGCCTCTTTTTAGGTTGATTCAAATTTTATATGAATTTTCTTCTGCCTAGTATATTCCTCCAATCCCAATTCCTTGTATAACCCTGTTTATACCTGCTGAGGACTTGAATTCTTCAAATTAATTTCAAAGACATCAAGGACAAAGTCATTCAAAAGCAGCTAAAAACTTATTTCATATTTGAGAAATGCAGCAGCCCATCCCTACCACTGCACCAGCCGAATGCTCTTCCTATACTCCTACGTAAACAGCAACACCGATCCACCCAGCTGCCTGTGTCCAAACACAGAAGTCATTTTTTCTTTGAAATTGCTGTTACCTCTACCTGTTTGTTTGTTTTTTATGGCTGACACCTTTTCACATCCCTGTTTAAATATCTCTTCAGCTAGGCATTCTCTGTCAACCTAGCCTTAAGTAGCAGCTGAGTCACCATCATGTCTCTCATTATAACTTCTTTGTATAACTTTTAACACTAGCTGATTTATTTTAATTTTCAATGGAATATTACAATATTTAATTGTTATCTTTCCCACTGGATTATAAATTCCATGAAAGCAGTAAACTATTGGTTTTATACACTTCATGAGCTAAAACTAGATCTGACACATAGTAAATTTTCAATAATTAACTATTGAACAAAGAAATAAGGGAAGAGTGTTATTTTACATATGTTCTTACACATGAGGACATAGAAGGCCAAGGTGGGCTATTTGAAGTTATTTATTCCACACTATACTGTTGACATTTTTTCCTACTCCTCTCTAGACATGCAAACCTTGGCTTTTGTCATTTGCTAGACGAATTTCCAGAAACAAATACACCAATGTGTATCAGAACCAGTATCAAGAAAACATTACCTGTATCCCAGAAGCCCCTTTCTGTTCTCTTCCGGTCATTATATCCCTGAAAGGTAAACATTACCTTGCCTTCTAACAGCATAAATTGTTTTTATCTGTTTATGTACCTTATGTAAGTGGATTCATCTAGTACATATTTTTTGTAACTGACTTCTGTTTCTTTGGCAGAAAGTGAGAAGATGATTCTAAAATTCATATGGACTTATATGGAAATTACAAGGAATTAGAATAATCAAAAAATTTTCTGAAAGAAAAGAACAGCCTTGAAGAACTTACACTATCTGATTTCAAGACTTACTTTGAAATTACAGTACACTGAAAACATGAGATACTGATGAAAGAAATTAAAGAAGACTCAAATAAATGGAAAGAAAATTCTGTGCTAATGGTTTTGAAGAATAAATATAATTAAAATGTCCATATTACCCAAAGCAATTCAATAGAATCCCTATTAAAATTCCAATGTCATTTTTCATAGAAATAGAAAAAAAAATACTAAAATTTATATGGAACACAAAGATCCAGAATAGACAACGCAATCTTGGGAAAGAAGAACAAGTCTGGAGACATCACTCTTCCTTCCTGATTTCAAACTATATCATAAAGCTATAGAAATCAAAACAGTATGCTATTAGCATAAACATACACACATAGATCAAAGAAAGATTAGATAGCACAGAAATAAACTTATGTATTTAATTTATAACAAAGGAAGCAAATATACAGTGGGGAAAGGATATTCTCTCCAATAAGTGGTGTTAGAACAACTGGACAGCCACATGCAAAAAAATGTAACTAGACCCCTATCTTATACCATACACAAAAATCAACTAAAAATGGATTAAAGACCTAAAACCATAAAACTAGAAGAAAATAGAAAGAGTAATTCCCTTGCTATTGGTCTTACCAGTGTTTTTCAGATTCGACAACAAAAGCAAAGGCAACAATTAAAAAGATTCTGCACAGCAACGGAAACTATCAATGAAATGAAAAGGCAACTTAGCACATGGGAAAAAATACTTGCAAATCATATATCTGACAAGCGGTTAAAAGCCAAAATATATAAAGAACTCACATAGTTCAATAGCAAATAAACAATCCAATTAAAATTATCCACAATGTGATACTACTATATAAACTTAATGGCTAACATTTTAAAAACCAGCAATATCAAAAGTAAACAAGGATATAGAAAAACTGAAATTCTCATACATGTTTGGTAGGAATGTAAATTAGTAAAAGTACTTTGGTAAACAGTTTGGCAGCTTCTTTTGAAATTATAAATGCACTTACTATTCTACCTTATAATTCTATTCGTAGAATTATGTGAGAAAAATAAAAACGTACTCCACTCAAAGAGTTTTAGACAAATGCCCACTGTAGCTTTAATCATAAACAAACAAACAAACAGAAACAAATAGAAAAAGAAGGAAAAAAATAACCAAAAATGTAGGGGGAAAAACAAATATTCATCAACTGATAAATAGACAAGCAAATTGTAGTGTATTCATAAAGTGGAGTAGCAGTCAACATGAAAAAGTAATGAGCTATTGATATGTACAACAACACGATGAATCTCAGAAACATTATACTGACTTAAAGGAGTCAGGCACCAAAGAACACATAATGTACAATTCCAGTTATATAAAATTCTAGTAAGTATAAACTAATCTATAGTGACAGTAATTAGATTAGTGGTTGCCTGGGGCTAGGGTTTAGAGAGGAGGACTGGCTAAAAAGATACAAGAACTATTTGGCATAATGAAAATGTTCTATATCTTGAATGTGGTTATAGTTATATGGGTCTATAAATTTTCAAAATTTACAGAGATGTATGTTTAAAATGGATACATTCTTGTATGTAAATTATACCTCAATAAAATTGATTTTCTAAAAAGATCATTTTGGCTACTATATGGAAATTGGATTTTGCTCAGACAAGGATGGGAGTAGGCACACTATTTAAGGGGTTATTGCAGAGATAACAGTAGCTTGGATTAGGGTATTAATCACAATGATAATGTGTATATGTCATTCATTATGTTCTAGGTACTTTATATTATTTGATTTATTTAATCCTCCCACTGTTCCTATGAAGTAAGTACTGTTATTATTCGAAAGTACGAAAAGCTTAAGTGACATGTGTAGTAAGTAGGAAAGTTGGTAGTCTGGCTTTAATCTATATACTTGACCATTGTGCTCTGCTGGATAAATTCAGAACAAATTTTGAAGATACAGTTGCCAGAAGTTACTGATATGTAGGTAAAATGTGCAAAACAAGCTAAAGAGAAAAATCAAAGAGATGCTGCCATAATGGGGTGAGGAAAACTGGAAAAGGATAATGTCTGGCGGTTGTTTAAGGAAAAGGCCTCCTTAAGCAACTAATACCAAAATCTGAGTTTTTTTGTGTTTTAAACAAAGGAGAGTTTTGTTTCCAGATGAAGCCTCTGAGGGAAACAAACTATCAATATCATTTTGGGTTTGTGGGAGCATGGATTTGGAGAAATGGTGAAATATCACAATTGGGAGGAGTATTTAATGATTGACTGACCTATGGCCATGTAATTGTAGTCACTGGAGTAAGGCTGTTATTGCTTGCCTGGCTTTTAGAGGTATGTGACCTAGTAGGAAGTAGGAAGCTGTCATTAATCCATTTGGATGAGTATAAAATCTTATGTTGTTAATTTTATCATGACCAAAGATCATTCCGTCCCTTCCTAAGGGAATAAGAATTTGTTATTGTCAAAAAAGAGAAAACTTTAAAACTGTTTAGGATGTCAGGTTTAAGATACTTATTACCCATCCCAATAAAGATGTCAAGAAGATATTAGATTTTATCAATCTGTAATTTCCAGTACATACACATCAAACCTGAGAGTCATCAGCCTATAAATGGCATTTACACCTATAAGACTTGATGATATCACCTTAAAACAAGAATATAGCTAAATAAAGCCTTGGTAGGGTGGAGGTCCTTAAGCTTTGGTGATCAGGCAGAGTAGGAAGAGACAACAGAGCTGTTTGAGAAGGACTGACCAGGAAATCTGAAAAAAATTCTAAATATTCCACAAGGTATATTTACAGAAAATATTCAAGTACTTAAAAGGGTAGGATTGGAGCAATTTTACTTGAAAACTCTGAGTATCCAATTGCAAATAAGTCATAAGTAAAGAAAACATGCTTATAAAATTGAAATTTAATGATATCAGTATTTAAATTTTAAGTGAAATGAGATTTACTAAAATTTAAAAATAAATGTTTTTAACCATCCACTGATTCAGAAAACATATCACAATCAAGTAAATGGCTACTCTATTAAATAAATATCAACTGGTATATTTTATATTTTGAATGGATCTTTTACCCTTGTAAAATTGTATATTTGTATATATGTAACACTTTTTTTTAATATCATGCATTGGTGATTTGGAAAATATTGGTTCTCTGAGTTATACAGATCTTCCAAATGTTGACACATTTCATTATACAATACCAAAACCTCAAATCAATACATACCACCAACAACCTCATCAGAGAAGTCTTCAAGTATTAGGAAGTGCTCAAACTTGCAATAACAGATAAAGTTTTCCAAAATTCTAACTTATAAAAGCTCCGATTTTATCACTGGCAACAAACACTGTTGGTTTTCTTCCTTTACATAACTTATTTGAGAACATATTTGCCAAATAGCTAAGTGTGAATAAATACAGTTTTTATGTACTTCTTTCAAGTTACAATGGTGTTAGTTCAGGTCTCACCTTTTGCCCAGATGATTTTCCTCAAGTACAAACACTGTACTTTGCTATAGAGCAGAAGTGCTTTTCATCACAAATAACAAAAAGGTGTGCATTCAAGTTTAGAAATTTAATAAAATTAATTTTTACTGCTTCATCAATTTCATTCTTAAGTGAAACAGGCATTATTTTATACTGCAAGGGCTTGGCAGTGAGGAATTCAATGACTAAGTACAATTTAATGTCACTGCTTGTATATGTGCTAAGGTCCAACAGCTTTATCCTCTGCCTCTCCTGTCTCATTATTAAATGCCAACTCATTAAAAAATACAAATAATTCTTAGCATTATCATCAAGATAGTTTTGACCTTTCAGAACCTCTGAAAGAGTCCTAGAGACTTTTAGGGGTCTACAAACCACACTTTGAGGGCCATGGGCTTAGATCAACCTGAATTAACCCTTGAGCTTAAGATAGGAGTAACCTTCATTTCAATCACATGAGCACTGAGGATATCAAATTAAGTTAAAGTTTTATTAGCAAGGTGTAAAGGGTAAGTAGATATTGAGGCAACTTATAATATATGCTACAGTAACATAGGAGGTAACAATGTTGGCTTGCAATAATGTTAAGTACAAAAATTACAATATTAAGTTGAATAATAATCAATCAGAGCATTCTCCAGATTAAGATAATACTCAATATTGTAGAAAGAACAACAGAAAATCAACCAAAATAATTCTAGAGTCCAGGATCCCAACTAAATCAGAATACTTGAGGAAGGTGGGGATCATAAGTTTATCAATATTATACACCCTTGCCTATCGGAGTGATGGACATATCACACAGGTCCATTAAGATTGTTGAATAAATATGGAAATATGTTGTAGATATTGCAGATTTTGTTCCAGACCCCTGAAATAAAGCAAATATCACAGAAAGCAAGCCAAGTGAATTCTTTGGCTTCCCAGTGCATATAAAAGTTATGTTTATACTACACTGTAGTCTATTAAGTATGCAACAGCACTATGTCTAAAACAGGAATCAATGTATATATCTTAATTAAAAACTGACTTTTGCTAAAAACTGACTTTGATACTAAAATTGCTAACCAAACTTTCTGTGAGCCATAATCACTGATCACAGATTACCCTAACAAATATAATCACAATGAAAAAGTTTGAAATACTGTGAGAATTACCAAAATTTAACAGAGACATGAAGCAAGCAAATGCTGTTGGAAAAATGGTGCCAATAGACTTGGCTCAACACAGAGATGCCACAAACCTTCAATTTGTGAAAACAGTATTTGCATGCAAAATGCAATAAAACAAAGCTTAATAAATGAGGTATGCCTATAAATGAATAAATGGATGAACAAGCAGATTAATAAATTAAAAGAGTGATGAGAATATTCACAAGCGAATAGCATAAATATTTGTGGCAATAGAATGATATTCCAAAAGTGATGGTATAAAGAAGAAGTGGATAGGAAAAGGGATTCAAGATGGCGGCATGAGAAATGAGACAGTAACTTCCTCCCAAAACCACGTATAATATGAAAATATAGCAAATACAACTAATCTTGACAGAGCAACAGGAAAGAGTATGACAGACTGCATACCATCTGGGGAAAAGAGAAGATCTCATGGAAAAGGGTAAAGTAGCAAAGCCATGATCCGGCAGGACCCAAGCCCTTTCCCAACTCAGCTCAGTGGTGGGAGGAAGAGAAAGGAAGCAGGGAGGGGATAGAGGTCTAAGACTGCTGAACACCCAGCCCTGTAGATCTGCTTTCGGAGCACAAACCTACATTACATCGTGCTTTGGAGATTAGTGGGGTTGGAAAACTAAAACAGGCAGAAAACTGAGAGAGACTGAGATTCCAGCCACTTGTGGAGAACAGTTACCCACAACTGGCTGCTCTGGGACAAAAGAAAGGCAGGCACTCTGAGAGACTTCCTAACAGAGAGAAAGCTGCTAAAGGGGAAAGGATTGCTGCCCAGGAGAAAGATCAGGGGGATAAAATTGTCCTGGAGAACTTATCCCAAAAGGTTGGAAACATTCAGGAGCTTCAGGCACTCCATCCCTCTGGCTGGCAAAGCACTCCTGAGGCCCTAGACTGCAATAAGCAGCCTGCCACTCCTTCCTCCCAACTGGAACCAGCTCCCAAACTTGCTACCCCCACCAGTGTGCCAGGCCAGCCGACAGTGGCCCCGCCTATGGCAGCTACAGGGGAATAAGAGAGATGCTGCTCCCTGCATGCTTGGCCCACTGGACCTGGCAGTGCAGGAAGGCACTGCAGCTGGGAAACAGGAAAGAGCCCTTTCCTCTCTGCAGGCACCAGCACCACTCACCTGTGACTCTCAACATCATTACAGGGGCCAAGCAGCTCCAGAAAGTAGAGCTTCTGGGCAAAAAGGGTGCTGCATACACAAAGTTACTATTCCATATTACATTACAAATATGAAATGTCAAAAGAACATGGTACAACCCAAAATCCCACAAACACCAGAAAGAGGGCTAAGTGAAAATGAAATCACCAATCATCCTGAGAAAGATTTCAAAATAAAAATCATAAACATGCTCACAAAGCTATAGAAAAAAGTCAAGACTGCAGGGAGGAATTCAAGAAAGAGCTAGAAGCTTTGAAAAATATAGTATTCAAAATGAAACATACAAAGGAGGGACTTAAAAGCAGATTACATGAGGTAGAGAAGATGGCAAATGAAATAGAAAATAGAGAAAAGGAATACAAAGAGCCTGACAAACAGAGAGAAAAAAGGATCTCTAGGAATGAAAGAATATTGAGAGAACTGTGTGAACAATTCAAACAGAACAATATTCATATTACAGGGATACCAGAAGAAGAAGAGAATGAAAAAGTGATAGAAAGTGTCTTTGAGAAGCTAATTGCTGAAAATTTCCCCAGTCGGAGAAGGAAATAGTCTCTCAGGCCACGAAGGTGCACAAATCTCCCAAAACAGTGGACCCAGGAAGACAACACCAAGACATACAATAATTAAAATGGCAAAGATCAAGGATAAGAACAGGATATTAAAAGCACCCAGACAGAGAGAGGGATTAAACATGGCTGTGTGAGAGCTGAGACAAAGGCTTCCTCCTAAAACATCATATAATACAAAAATATAATTAATATTACTAATCCTGAAAGAGCAACAGGAAAGAGGACTGTGTCAGACTGCATACACCTGGAGAAAAGAGCAGAACTTATGGAACAGGGGTGGTTCCATATATATATATATATATATATATTTATTTATATAACAAAGCTGTGGCCTGGCAGGACCCAAGTCCTTCCCCCACCCCAGCTGACCGGTGGGAGGAAGAGAAAGGGAGTGGGGAGGGAGTGGAGGCCTGGGACTGCTGAATACCTAACTTCAGAGATCTGCTCTGGAAGCACAAACCTACATTTCATGGTGCTTACATTATACTCTTATGATCAGAGGGTTGGAAAGCTAAAACAGGCAGAATTCCTGGAGAGACTGAGATTCCAGCCACTTACGGAAAGTAGGGATCCATATCCGGCTGCTCTTGGACAGTGACGACAGGCACAGCAGCTGGGAAGCAGGAAACAGCTCTTTCCTCCCCCCAGGCAACAATACCACTCCCCTGCAACCCCCAACATTGCTTCAGGGGCTGAGGAGCTCTAGAGAGTAGAGCTCCTGGGCACTAGGGGGCGTCATATACAAATATGAAATACTAAAGGAACCTGGTCCAGAGTAAAATTATTAATAGAACTCCTGAGAAAGATTTAAATGACATCAACCTCATGAATCTTCCTGAAAGGGAGTTCAAAATAAAAATCATTAATGTACTCATGGAGGTACAGGAAGATATTCAAGAACTCAGGAATGAATTCCAGTCAGAGTTCCAATCATTGAAAAGCACAATGGAGGGTACTAAAAGCAGATTAGATATGGTGGAGGAGACGATAAATGAAATAGAAACTAGAGAAGAGGAATACAAAGAAGCTGAGGCACAAAGAGAAAAAAGGATCTCTAAGAACAAAAGAATATTGAGAAAACTGTCTGACCAATCCAAACGGAACAATGTTTGCATTATAGCAGTACCAGAAGAAGAAGAGAGAGAAAAAGGGATAGAAAGTGTCTTTGAGGAGGTAACTGCTGAAAACTTCCCCAGTCTGGGGAAGGAGATAGTCTCTCAGGCCACGGAGATCCACAGATCTCCCAACACAAGGGACCCAAGGAAGTCAACACCAAGATATATAGTAATTAAAATGGCAAAGAACAAGGATAAGGACATACTATTGAAAGCAGCCAGAGAGAGAAATAAGATCACATACAAAGGAAAGCCCATCAGGCTATCATCAGACTTCTAAACAGAAAACTTACAGGCCAGAAGGCAATATCATGATGTATTAAATGCAATGAAGCAGAAGGGCCTTGAACCAAGAATACTTTATCTGCCAAGATTATCATTTAAATTTGAAGGGGGGAATCAAACAATTTCCAGATAAGCAAAAGTTGAGAGAATTTTCCTCCCACAAACCATCTCTATAGTGTATTTTGGAGGGACTGCTATAGATGGAAGTGTTCCTAAGGTTTAAGAGCTGTTACCAGAGATAATAAAATGACACTACAGAAAGTAGAATGGCTAATTACTAAGCAAATGCAAAATTAAATTAACTATCCCCAAAGTCAATCAAGGGATAGACAAACAGTATAGACTATGATACCTAATATATAAAGAATGGAGGAGGAAGAAAAAGGAAGAGAAAAACAAAAAAAGAACCTTTAGATTGCATTTGTAATAGCATATTAAGTGACTTAAGTTAGACTCTCAGATAGTATGGAAGTTAACCTTGAATATTTGGTAACCACGAATCTAAAGTCTGTGATGGCAATAAGTACATATCTATCAATAATCACCCTAAATGTAAATGGACTGAATGTACCAATCAAAAGACACAGAGTCACTGAATGGATAAAAAAACAAGACCCATCTATATGCTACCTAAAAGAGACTCACTTTAAACTCAAAGACATACACAGACTAAAAGTGAAGGGATGAAAAAGATATTTCATGCAACTAATAGGGAGGAAAAAGCAGGAGTTGCAGTACTTGTATCAGATAAAATAGACTACAAAAACAAAGAAAGTCACAAGAGACAAAGAAGGACATTACATAATGATAAAGGGATCAAATCAACAAGAAGATATAGCCATTATTAACTATTAATGTGCCCAACACAGGAACACCTACATATGTGAAACAAATACTAACAGAATTAAAAGGGGAAATAGAATGCAATGCATTAATTTTAGGAGACTTCAACACTCCATGCACTCTGAAGGACAGATCAACCAAACAGAAAATAAGTAAGGAGACAGATGCACTGAACAACACATTAGAACAGATGGACCTAACAGACATCTACAGAACTCTACACCCAAAAGCAGCAGAATACACATTCTTCTCAAGTGCACATGGAACATTTTTAAGAATAGATCATATACTAGGCCACAAAAAGAGCCTTGGTAAATTCAAAAAGATTGAAATTGTACCAACCAGCTTCTCAGACCACAAGGGTATGAAAGTAGAAATAAATTATGCAAAGTAAATGAAAAATACCACAAACACATGGGGGCTTCACAGCATGCTCCTAAATAACCAATGGATCAGTGAGCAAATTAAAACAGAGATCAAGCAATATATGGAGACAAATGACAACAATAATTCAACACTGCAAAATCTGTGGGACATAGTGAAGGCCGTGCTAAGAGGAAAGTATACTGCAATACAGGCCTACCTCAGGAAAGAAGAACAATCCCATATGAGCAGTCTAAACTCACAATTAACACAACTAGAAAAAGAATAACAAATGAGGCCCAAAGTCAGTAGAAGGAGGGACATAATAAAGATTAGACTGTAAATAAATAAAATCGAGAAGAATAAAACAATAGAAAGAATCAATGAAAGCAGAAGCTGGTCCTTAGAGAACATACACAAAATAGATAAACCCCTAGCCAGACTTATCAAGAAAAAAAGAGAGTCTATTCACATAAACAGAATCAGAAATAAGAAAGGAAAAATCACTATGGACACCACAGAAATACAAAGATATTAGAGAATACTATGAAAAATTATATGCTAACAAACTGGATAACTTAGAATAAATGGACAACTTTCTAGAAAAATACAACCATCCAAGGCTGACACAGAAAATTTGAACAGACCAATTACCAACAACAAAATTGAACTGGTAATCAAAAACCTACCTAAGAACAAAACTCCTGGACCAGATGGCTTCATCGCTGAATTTTATCAAACATTTAGTGAAGACCTAATACCCATCCTTCTTAAAGTTTTCCAAAGAGTAGAAGAAGAGGGAATACTTCCAAACTCATTCTATGAGGCCAGCATCACTCTAATGCCAAAACTAGGCAAAGACACCACAAAAAAGAAAATTACAGACCAATATCTCTGATGAACATAGATGCAAAAATAATCAACAAAATATTAGCAAACCGAATTCAAAAATACATTAAAAAGGTCATCCAACATGATCAAGTGGGATTCATCCTAGGGATGCAAGGATGGTACAACATTCGAAAATACATCAACATCATCCACCACATAACAAAAAGGACAAAAACCACATGATCATCTCCATAGATGCTGAAAAAGCATTTGACAAAATTCAACATCCATCCATGATAAAAACTCTCAACAAAATGGATATGGAGGGCAAGTACCTCAACATAATAAAGGCCATATATGAAAAACCTACAGCCAACACCATACCTAACAGCGAGAAGCTGAAAGCTTTTCCTTTAAGATCAGGAACAAGACAAGGATGCCCATTCTCCCTGCTTTTATTCAACAGAGTACTGTAGGTCCTAGCCACAGCAATCAGACAACACAAAGAAATAGAAGGCACCCAGATTGGTAATGAAGAGGATAAACTGTCACTGTTTGTAGATGACATGATATTGTACATAAAAAAAAACCCTAAAGAATTTACCCCAAAACTACTACAACTAATAGCTGAACTCAGCAAAGTTGCAGAATACAAAATTAATAGACAGAAATCTGTGGCATTCCTATGTACTAACAATGAACTAACAGAAAGAGAAATCAGGAAAACAATTCAATTCACAAATGCATCAAAAAGAATAAAATACCTAGGAATAAACCTAACCAAGGAGGTGAAAGACCTATACCCTGAAAACTACAAGACACTCATAAAAGAAATTAAAGAAGACCCAATAAATGGAAACACAAACCATGGTCATGGCTAGGAAGAATTAATATCCCACCTAAAGCAATCTACAAATTCAGTGTAATCCCTATGAAAATTCCAACAGCATTCTTCAACAAACTAGAACAAATAGTTCTAAAATTCATATGGTACCACAAAACACCCCAAATAGCCAAAGCCATTCTGAGAAGGAAGAATAAAGCTGGGGGGATTATGCTCACCAACTTCAAGTTCTACTACAAAGCCACAGTAATCAAGACAATTTGGTACTGGCACAAGAACAGACCCATAGATCAATGGAACAGAATATAGAGCCCAGATATAAACCCAAACATATGTGATCAATTAATATACGATAAAGGAGACATGGATATACAATGAGGAAATGACAGCCTCTTCAACATCTGGTGTTGGCAAAACTGGACAGCTACATGTAAGAGAATGAAACTGGATTACTGTTTAACCCTATACACAAAACTATATCAAAATGGATCAAAGACCTGAATGCAAGTCATGAAACTATAAACTCATAGAAGAAAACACAGGCAAAAATCTCTTGAATATAAATATGAGCAACTTTTTCCTGAACACATCTCCTCAGGCAATGAAACAAAAGCAGAAATGAACAAATGGGACTACATCAAACTAAAAAGCTTCTGTATAGCAAAGAAAAAGGACACCATCAGTAGAACAAAAAGGCATCATACAGTACGGGTAAATGAATTTGTAAATGACATATCCGACAAGGGGTTAACATCCAAAATATATAAAGAGCTCACACACCTCAACACACAGAAAGCAAATGACCCTATTAAAAAATAGGCAGAGGATATGAACAGACACTTCAATTCTACTGATTTATAGCAATCCATATTCTCTTGGATCTTCACTGTCTTAGATCAACTACTAGTCTATAACAGAAACAAAAAGAAACTACTCTCACAACAATTTTCAAGATTGATATTCACTGATTCACCCCTTTAAAAAGTGTTTATGTTGCATATTCTTTAAAAGCACAGATCACACTTTCAGGAAGGGGCAAATTTGAAGAATAATTTATTATATTATGCAAATTTGCCCCTTCCTGAAAGTGTGATCTAGGGTAAATTAGCTAATTTCTCCATACCTCACCCCGAAGAGATGATCTGCCCTTACAACCTTTTTTGATTCCCTCAATCATATATAATCTATTCCCCCAACTTTGGGCTCTCCAGCACTGTGTTTGTAACTATCTTACAGAATTTTTCCTACTCTACTTGAATTTTAATCTTTTTTATTCTAATCTAATTCATGCAATGAGTCTGCAAGTTATTTGGAGGTAGTGCTTGTGTGTTAGTCATTTCTGTACCCTTTAAAAAGCAGAACACTGTGTATGACACATAGAATCACTCATATTTTTTCATATGAATTAAAAGAGAAAGAAAAAGCAAGGAATAAACATTAATTGGGGACCTACTATGTACCAAGCACTTACAATAAATGCTTTCACACATATCATTTCATTTAACCTTCAAAGCTCCTTCCAGATACATAATACTGTCCACATTTTACAGTTAAGGAAATTCAAATTGAGAATGGTTAAACTCAGGACAAGGAAATCTCTTCTCTCCAAGGAGTTCATAAAATAGTAGGGGAAGTCTACTATGTATATTAATAACAACAAATGCAATAAGGTAGTATGGGATAAGTTCAAATAAGCTTGAAAGAAAGAAAGATAACTTCTAATGGGGATGATTTCAGCAGATTTTATGCATGAAACCACACCTAAACCTGGCTGGTAAAAAAATGATACTGTCAGTAGATGGAAGTAGTCACAGAGCATTCCAAAGACTTCATAGTTTTACTTTCAATAGACAGTCCTCCTCTAGTCCTTTTTGGGCAGACTCAGAGACTCCTCACTCCCCAGTTGAACACAGGAAGACTATATTTAGAGTTTTAACACAGAAACCAGTGAAAACATAGTAATATAATTGGCAAAAATTTATAGCATAATATAATATATAATGTTTAACAATAATGGGTAATAATTAGTGGGTGCTTATTGTGAAGTACTTTCTATACATACCTCATTTAAACATCCATAATTATCCCAATATCACAGAAAAGAAACTGAACCCGAAAAGTGTCACATAGCTTTTGCTAAGAATCCTATGACTATTAAGTAACCAAGACAAAGGTCAGATATAGATTCATCTAACTCCAAAGCCAGCTCATAATGCTATGCATACTACTGTTTCAAGCTAACAAACATTGCAGATTTTTGTACAGTCAAAAAAAGAAATCTTAATTGAAGCATATTGTTTTCAAATTACACAAGGATGTAAAGCTTTCAGTTCTGTTTGAAAACTAAAATACAAAAGCAATCATCCCAAAAGTTAACCAAAAAACTTATTTTAGTTGATCCACAGTAGTCCCTGACCACTGTGGTTATATCACTACCATCTAAAGGAAGAATATGAACCCTAATTCACCTCCACTCCCACTCCAGTTCCTTTATTTGGGTTGTTTTGTTTTACTTTTACAACAGAACTTTTTCATCTGCTCTTTCCTGGTGCTTTTCAAATTCATTTCCTCATGACCTTAATAGAGGACATTTCTGTAAACAGAAATAAGACTGGAAGATCTCTTTGATGATGGTTTTGATGACAGTGACTGGCCACCACAATGACGATGATGCACAAACAAGCTAGAAGAATTGCCCGGATCAATGAGTACTTAACACCTTAGCTGTCTTGGAAATACGATAAATGTATTCAGCATAACCACCATTGCTACTTAACAACTTAATCTTTAGAATGACTAAGATAAGGAAGTTAGTGAAGATATTTTATTAATGTATTATACTTATGCAAATATTTTGGTCTAGATTCAAATTCCTTAGCTGCAGATACATAAATACTCTCCTTACACTTCCAAAACATTTATTGTAACATGTGCAAAAATGGTGCTCAATCTGAAAGCTATTATGTTACTAGCTTTGCATCTCTTGCCTGGAGTGAAAAACTCACTGGTAAATTTGAGTAACAATGGATATGATGGCATTGTCATTGCAATTAACCCCAGTGTACCAGAAGATGAAAAACTCATTCAAAACATAAAGGTAAGAAAGAAAATTAAGTAGCAACTTATTTTTATTTCAATAAGTATTTTCTACTCATGTTGCCTAGGCACATATATACACTAAGAACTGTAACTTTCCCAAATTGCTTTGACAATATTCATCATTTATATAATATGTATCTCAACTGTCAGTATCTGCTTAGTTTAAGTATGATTTATCATATGTTAATAGTATTAGTCTTTAATGAATTATTAGAAGGCAAAACTCCTAATATTTTTTCAATTTATCAAGCTAACAGAAAGGCCCTTGAGCTCATGGAGAATTATTTTCAAATTTAATCTTTATAAAGTTTAAGTCACTAACCAACATTTAAGCCCTAGAGGCTTAGTATCTTATATATTTTTGCAATTGTTCATTTTTCTTTAATTCTGAAAAATTCAACTCTTATGTATCTGATCTTAAAGAAAATATTATGTATTTTTAAAGTTTGATTTTATTTTATTCCTAATTTTATTTGGGTCAGTATAATAAAAACATTTTATATATAGCACCTTAATATATACTATCTTCTTTGATTCCCTCAATATCCCTATGAGTTGTCAAGAATAGAGATTATTAACCTTTTGGTATAAATGGGAGAAATTAAGTGATTTGTACAGTCATATAAATGGCAAAACTGGAACTTGATGCAATGAGATATATTTTTATTTTCATTACTTCTTGGTAAGTGAACACACTCCAATGAGAAGATAACTCAAAATATATCTAGCAAAATTGTTTTTTTAATCATGAAGTATAAAACATTCCAAACTTTAAACTGTCATCTCAATTTTAAGTACCTCTGCTTAACTAAACAAGCAACTTGCCAATAGGCTTTTAGTCTTAATACTTTTATATTTCACTGTAAACCTCACTGCCCTCTCCAACCCATAATGTTAAATGCAGGTTTGGACACATAAAAATAGAGAGTTGTTTCTTGAACAAATGAAAATGAAGAGTTAACAGACTGGAGAGATGCAGTAAAATACAATCTATTCTTTCAACTAGTCTTTGCCAAAATATTTGGGGGACAGCAGCTTAAATTTGCTTTTTCTTGTTTGTATATACACTTTTATGCTCATTTCATTGTGAAAATTTTACCACAAGGTATTTTTAATGTTGTCAGGAAATGGTTACTGAAGCTTCTACTTACCTGTTTCATGCCACCAAACGAAGAGTTTATTTCAGGAATGTAAGCATTTTAATTCCAATGACTTGGATGTCAAAATCTGAGTACTTAATACCAAAACAAGAATCATATGACCAGGTAAGGTATTTATCTAACTCCTAAACTGCTTCTTCATCATGTGGTTTTTAAAAATAAATATTCAGAATTTTTTAGTAACTACTGATCACTACTTTAGTAATTAAATTAGTAATAATACTTGTCTCAAGTTAGATGAAAAAATGCTTTGTTTCTTTTGCTGTTGAGATATGTTTTGGTCTGTTTGTTCTCCTGCTGTTTAGGCAGATGTTATAGTTGCTAATCCTTACCTAAAATATGGAGATGATCCCTATACACTTCAATATGGACAATGTGGAGAAAAAGGACAATACATACATTTTACCCCAAACTTCTTGTTGGCTAATAATTTGCCTACCTACGGGGCCCGAGGTAAGGATACCTGTTTCATACTTCATTTTTTTTTTATCTCCAATGGAAACAAATATAACACTGTGATTAATGGTATTTTTAAAAATTTTTTAAAGAGAAAAATAAGTATTAATTAATACCTTTGTTTAGAAATATACTAGTTATGTTCAACCTAATTATATTCCTTCTTGTGTGTGTGTTTAATAAAAAATTGGTCATTTATTGATTCTAACCCGTTTCAACTTTTTTGGCCTAATGAAGATTTTCTTGACTCAGTTGACTGGTGATATAGGGCAGGAGGACTTAAAATATAAGGAAACTGTAAATTTATAAATCTATAATTTATAAGTGGCAATATTCTTTCATAGGCAGAGTATTTGCCCATGAGTGGGCCCATCTCCGGTGGGGAATATTTGATGAATATAATGTAGATCGACCATTCTATGTTTCCAGAAGGAACACTATTGAAGCAACAAGGTATCATTGTCTTGAACAAATCTGTTTTCACTTACAACTTTTTAATTTGTGATGTTAGACAAACAAAGGCCATCTCAGTGTTTGAATGCTTATATAGTTAACTTCAATATCCAGGCTGTCCCACTATGTATATGTCCAACCACTTCTGGGGATTCCACCTTGGAATCAAGATCAACCAGGAACAGGGAATCATTTCAATATTTGTGGGGATTGTACTAACATTTATTATTGTCAGAAGAGAAAGAAACAAGCTGTAGCCTAAATCTTAAGACTTGAGAACTGGAGTTCAAGCTCCTGACTAACCTTTTATTCTATTTGATTCATAACATTTTAAGGTGAACCTGTTTCACTGAAATCAATTATACTACTAGAGCTTCATGTTAAATATATTTTACATTTCATTTAATTTTAAGCTTGAAGAAAAAAAGTACTTTTCATCTGGATAAGTGAGTAAATTGATCTTTAAGAAATATATTTCTAGATGGATTTAGATAGGTACTGTTTATGAATAGATGAGATATTTAAAAATATCAAGTATATGTAGTATTTAAAGAGTATTAGAGAACAACAGAAATCAATATAATAAGAAATAAGTCTTTGGGATAAAAAACATATTAAAGAAAAGAGGTGGCAGAAAAATGCCTCTCCCTATCTCCTTTACAATGTTTGCTTTACCCCTACTGTCTAAAGTCTCTCCCATAGTCTGGGCTCTCCACCCAGGACCTTATTCCTCTCACCTCATCCCGCGCAATCTCTCCCAGCACCAACCATCTCCTTTATCCAAATAATGCTTGTTCATCCTTCAAGACTCAATTTAAATGTTTCTTCTCTAAGCCCTTTCTCTCCCTCCATTTGGGGTAAAATATCCTTGGGAGTGTTCCCAAAGCCATATGCTTGGGCTTCTCTTACACTGTACAGTAATTTGTCTGTATAATTTTATTTTCCTTACCAGACTTTATGATCCTTGAGGACAGATTTTTTATAAATTAATGAAAAATGAATGAGTTTCCTTATCAGCCATAAAAAGAGATAATATTAGTAAGAACAAGTATTAAAATAACACTGTGTGCCAGACACTTTAATTTTCAGGCTTATTCTAGAACTAACCTTGGAAGATATGACTCCTCATATCCTTTAATCCTTACAATGCAAATAAATGTATTAGTGGATTAATGGGAGTAGATCATGCAGATAAACAGGAACTCATTAGAATCTTTTACCCATACCACCCCCACTTCCCCAATTGCTTGCTGGGGACTTGACAATTATCTCACTTAAAATAAAGACTAAATGGTTTGAATGCACAAGCATTTTCAGAGGGTTTTTTTCCCCCATCAATCTAGCCTAATGGTTTTCAAAATATAAATTGCAAAATGCACAAACAGAAAACCACACATGATTTTATGTGTATGGTTTACATGCCCGTGTATATACATCTATATGGATAGAGATCAAGCAAGATACAGATATCAATATGCACATACACACCATACAGAGGAATTAAAGAGGGTTTTAATCATAATGTTGACTCCCCTGCCAGCTGTAAGCTGTATCTCTGTATCTCTTAACTCATTTAATCTTCACAACATCCCTGTGAATTAGGAATTTTTAGCTCAAAGTCACAAGAATAATGATCACATTAGTGAGCAATGACTGTAAATAAATCTGAACTGACATAACAGTTCTTGTTGAAATTGATAGTAAATAGAGGTAAGACATTGTGACTAGTTCTGTCAAAATGGAATGTTTGGTATATGATTGATAACAATTATCACTAAGGGGAAGATTTTAGGATGTTAATCTTTATTCATAATTTGTATTATCTTCATATATAAATGTAATATAATTCTTTCATCATAGATGTTCAACTCACATTACTGGTATTAATGTGGTTTTCAAGGAATGCCAAGGAGACAGCTGTATAACGAGGCCATGCAGACGTGACTCACAGACAGGACTATATGAAGCAAAATGTACATTCATTCCAGAAAAATCCCAGACTGCAAGGGAATCCATAATGTTCATGCAAAGTCTCAATTCTGTAAGTGCCCTTTTTTTTCTAGTCTCACAGAGGAACCCTTGGGAAAAATAATGACTTTTATTTTATAAAATATTATAATATTAAAAATTATAAAAATACTGATTTTCTACTATGAAATTACATATACTGATAGAAATTAGGGAAATTACTCAGACAAGTAATTATGACCATTGTCTTCAGCCTGTGTCAGGGTATGTTTGGAAATTTTTCCATCCTTTCTTATGAACCTTTTCTTCAGAAAAGTCCACAATCACCAATCCGACTAACTGAAAAATAATAAGACAATAATTCAAGTCCTAAAGCTAATGTTTGACCTGAAATACTTGTTTTAAATGTATAAATTTCAGTAGATAAGAACAGGTGCCTTAAAGTTTAATAGACTTGATGTCATGTTCAAAACCCAGTCTGCCATTTTGAAGTTGTGTCACTATGAGAAAACTGCTATATCTGAGATTTAGTTTTCTCATCTTTTAAATAGGAATTATAATATTCTCTTCACAGTGTCATTGTTAGGTTTACAAGAGCTAATATAAATAAACTATGATCACAGTGCTTAGAACAGGTGAATACAAAATAAATTTTTAATTTTTAATTTTTTAATTTATAAAAGATGTGACAATAGCCAATTGTCTCTTTCTCTGGACAAGTCCAGTCTTAATTAATGCAAATATAGTTACCTAATTAAAGTCTCTAAACATGTAAAAAATATTTTTAAATCTGAAACATATGAAAGTTATCAAAAACAGTAAAGTATACTACCTCTAGACAATCAATCCCATGACTTTCGTTAAACTTCGTTGGTTCCTACTTCATACCAGCACTTTATTAAACACTGGAAATACAGAAATAATTAAAGATAACTGTGCTTGAGGAACTTAGTTAAGTGAGAGTGGTAGAAATGTAAGAAAAATACACATGAATACAAAGTAGTAAAATATAAAACAAGTGCTGTGGGAATGAGCAAACATCTCCAACTGGAGGTCAGAAAAACATTTTTAAAGAGATGAGTTTTGAGCTAGGATTTGAAAAAAATGAGTATGAATTTGCCAAAGCAGGAAGGGGAAAGGTATTCTAGGAAAACAAACAAGCTTATGAAAACAAAGAGTGAAAAAACACAGGGATGTCACATATGATTATACAACTTCACTGCTTAAATTATCTGCATCATAGTCACTAAAGATCTTAATATTTACTAAAACAATTTTCAGGTAGATAGCAATAAAAGAACTTGAGACAGAGCAACCTTTTGTTAATATGCACAAAATTTCCTGTGCATTTTCCCATTTGGGTTAGCAGGGACTCTTGTGAAAGTTTCTGATACACTCTAAAGACAGGAAAAAGTTCAGTGTGGAACAAACAAAAGATAACAGTAAACAAAGAGTAGGAAATGAAACAAGAACCTATAAAAAAAAGTAGGATGTTTGGATTTTAGTTTATCAGCATCAGACTGGTGAGGTAATCAGCATAATTTTAGCGGGAAGATAATCCTACTAATGGTGAAGGAGAAAATGGAGTGAGATAATAGTGGAGACAGAAGACCAGTTGTAAAGCCTAGCAGGAGGCAGATAAGAGACTCAAAGGTCCCACATAAAGGCAGTGGCAGTGACGGGAAAGAGGACCAGATTTGATGGGCATTTCATATCAGCAAGACTTAATTGTGAATCACTGCTTTGACTGAAAACTGTATTTTTCTCCCATCTAATATAACCCCCTCTGAGAAATATAAGCCAGAGTCATATCACAAGGAAAACAAATTCTTAAAACTTAAAGGTATGCAAATTCAATTTAGTTTAAAATCTGAGCTTACATCAGGAGACTGTATTGGGAGGGCTTTTTAAAAAATGAAATGACACTTAAAAAAGTATTTCCTACAAACTGATGCTTACTGCAAGAAAAATTCCTTACTGAATGCTGCACTATTTATGGGAGCGCTTTTCAAGTTATTAAGTTTTCAAAACTTGTAGGATTTTCACAGATTCTATAATAATGAAACATCATTTGACAGAATTACTGGATATAACTCACCATTGGCAACTGAAAGAAAAACAATCACATTTCCTTGTGTTCTCCTTTTATTTTCATTATTTTGCAGGAGTCTTTTATTTATTTTATTATTTTATTGATGTCAGAGTTCACCAGAGCCAATAACAATCCAGGCTGTTAGAATATCTGTTCTCAAGTTTTTCAGTCAACTATAAAATGACAGAAAATAGATAGGCAATTAAAAAGCCATTTTCTTTATTTCCCTTTTTTGGAGCGGCTAGAAATGACTGCAAATGTCCCTTTTTCCATTAAATTTAATTCAAGGCTTGAGTCCCCCAAAAGTCTAGAAGGGAAAGTAGCAGGTTAACTTAAGCTGCTGAGGTTAACTTAAGCTGCTGTGCCAGTAGTCAACCCCTCAACCCATGATCTACCTATACCTTAAAGAATCGCCAAAAACTTTCCAGTGCATATTGATGGTTTTACCTTGCATCCTTTCCACTCAAGTATGTAAAGTAGATGTCAGAATGTTAGATTATCAAATAATTTTTAACTATCAGGAGATAAAACTCCATGGAGAATTATATGGTAGCCAACTGCATACCTCACTGGTTATCATAATAGCGCCTTCTAATTGTCTTTTTCCAGGTGACTGAATTTTGTACAGCTGAAACACACAATCCAGAAGCTCCAAACCTACAAAACAAAATGTGTAATCACAGAAGCACATGGGATGTGATCATGGACTCTGATGATTTTCAGAATGCATTGCCCATGATGGGAACAGATGAACCACCTCATCCTACGTTTTCATTGCTTAAGTCCAAACAACGAGTAGTCTGTTTGGTACTTGATAAATCTGGAAGCATGAATTCAGTAAGACATTTGTTAGTCTCTAAAATACTTAAGCTAATATAAATATAATTTAATCTTATGGTTAGTTCTACTAAACTAAAATATATGTTCACTATTGTAATAAAATTTACTACAATGACTTTATATGGACAAGTATTAGAAGATAACATACTAAAATAAAAATAATTGTTATATTAAGGTTATTGGATTATGGATGTTTACTCTTGTAGTTGTAACATTCTAGCAATACATTACTGAAAAGAAAAAATGACAATCACCCATATTCCTTCATTGAGCATATGTCACTCCAGTACTTTTCTGTTCTTGTACTTGTTTTTCCTCCTCGAAAATGTGGTATTTTATATAATGTTTTATAGTATGACTTTTTTACTTACTTTACATTAAATACTCCCCATGGAAAAAATTATTCCATGACATATTTTATGGTTGTATCATATGCAGTATCATAATTTAACCAAATAACCTGTTATTAGAATTTTGGATATTATCAACTTGTTATTAAAAATTATGCTGCAATGGACATTTTTGTAAATTATTTCCTTAGCCTAAGTTCCTGAATATAAAACTGTTAAACAAAAAGGTATGGATTTTTAAAGCTTTTCCAAGTACAGCATGACTGATTTTAAAAACTTTTCTTTAGTATTATTTCTTTAAAAAAAAAATGAATGAGTTAAATTCTAAAATACAGTAACCAATTACTGTCATGATCTCTGGCCTATGGACAATTTTTTCTTTTACCAACTTTTCAAGATTTGAGGAGACTCAGGAATTGTTCATACATCTTTTATTTACAGGAAGACCGTCTCTTTCGAATGAATCAAGCAGCAGAACTATACTTGATTCAAATTATTGAAAAGGGATCCTTGGTTGGAATGGTCACATTTGAAAGTTTTGCTAAAATCCAGAATTATCTAACAAAAATAACTGATGATAATGCTTATCAAAAGATCACTGTAAACCTGCCTCAAGTAGCTGGTGGTGGAACTTCAATTTGCAGTGGACTCAGAGAAGGATTCCAGGTAAAACAAAAATGCTTTCCTAAATATCATTTGCCACTTACCATTGCTTTTAGTTTTGTCCAACTATCTTTGAACATAGGTCATTAGTTCATAGACCCCTCATTTAGATAATAGTTTTTTTAAAGTCTCTCCTACTGTCTCTCATTTACAGCTGGAGCCTCTCTAAGTGTTGGTTATTCCACCAACATAGTCTGAGGTACTGAGTTGCGTTAGGGGTGGTGGTTAAGTAAGGGAAGAAAAATCCAGTGTGTACATAATCATAATTATTTTATTACGGAGCTCCCCATTTCTTTATAACTCCTGAAGTCTGAATTGCTATGAGCAGAAAATAATGTTCAGGGGATTGTGGAAGAGGGAAATTAATAATATCCCTATATCACAGATAAAGAAAACCCCAATTCATCTAAACTGACTTAAAAATCACAAAGATAGAGGCAGTTCCTCAAGCATTATTGTACCAAACCCAAGACACACAGTTGGAAGTTTAATGTAATAAATGTTGTAGCAACTTTTGAGTACCATATTAAACTGTACTTATTTGAATTTCTTCCAACACAAGATAGCCTAAGCCTATTTACATTATTCTTTAAGTCACAAAAACAGAAAATTGTTTTCCTTCACTGATCCTCTAATTGACTCAGTTAAAAAGTGGAGTCCAGGCCACTGATTACCATCTTTTAGCTTTCCTTGTGATGTCTCTGTGTTGTAAAGCATATTAGTTTACGAAGGCATGCAGGCTCTGGATTTAGACAAACCTGAGATTCTGGTTCTACTATTTACTAGCTAAATGAACCTGGGTTAGTTACTCAACTCAAAAAGTCTGTTTCCTCAACCAAGGAACTGTGGAAAATAATAGTACCTAACTCATTTAATTGTGAGAATTAGGTAAGATAAGTAAGTGTTCAAGGATTGCTATTATTATGAAATCACAATTCTTACTTTGTATGCATATTCACTTCTAAAATATGATAGCACTATACATTGGGAATGTATTATAATGCTTGCGTTTGGTTTATATATTTTTCTTAATATATTTTGATATATGTCATATGCTATTTTGACCAGAGTCTATTCCTAAATAGATTGTGTCACATCACATTCAAAGATATAAATTCCTCTTAATTATATATATGATGAAATCATATCAATATATAAGTATTTTACTTACATAATCATAACAATAATAGCTAAAATTTGTTCAGTATATATACATTATTGACTATGTTAAATGTTTTACATGCATGATCTTATTTTACCATTATATTTTTAGTCAGGTACTATTTTTATGCCCATTTTGCACATAAGGAAACTGAGACTCAGAGTAATTAAATATCTTTCTCAAGATCATATAGTCAGTAATTAGCAAATTGAAACCTTGGTCTTTCTTACTTCAAAGTCCAGAGTTAAATTCTACATTGAGCTATTTATAGAACTCTATCATATATATATATATATACATATACACATTATATAATATGATCTATTATATATATATTTATATATATATATATATGAGAGAAAGTAAACAGTTTTATTTAGCAAATGGCAGAGCTGTAATTTACTCTCAATTTGTCTGACTAAAGATGTTAGCCAATACTCTTGGTAAAAGTCAGGAAAAGACAAAAGAAATTGTAAAACTGATAAATTTATGACTTTTCTTCTTCATGGCAGGTTAATTTTTTTTTCCAGGAAATCCTGAGATTCTTCAATAATCAACTAAAACATGTAAAAAGGCACTTGTCACATCATTTAACCTTGCACACCTGACTTTGAAAGTGCTGTCTAGTCTGCAGCCTTTCAAAATTGTTTGGGTCATTTTGCATCCACCCCAAGTATCTCCTGAGATAATAATAGCTAACATTCACTGAGTACTTACTATGTGCTAGACATTATTCAAAGTATTTTATCCTTCTTCTACTGAGTAGCTTAAGTGTATTTGAAAGGATTAGAAGTACTGTTGACACTGTTATTTTTGAAAACCTGCAAGACCATTGTATATTACACTCATTTCCATGCCAACTCACCCTGTAATGGCAATGCAGTTTTGTTTTACCTCCTCTGATGCAGAGCCCTAAAGACTTCTCTAAGACTAAAGAACAGGTTTATTCTTGGTTTAGTATTTAGATATTATATTCTGTAATTAATAATCTGTTTTTTCACTATCAGGTAATTAAGCACAGTAACCAGAGTACTTCTGGTTCTGAAATCATATTATTAACAGATGGGGAAGATGATCAAATAAGTTCATGCTTTGTGGAGGTTAAACAAAGTGGTGCTGTCATCCACACAATTGCTCTGGGACCTTCTGCTGCCAAAGAACTAGAGACTCTGTCAAATATGACAGGTAAATAAACTTTCAGTCTCTCCCATTCCAGAAGATCTTTCCCCATAAACTATACAACTACTCAAAAATTTCCTATCCTAAAAATTAATCTTTGTCAATTTCTTGTCCTTGTCCTTCAAATTAATATCTTTCCTTTCCTTGCCAACCTCTCTCCATTTCTACCTAAAATAGCTTCTAATATTAGTTCACATTTGTAGTCTTCATTCATTTCTCACCATTTTCTACCAATACCCCAAACTGAAACTTCTTTCTCCATGATTACTAATTATTCAACTGCAATTCCAAAATTCTTGCTCAGTATCTGTCCTGCTCAATCCTACAGTAGAGATTCAGATAGCCCTATTCCATATAGGAAGTACAAACAATTTGTCTAAGGTTGTAGAGTCTTGATTACAGTTCTGCCCTCTGCAATCCATTCTTTTCTAACTCCTCACAACCAAGTAATCTCTATCTTAACTCCTATACTATTTATTTTCTGCACTAAATCAATTTTTACTTTATTCTAGACTATCATTCTCTGTTTTGATATAAGACACAACTAGAAAATAAGCAAGCAGTTCAAATAATTGCCTTAAATTTCATTTTAGCAACATTATTTACTGATCAGATCAGTTTTCTAATGAAGCAGGCACTTACATCTGATGACTGATGTAAAAATAATAACATTTGACCAATTCTTTAAGTTTTCTTCACTTTAACCTATTTTGAGCAAGGTTTTGGTTACTGTAGGATTACATCTGGGACACTGACACTCTACAAGTTCCTAAGGTTCTGGGAAATTCAGCTTTTATAAATTCAAAAATAAATTTTAAAGTATACTGAGAAAAGCACAATAACAAATATGATTCTCCCATTTAAAATTAGCATAATAAAAGTAGATAAATTCCATTTTAGGAGGACATCGTTTTTATGCCAATAAAGATATAAATGGCCTTATTGATGCTTTCAGTAGAATTTCATCTAGAAGTGGCCACACCACTGAGCAGGCTATTCAGGTCAGTATCTCAGAAAAATCCTTTGCCTTTTCACACTGGTAATAAATTTCCATTATATTAAATAGTCACTCCTTTCTCTAATAAATAACTCTTTTGCCTGAAAATATTTCATGTGTGCAGAAGAAAAACATCCTTACTGAATTTCTTTTTCTGTGACACGTAACAGCCACCTTTACTTTTAATTCTTCTATTCTTTACAATTATAAATGCTTTTTATTTGCAAAATTCTTCAAAATAATTCATATTTTCATTGAAATCTTAAAGATAAATTTAGAATCCTCTGAACTGACTGAACTTTGAAATTTTATTAACTACAATAACAAATCAGTCTTACAGGCCTGTTGTTATTTATTTAACAGTTGGAAAGTAAAGCCTGGAATATTGCAGGAAGGAAACAGATAAATGGCACAGTGCCTCTGGACAGCACAATTGGAAATGACACTTTCTTGGTTGTCACATGGACAACACAAAAGCCAGAAATTCTTCTTCAAGATCCAAAAGGAAGGACATACAAAACCTCAGATTTCGTGGAAGATAAACTAAATATTCGGTCTGCCCGTCTTCGAATACCAGGTATTGCAGAGGTAAGAATACTATTTTATTTTCTCCATGCTTTATCAATTTCAAGAAAAAACAAGCAAAAATAATATCTTACACATTGTCAGTGTTAAGACAGTGACAGATCATGTGTCATAAAAAAGAAGCCAAACAGAATAATTAGGGATTCATATCCTTATTATTTATAGCACATAAAATCACATATTAAAATCACTACTATGTTAAAATTTCTAAATAATTTTATATTCCAAACAGGAGTAGGAAAATACTACAAAGCGCTCAAATGTATATTTTTTATTTTCAGACAGGTACTTGGACTTACAGCCTTCTAAATAAACATGCCAGCTCTCAAATGCTGACAGTGACAATGACAACTAGGGCAAGAAGTCCCACCACACTGCCAGTCATTGCGACGGCTCACATGAGTCAAGATACAGCACAGTACCCTAACCCAGTAATTGTCTATGCACAAGTCAGTCAAGGGTTTCTGCCTGTTCTGGAAATCAATGTAACAGCAGTTATAGAAACCGAAGATGGACATCAAGTAACACTGGAGCTCTGGGACAATGGTGCAGGTAGTAAGAATATGCATTAGCTTCCACTGAACTCAAAATCCTACTACTGTCACGACTTAGAAGTCAATATTGCCTTTGTATGCTAATGAATCACATTTTAAGTGAATTTATGTTAAATTTACTACATTTAACATATTACCAAACATGTAATTAATGTTTTTTAAACTTTCTACTCAGTTATCTTGATTAGGCATAAACATGAGCACGTTTATCTTCTTTAAATTTCATGCACAATGTTACTTTATCCATGGAATTAAGAGTATAATTTTTTCCCTATTCTCATTCATGTCAGTGTTTTGCATGTGCTTTGCCCAGTTTAGTTATACCTTCCTTATTTTGTTAAGATTTCTTAATGAAATAATAATAATTAATATTAACTAAATGCTTACCATGAATTAGACTTTTCCAAAGTCAAGGGTAAACAAGTGGCCAAACCAGTCTTTGAACCCAGCAGTCTGATTCCAGATTTTGTGTACTTAAAACACCGTGTTATACTAAATGGTTATTATCACTTAGTGCTCATGAACAGTTGGGAAGTTATTTTTATTTTATTGGATGGCTCATTATTACATTTTAATACCAAGGTGCTGATACTGTCAAGAATGATGGCATCTACTCAAGATATTTTACAGATTACCATGGAAATGGTAGATACAGTTTAAAAGTACGTGCCCAGGCAAAGAAGAACACGGCTAGGCTAAGTTTAAAACAACGACAGAACAAAGCTCTGTATATACCAGGCTATGTTGAAAATGGTAAGTGGTATTAAAATAGACATGTGTCATTTGCTTAGGTAAATTACATATGGCAAACATGTAATATGTACTAGTACATATTATAAATATGTACTATGGAAAAAAACCTAGGCATGTAATTTTATAATAATCTGTATGTTTCAAAATCCTAGTTGTATTAATAGACCTAGCATAGGACTATGCTTCCAATGTGTTTTGTTTACATACCCCTCAGTTCATTTCATTTACACTGAAAAAATTATACTGAGCATCTCCTATGTGGCAAGCATTTTGCTAGATATTGGAGCTACAAAAATAAATAAGACACCACCTTATCTTCAAAGAATTTATGGTAAAGTAGTAAAGACAGATTTATCGCAAGACAGTTCTAACATTGCATAATGTCTCTCATCAATTTTAAAATGACACTACTGAAAAATTTTCACTAAAAGCTATTATTTTTTCAGTGTCTTCTATCAATAGATATTAAGCCTCTACAGCTGCAAGATGAGATTATAAGACAAGAATAGACATCCTAATATGAAAAATTACAAAACTAATTTTTTTTTGTAGGTAAAATTATACTGAACCCACCCAGACCTGAAACCAAAGATGACATGGCAGAAGCCAAAGTAGAAGACTTCAGCAGACTAACCTCAGGAGGGTCATTTACTGTATCAGGAGCTCCTCTTCCTGGAAATCCAACTCATGTGTTCCCACCTGGTAAAATTACAGACCTTGAGGCTAAGTTTAAAGATGATCATATTCAACTTTCATGGACTGCCCCTGGCAATGTCCTTGATAAAGGAAAAGGTAAGTTTGATATTTCATTTAAAAATATATTAACAGAAATCCCATTGGTTTTCATTTGTTAAGAATTTTCTAAAGTTCTATTTATAAAATAACATGTATGGAGTGTTTACTATGGACCATTACTCACCGATTTTCAGATGTGAAATCAAAACTCCAAGAGATGATGAACTAGTTCAAATAATTTCTGTATTTAATAATTTTGAATTCTAACCTACTCTTGTCAATTCTATTGTGCCAAACTGCCTTGCACAATATGAACCACCTTAAAAGTTATTTTTAGAGGAATGAGTTAACAGTCTTCTGTCGCATTCTTCTTTCCCTAATAGGAAAATGTTTTTCTAAGTATTTCTGTACTTAAACAATTTCATTCACTGACTGATCATTTGTTGAATTTTCAACACTTTTAGGTTCCTAACCAATAATCCCTATACCACTTTTTGCAAGTAAACAGATAATTTTACAAAATGTGACAAGAGATGCTATTGTAAGCACAGAATGATATATGGCAGCCCACTGGAAAGTCACAAACTCCAAGTTGGAGATTAAGATCACAAGGCATATCTTAAAAGGCTTCCCAGAGAAGACTGCCCCTGACCTAAGTCTTAAAGAATGAGAGAAGTTAGCCAAGTTAGGTGAAGGTATCCAATGCAGAGAGAGGATCACGCACTGGTTTGAGAGATTTGGCCATGGGAGTTTGAATGAAGTTCAAGGTCAAAGTATCTCATTCACTCAAAGTTTCTTACAATAAATCGTCTTCATTCTAGAAAGTTTAAATCACTTTTATCTTTGCTTTAAATTTAACTGAATTCAGTTAGTATTTATTGAATACCTACCATATTCCAGCATTTTGCTAGAACTATGTACTATTACATATTACATAGAAGATTCTTATGATATAAAGCCAATCTTGCTATTTTTCCCTTTAAGGTGGGAACATGAAAGCAATATGTAGTATTGATATACACAATATCTCAGGGGTTGTCAAAGCTGAAAAGCCACATGTTCAGTACTCTTTCTCTTGGGTTACAATAAACCCTTCATTGTACACTATGAAAAGAAAAGATGCTTTTAACTCTTTCATTTCCTACATAGCATTTTTCAAAGCTATGTTTTTTTATCATTATTATACAAGGAAAATATAATTCTAAAGCCAAAGGAAACAGTATACCCACAAAGAGCTCTCTTGTACAATGTAGAAAACTCATACCACAAGAGCTTCTGAAATACATTGTTTTCCATGCTATTACCCCTTAAAGATACGGCATTATAAAAAAAAATTCCACTGAAAAAGCTACAGTGATGTCACCTGACCAAATATTTAGTTCTAAATTCAATTCAGTCAAGACCGAGCCTTCAGTTCAAGACTAGATTCATAATAAATGACCCTCATCCTTATTACAGGAGCTACAAGAAGGAAAAATGTGTTATACATGTACATTGAGAGAAAAAACCCTCACTGTGTTTAACCACAAATGTCTACAAGTAGGTGGTCTAAGAGCCCTCTGTCCTTGTGACTTCCTAGAGTGAGGCTCTTTCTCCCTATCTACATGAATATCTATATAATCTCAAAATTCTCTGGGACCCCACTTCCACACCTGCCCAATATGCAGATTTAACTAGATAACCTAGAATTACTAAAACAAGTAGATGTGACTGTAATATTTTATGATCCTCTAATTCCATCAATTTGGGCATTGAATTAATTATTGTATTTTTGGCCAACAAGTAATTAAGGAAATCAGATACAATACACACCCAACACAGAACTAGATACTCTAGTTGATACAAAAGGAGTATAAAATACAGTCTTTGCCCTCAGGAATAATATGATTATGAAAAGATAGGTCGAACCCCCATAAACTAAAACTGCATTTTGTGCTACAATTTCATGGAAGAAAGGCATCAGGATAGATGAAATATGTGAACAAGACTTCATGAAGTTGTGCCTCATGTTGGGCCTTGAAGAACGGGTACAATTCATGTAGATAGGGAGAAAGAGGCTCACTCCAGGAAGTCATGACATGGAGAGAAGGAATAAAAATGATCGAAGTCAAGAAAGCAAAATTTCACAATGGAATATTTTGATTAAAATAAGGAATATATAGATGATAGATAGATAGATAGATAGATAGATAGATAGATAGATAGATAGATAGATAGATAGATAGACAAACCAACCCACCAAAATGGAACATAGGGTATATGTGAAGAGTAGCAGAATGGATTCATAAGGTCTATTAATTGAATAACTAAAATGTTAAGGCACTGGGTCTGATTGTTTTTAGAAAACTACTAAATCAAAAATCACTATTCACTAAATCATTGTTCACCATAACACTTAAAACATCTTCAACATTTGATGAAAATTTAAGTCTGCACTTCAAAAAAGGACATTTGATTTTTTATTTATGACATTTTGGAATATAAGAATATATTTTTATATTAATGTTCCTGAAATATTTCTAAAAACATTCTGGAATGAAACTTTTATGAGTTTCATCCTTTCTGGATAAAATAACAATTATTATAGCTAATATTTCTAAAGTCCCAGACATTGTGCTAAACACTTTCATGCATTAGCATATATAAGTCTCACCATAAAAATATCATTCAATAAATATTTGTTAAATTGAGTGACTAAGTTTTTAATGTATTTTACAGATAAGAAAACTAAAGGTAAAACAGGTTAAGTAAGTTTTTCTTTATTACACAGCAAGAAAGTAGTAGACTGAAGGTGCTAATCAGTTCTCCCAGATCCTAATCATGTTTTAATTGGTACACATTCTAGTCTCTCTGCCTCCTTTTGCTATTTATCCTTATCCCTGCATCCCACTCTGTTTATCTGCTCTCTTACTCCCCCCTCCTATTGCTTCCTCTCTCTCTATATATATAAGAAATAATACAGATGTATTTACAATACTCGAATATTATTGTGTTCTTAGTTCTAAATTAAAAGTGGATTCAGCTCTTCATATTTCTAATTCTAAAAAGAAATCTAGATTCCATTTTTTTCACTACTATATGATTTTGAATTAAAACTTTTTGTGATTAGATAGATAAAAAACTGTTCATACATGGGTTCTTAAAGTTGGAATACCCAGACAAAAACTGTATCTGGGATTTCCTTAACCAAAACTTAGTGTTCATTCCTGATAGTCCCCTAAATGTAAGGCAGTAAATGTGGTAGCAACAGGCATCCTAGTAATTTTAATATACATAAAGTACCTATTTGTTTTCCAGCAAACAGCTACATTATAAGAATGAGTAAATGTTTCCTGAATCTCCGAGAAGATTTTGACAAGGCTGCTTTTGTGAATACTTCTAGTCTGATACCTAAGGAGGCTGGCTCAGTAGAAAATTTTGAATTTGAACCAGAACCTTTTAAAATAGAAAATGGCACCAAAATCTATATTGCAGTGCAAGCCATCCATGAAACCAATCTCACCTCAGAGGTTTCTAACATTGCACAAGCAATCAAGTTTATTCCTCCACAGGAATACCATGTTCCTGCTCTGGGTACCAAGATTTCTGCAATCAGTTTGGTAATTTTTGGGTTAGCTCTGATTTTATCTATATTTTAAACTAGGAATTGTATTAGAACTAAAATTCAATGTTGTACATACTTAGAAAACACTTATTTAGAATTTAATTTGTTAAATATGTCTACTAAAAAACTCTTTGTAACATAAAAATGAATGTACAACAGTTGTAAATTTCCTCATTACTTGAGTTAATTAATACTAATTGGATGTTAAATGTAAATCAAAATGAGTATACCAATTCCTGTCTCTGAAAAATCCCTATTAGTTCCATATAAAAAGAAGATGCATATTTGTACTTGTAGACTTTTTAAGAAACATTTTCAGAATATGCTACAAATTCATTTAGTATATTAACAAAATCAGAGTTTATCTAAGCCATTTGAAAAATATGTATGTATCCATAATAGAAGTAATTTTATGGTAGAATTACTTAGGTTTCACTGTTGATTATGAATGAATACTTCATGTTTACATGAACTATAATCAAAAAGGACTATAAATTAACTTTTCAATGAGAAAGGTCTAAAGCACTAAGGAAGTCAAATTTGTTTTTTATCACTGATTAAAAATGGTATATTAACGTTTTGACCTTAGGCATGAAATGACTATTAGATATGAAGAATGTTTTTCTGTATAAATTGCCAATATATCACAATAAAGACTTATTTATATTCTGAGACCATTACTAGGCTTAAGGGTATTACCAAAATATTCCACCAGGGTAGAGATTCTTTTATTCATTGCTGTATCTCAACATCTAGAATAGTACTTGACATATAATAGATAATTAATAAATATGTGTTAAACAAATTAATGGATATTTTCATACCATCAAAGAAATCCAAATTTGATCCATTACATCAAGAAGTATTCACTAAGTATGATAGGCACATGGTATTGTGAGGACTTGAAGACTAACCACTTCATAACAATAATCTGAATTAACACATAGTATTTCAGGAAGTTAACTATAACATGTCACAGAATTTATAAACTATCTAATAAGATATAAATTAAACGATATACCAATAATGTGGGTTATTTTCTAAGAGAGAAAGAGACAAAGAGTGGCAATTATATTAGAGGAAAATCCTTTGTTTATAGGCAGGAAGATTTCAAAAACTCTTTGAATGTCTGAAAGGAGGAAGCTATATGCTATATCTGGAAAAGCCAGGGAAAAGATTATAAAACATTAGCAAACCAAATCCAGAAGAATACACAAAAAATAATAATATATTATGACCAAGTTGAATTTATCCTAGGAATCCAAAGATAGTTTAGTATTAGGAAATCAATGTAGTTCACTACATTCACAGATTATTAAGAAAAGGAACATTAAATCTTCAAGAAGGAATGAGAAATTAGGCACCAGAGAGGAAGAATTATAAATTCTCAAGAAAATAAATCACTTAAGAGTCTAAAAAATAATTTTAAAAATTACTGTTGATTATGAAAGTCTGTAAAGGCCAGAAGATAATTTATTCTCATCTATATGGCCACTAGACTGAAAAAGAGTTAGAGAGCTTTTGCAGTCACTGAGGAAAGTTAAGATTCCTATGCAGTAAGAGAAAAAAAAAGGAATAGAAGATTCCTTTACAATAATTGGAAATGAAGATACAAAACTATTATTATTTGCAGGTGACATAGAAAAAAACAATAAAATTAACAAATAATTTAACAGGAGAGTTCTGAAAAGTTACCACACACAAGATCAATTTATAAAAATCAGTAGTACTAGCTACATCTATAGCTTTTCTTCTTCCTTCCTAATTACAACCCTTAAATAGAATTCGTGCCTCATATAGAATTTACCGAGTATCATAATTCCTCCAGGTGGTAAAGATACCTCGAGACAAGTGCTGGGCATAGAAGCCACAGGGCATAAATCTGCAAAGAAGTAAAAAGCTAACCTTTGCAAACAATATGGCTTCTCTCTCACTTACCAACTTTACATTTCCCTGTATGGCCCCGGAAGATGACTGGTTAGCCAGAGACAGGTAAGATTCCTCAAGGGAGGAACAACCTAAGACAGGCACAGTCGCAGGGGGGCCATCAGGTGAGAATTTGGGGATCAACAGAGGTGAGGCTCAGAACCTCACTCCCCCTGCTTTGAGAGAAATCTTCTGCATCCGTGGATGTCTTGCTTCCCTTGTCTAGCCTGGATTAATACTTAGTCCATAGGCACACACCTGATCATCTGATCATCTACATTTGCCTTCTTACAGCACTAAACTATGTTTTCTACCTTTATCTTGCATCTACCTACCACTTCAGCATTTTATTAAAAATAAAAATAATAATAATAATAGGAGAAATGTGGGATCAACATATAAATCAAGTACAAAAATCAAACGAATATTCATATTTGACCTGATTGTTTATAGGTCATAATGCATGATCAAAACCGAAAGTTTCTGTGATGAATGCCCTTGTACTGTTCACCATGTAAGAATTTATTCACTAAGTAAGAATTCGTTCACCATGTAAGAACTTGTTTGTTATGCTTCAGAAGATTGGAGACTGACGAGAATTAGGCTGGAGAGGGATTAATGATTGTACATTGAGCATTGACCCCCCTATACTGAATTTTATTGTTGTTAACAACCATTTGATCAATAAATATGAGAGATGCCCTCTCAAAAAAAAAAAATCAGTAGTACTAGTCTGACATATAATGAACTTTGAGGTCATCACTTCAATCCTCACAATAAAAAAAAAGCTGAATAACTAACAATCAACAATTCTTCTTAGGTCCATAAAAGAATTAAGGTCACACTACTACCTGCTGGCTCCAAAAAAGGGAAGACAGAAAAGTACAGATAATCAAAGCTTGCCAAGAACAGAGGCCTGCCACTAAACCCAGTAGCAAGAGGAACACTTAAACTATAAATGATGAATTGCCAGAGGCTGAATGTGGCTGAACTTGAGAGTTAAAAAAAAAAAAAAAAACAGGGGATTTTAGAGAAACCTTTATAGTTTCCTGAACTTTGCTTCCACACTTTCCTGAGGTTTTTTTCCCCAGTAGTTCTACCACATTCAGAGTGAGGAATGGTGGAGAATTCCTTCAGACATTTAACAGGGGGAGAGGGAAGAAGAATCATTTTTAAATATGTCCAGAATATTCTGTTCTCCTTAATAAAAGACTATCCTCAAGGGAAACTATTTTACCAGAGCCTAACTGAGTTGGGTTTTGCAAAAACCTAACCAACTATGAGGAAGGTAAATACCCAATTTTACTCTCCCCTAGCCTTCCAGGTGGGCAGAATACCCAACTCCAACCCCAACTAGCCTTCCACACAGGAGAAGGGACATATAACTCCAGAGTGCTCCAGCATTCCTCTTTCATCAAACAAGAAAAAAAAATTATAAAACACTTGTGAAGTTCACAGCACAGGGGGAAAAGGAATCAAACCTAATTATAGCACTATAAGATGCTTACACACACATCCCTTACCACCATGTTAATAAAGCTGCTGTATATTAACAGGGGATTACAGATGAAAGAATGGGAAGCCTCAGACCCAATTTAAGAAGGAGACTCCAGGGAAATGCAATTACAACCAAGGACACAAAAACAAAAGACTCTAGAGGAAATTGTTCTTCTGATACCTAAAGCTACAGCAAACAGTAAACACACCCTAACTTCTTGACAGATCACAACATTCTCAGATTAAAGACCTATTTTACATCAGTTTCTTTTGCCCAATACATCACGTCTGGTCAAAAATTACAAGACATGCTGAAGGCAAAAAACATAGTCTGAATATATCTAAGAAAACTCAGAACCAGACTTAGATATGACAGAAATTTTGGAATTATCAAATCAAGAATTTATAATAACTATCCTAAGGGTTCTAATATGAAAAAATTCGGCAACATGCCAAAACTGGTAGATAATATAAGCAGAGATATGGAAATCCTAAGAAGGAATCAAACCAAAATGCCAAAAATAAAAAAATACTGTAACAGAATTGAATAAAGCCTTTCTTGCTCAATAGTAGACTGCACACGGCTGAAAAACGAATGAGTAATTTTTAAATTTAGTAATAGAAATGTTCAAAATTGAAAAGCATAGAGAAAAAAGAATGAAAGGAACTCTAAGAACTGTGGAACAATTACAAAAGGTGTAACATGTATTCAATGGGAGTAGTAGGAAGAGACAGAGTAGAAAATAAATATTTCAATAACAACTGAGAATTTTTCAAAATTAATGACAGACACTAAGGACAGTTCCAGGAAGCCCAGAAAATAAGAAACACAATAAATACCCCCCCAAAAAAATCTATACCTAGGCATATCATGTTCAAACTGCTGAATATAAAGACAAATCTTGAAAGAAGTCAGAAATAAAAATTACCTTACTCAAAAAGGAACAAAGATAAAAGATTACATCAGACTTCTCTTCAGAAACCATGCAAGCAGGAAGACAGTGGAGTGACACAGTTAAAATGCTGAAAGCAAAAGCAGCAACCTAGAATTCTGTATCCAGCAAAATTATCCTTCAAAAGAGAAGGACAAATATTTTCTCAGACAAACAAAAATTGAAGGAATGTTTTCCAATAGACCTACCTTGTAAGAAATATTAAATGAAATATTTTCTGATTGACAGGAGAAACAGATGATAGAGTAGAAAGGCAAGGCAGAAACCCACTCCCACACACACACACACACACACCAAAGAAGCAACTACAGCAAATACAGCTAACCCTGAAAATGACCAGAAGACTGCAGAACAGACCACCTACACTTGGTGAAGAAGAGAAAACCACACAGAGAAGAATAAAGCAGCAGAGCCATGGTCAAGTGGAACACAAGCCCTTCCCCCATCATAGCCGAAAAGTGGGAGGAAGAGGAACAGAGCAGGGAGAGGATAGGCACTCAGGAACTCTACACACTTTGTTCAGGGAACACAAGTGCACATTGCATCAGGCTTTGGTGATTAATGGGGCTGGACATCAGGGAGAGTTGGAGCATTCTGGGAGGTTGAGATTCCTACCACTTGTAAAGGAGGGGTATGCTCTGCTGGTACCACTGAGACCCAACACAGAAGCAACAGTTTGAAAGATTTACTAGCAGTGGGAAAGATGCCAGAGGGCAAGGGTTGGATGGAGTTCTCTCTGCAGGAGAAAAGGCAGATGCATGATGCTTCTATAGTCCTCCCTCAGCCCAACTGGTCAGGTGCTTGGGGGAGGCCCAAATGCTTCATCTCTCTCACTGGCAGCTCAGCCCCAAGGCACTTCCTTATGTACTCACCTGTCTGCCCACCCACTTGGTCCAGAAGCATCAAACTTTGCTGTCTGACTCATGGAGGCAGGTTTTGCTGCCTGGCAAGCAGAGGAAGGCTTTCCCAGCTATCTTGGCCCTATTTCAGCCCAACTGGGGAGGTGTATGTGAGGGCAAGGTCCAAGTACACCTTCCTCCTTTTGGGCAGCTCATCCTGGTACTACACACCCTGACACCATGTGCATGCCTATGTCCAAAAACTGGTCATCTGCCACAAAGCCATGTGACAGCACTGCCCAAACCATTAGCCCAGCAGCTTTGTCATCACTGCAAGGCAGGCAGAGGGCAGCCCTGCCCATAACAATCCAGCAGAAGCCACTGCTCAAATCACAAAGAGCCAAATGAGGCAAACTGGCAGCCACAGAGGACTCAGATGGACCACTGCCAACAGACAGACAAGAAGGAGGCCCCACCCATTGCCCACCAACAACAACTGGGGTTCCACCACAAAGGAGAGCCAGGCACTGGACAGTAAAGAGTCTTGAGCTTCTGGACACCACAGAATGCCTTCTTCATAAGGCCATTACTCTCTACACAAGGAAACACAGCAAATCTATCTAAAAGAAATGAAGAAACACAGAAACCCTGACAAAATGAGGAGAGAGAGGAATATGTTACAAATAAAACCATAGGATAAGACACCAGAAAGATAGCTAAATGACATGGATATCACCAATATTCTTGATAAAGATTGTAAAGTAACAATCATAAATATGCTCACTAATCTGTGGAAAGTACTGACAATCTCAGGGAGGACTTCAACAAAGAGACAGAAGAGGTGAAAAAGAGCCACTCAGAACTGAAGAATACAGTAATTGAAATGAAATACAGAATAGACAGAATGAATAATAGATTGCTGCAAGCAGAGGAGACAGTCAATTACATAGAAATTAGATAACAGGAAAACAATGGAGATGAGGAACAGAGAGAAAAAAGAGTAACTAGAAATGAAAAGATGCTGAGAACTGTGTTACACCTCCAAATAAAACAATAGTTGTATAACAGCAGGACCAGAAGGAGAAGCAAAAGACAAATGGGTAGAAAGTCTCTTTGAAGAAATAATTGCTGATACCTTCTCCAATTTGGAGAAGGAAATAGACACCCAGGTCCTGGAAGCACAGACAGCCCCTAACAAAAGGAACCCCAGGAAGACAATGCCAAGACATATGATAAAAATGACAAAAATTAAGATTAAGGAAAGGGTATTGAAAACAGCCAGAAAGAGAAAAAAGATTACTTATCGGGGAAACCCCATCAGGCTATCAGCAGACTTCTCAACAGAAACTTTACAGGCCAGAGGAAGTGGCATGAAATATTTAATGTACTGAAACAGAAGGACCTTCAACCAAGAATGATCTACCCAGTAAGATTATCATTCAAAATTGAGAGATTAAATACTTCCCAGATAAACAAAGGGGAATTTATCATCACTAAACCTGCATTACTGGATATGTTAAAGGTACTTCTGTAGATGGAAAAGTTCTTAAACCAAAATAATTTTCACCAGTGAAAATAAACCCACAGTAAATGTAGTAGACCATTGAATTTCCATGCAAGTATGAAATTAAACCAAAACAAAACAATAAACAAAAGTAGTAAAACCAATTATACACAAAATCAGTGAAGGGATACACAAAAAAATGCAGACAATGACATCTTATACATAGTGTGGAGAAGAAAGAAGAAAAAAAGTACTTTTAGAATGTGTTTGAAATAGAGTGATTATTGACTTAGTAGAGACTGTTATATAGTTAGAAAGCTATCCATGAACCTTATGGAAGCTACAAACCTAAAGTCTGTAACAAAAAATTTAAAAAGAGAAATCCAATTACAACACTA